>NC_089749.1:27517661-27572661 GCF_040412425.1 Macrobrachium rosenbergii
AGAACCTCCTCCAAGATTGTCAAAGGTCAAAGCCTGATCGGCATGTCTTTGGCTTCCTTCTTTCTTGCTCTCAAAATTTTCTGATTACCTAATCAGACATTGTATCATGTTGATACTATCTAATAGCGGAACTGATCCTTTGGTCTCAAGACCATCTTTTGATGTCGCACTAATTAAAGTGATTCTCTCATCTTCCTAGAAGTTCAAAGGAAGTGCGCTCTTGAACATTTTTATGATGAAATAGGGAGCATTAAGTTGCATCGTTACCTTTTTACCCAGGGATGCTTTATATATATATATAAATATATATATATATATATATATATATATATATATATATATATATATATATATATATATATATATATATATATATTTACATATATATATGTGTATATATACACACACAGGGTGTTTCGAAATCAGAGCCCCCTCTGCAGCATAAACTAAAATTGATATGGACAAAAACAAAAGTAATTCAGAACAGGTATTTATTTAAGTTTCTCTCAGAGTATTTAATATTTTGTGTGGCCTCCATCTGCCTGTACTACCGCATTCTTGAGGCGTATGATTTCAGCAGATAGCAAAAAAGCTGAGACACAAACTCCATTTCCCTGAGCACTTCGGTCACCTCTCTTCGCAGGTCGTCGAGGCTTGGTATACCATCATAGTTCACTGTGCGCACTTCAACACGATCCTTTAAGATACTACCCATGTTTTCACACACATTAAGGTCAGGGGAGCTACCTGGAAATTCACTTAACGAGAAGAAATCGATACCACTGTTTCGAAGCAGCTCCTGTGTCTGAAGAGCCTTGAAACATGGTGTCTTATCATGCAAAAATGTGACTTCTTCAACAGATAACACATTTTCAGGATCGTTGAGGAAAGGAAATACTCCACCAGTAAGCACAGTTTCTTTGAAGTATTCGCCATTCCATGACTGTCCTTTTTCTTTGATGATCCATATTAACCATTTGGCTGTGAAACAGTGAAAAGCTCCCAAACATTCAGGAAATTTCACAACTTGGCGATAGCGCACATCATCGCTGATATCATCCAATTTTGCAGCCCAAATGATGTCATTTTTATGATTTGGCTTCCTGACTGTGCAAATGAAGAATTCATCTGATGCGGCAACATGGAGAAAGTCAGCTTCATCCCAGTCTTTTAAGAAATGAACCACAAAATTATGCATCGTCTTCTCTCTGTTGCTGAGTGATGTTGGGCCTGCTGATAACAGGAAATGGCTTGATACCAGATTTTTTCAACTCACAATATACAGCACTATAACTTCTCTTCTTTCCCCTTTTTGTTTCTAGTTCAAGCGCCAAATTACGTAAAGACTTTCTTTGTATACCCACTTCCTCAGCTATGATGTCTTTTGACTCCTGAGAAAGGGCTTCAGGCCTTCCAAGATTCTCACTCTTTCCGCAATGACAGTCATATGGATTTTTGTTCCAGTTTCTTTTAACAAACGATTCATCTCTTTTAATGTATTTAGCGATCGAGGAACGTGAAATGAAGGATGCGCCAGCATCCCTGACCTCTCTGAAGGTTATAGCCCAGATTCAGCCAATCCATCTGATTTCCTCCGAGTCATTAGCCATGGTTGTATCTAACTCCGTCACTCAGTCTGAAAATGCAAGAAATGTAAAATGAAAAATAGCTTAATAGAAACTTAAAATAACGTACTTGGAGATAGGCTATAGCAGAAAACTTCATAACTTTCCATTTGTTCTGTGGAGGGCCCCTCTAATTTCAGAAACACCCTTTATATATATATATATATATATATATATATATATATATATATATATATATATATATATATATATATATATATATATTATATATATATTTTTTTTTTCTCTCTCTCTTTAATGTCTAACAAGGACTTTGTGATATCATTTTAGTTATTCAAGTCTCTAGAGGTTATCTTTAAAATTCATATTATTTTAGACATTTTATAAAGTAACCTGAAAACATTTTAAGCAAAGCTATGTTGTTGAGCATAAGAGCTGATCTAAGTTGGCGGTAATGACTCACCTTGGCCTGGATAGTATTATTTGAGGAATTCGGTCGTGGAGAGAGAGAATAAGAAAGAACAGATCGATGGAAAGAATTGTATGATTCAGAAATCCTGGGAGGAAGGAAGAGCAGGAGACCTACATTAGAAACACAGGGGTTGACGGATTGGCAGGCGTGTTAGAACGAAGGGGACTAATTTTCCAGAAAGCGCTGGAATATGTGCGAAATTCTGATGAATGGTGCAGTACATATAAGAGGAGAGTGTGGTGCTTCTGAGAGCCTTGTGTAGGTGCACATTACTAAGCCTGTGTAGGCTGTAGAATTTTGTTTATACTAAGAACTCATTCTTTATTCGCGAGAAAATGGAGGTGACAGTAACTGTGGAATTGGATCCGCATGTACTCTACCCCCCGTCCCCCTTCCATGTATAGTAGCTTATATTTTGCAATATCTACTGTAGATAACGTCTGTGCTTATCTGCCTTATTTACTGACAGACATATTTTTACGTATCTATGCATTTAGACATTAACCAATACATTTATATTTAATATGTGCGTGTCTGTATACACGTACAAGGGTACATATCGAACAGAAACACGCACACACACAAACGCACGCATATACATAAATATATGCGTGTGTGTGCGTGCGTGCTAAGTTTCATGACAACCCCAGCCGTAAAATCTGTGATTTAATAATAAGAAAAAAGGAGAATGAAAAGCATTATAATTGCAGTTATTATCTTCGTTAGTTTTAAACCTGTTACAGACAGAAAAATATGTATTGATTGAAATAAAGTTAAGAAGCCATAACGATACTGTTCACCTTGCTGAATTCCTCACAGCAGAATTCCTGAAAACAAGACCTAGTAGTTACAGTGAGAGGCGGAATTCATGATGATTTTAAAATTGCCGTGGTTGAAGACGAAGAAGAGAACATTTTCAAAAGTCGTGTGGGAAATGGTGGAAACAAGGTGTAAACAACACGCTAAGAGAGAGAGAGAAAAGACCGGAAAAGCACTCTGAACTCTATGGAAGATCAACAGAGAAAACGAGCTCTGAAGGTAACTGGAGAAGGAAAGTGGTATTTATCTGCTGTCACACTCAAAACAAGAAATACGTAGGAAACCGAGACTCCAGAAACTCATGGACTATCGTTGCCTGGTAACGCGATTCAGAATTACAGCCAGAGGCTCTAACAAAGGCTGGACTAATAGGAGTCCCAAGACCACTACAGAAAGATTCTTTTAGTCGTGCATTTTTTTTTTACACTCGTCGCTGTTGGTGGTCAGCATCCATAGGTCCACACCAGTCTTTTTTATACTCTTTAACATCTTACCACACTTTTGTAAGGTCCCGCGCTGTGATAAGACTACCTTAATCTAAAGCAACAAACCAACCTCTTTAACTATGATTATTTTTTCAGTTCATCCCTTATGCTATTATGATTTTTCTTGTTATAGTCCGTTTTCTGTGCCCTTTTTTATATTTTGTAAAACTTGGTCAACTTTCTGATGGTAAATGCCTGATATTACCGACGCCGAACTGCACTTCAAAGCAAAATAACCTTGTAAGAAGTGAAGGACTATTTATTCCACCTTCAGCTGAACCCTTAGATGTCTTCCAGGCTCAGTTTACGGAAGACGGAAATCATGTTTTCCTGAGAATCGTTTCCGAGAGAAGGAATGTGAAAGGTCCCTGAGAGGCTTTGGACGAATGTTTGATGTGGCGTTTCCAGCCTCTGATGCTCCCGTAGGGGGTTAGTGCCATCAGTGCACCTCATGCGGTGCACTGTAGGCGTTACTTAAGGTTCTCTGCAACGTCTCTTCGACCCCTAGCTGCAACCCCTTTCATTCCTTTTACTGTACCTCTTCATATTCTCTTCTTCCATCTTACTTTCCACCCTCTCCTAACAACTGTTTCATGTGCAACTGCGAGGTTTTCCTCCTGTTACACCTTTCAAACCATTCTATTATCAATTTCCCTTTCAGCGCTGAATGTCCTGATAGGTCCCAGTGCTTGGCCTTGGGCCAAAATTCTAAATTCCATCCCATTCCAGCCTCTGATACTTCCGGTATTACTCGCTGCTAGCACCGTTTCAGATTGGTTCCCATCCCTTTCCGTACGAGCGTTGTTAGAACGCAACCTTGGAGCGTGTAGGCAGAGACGAGGAAATAAGGTCGCTGATCTGTGTATAACTACAAAATGCTTAAAATGTTTAGAGCTTATTTTCTTCAGTAAAGATAATATTGGTGCAGGGCAAGCAGTTATTATAACCCGTTTTTCATACTTACACCTGAAATTACGTTTGGCCAATTAATTTTGTCAGAAAAATGTTTTATACATTTCTTGAACTATGAAAAGCCCAAATCGTTTAAAAACAATAAAGATATATAAATGACTTCCTTACTAATAACTTTATCACTTGTGATGTCATATCTGTGGACTAAAGATGTTTTAAAACTACTGCACTTCTTATAATTTCAGAGATTGTCCTGTCCCGGACCTTTTTGCTATAGAACATTAGCCTGAAATCGAAAAAACAGTCGCTGTTATAAAATTTAGTATCCAAAGCTCTTCCGGGGCTGTGAAGATCTCCAAAATTACAAATTTTTAAACACTTCACTGTTTCGTAACTAAATTATGTATTTCGGGAAAGTTTTTTTTGTATTTAAAGCCCCCGGTCACCAGTATTACATTGTTTGCCATTATTTACTAAATTTGTGTTTCCCTTCTCTTTATAGGACAGACTTCATAAAAAACTCGGCGTTAATTCCTTCCCCTTCCACTTGCAACTACCGAAGAATGCCCCGGCTTCCGTAACTCTGCAACAAAGTAAGTACATAAGTCCCACAGATGTAAGCATGCTCCATGTATGTGTATGTATATGTATATATATATATATATATATATATATATATATATATATATATATATATATATATATATATATATATATATATACATATACAACAGTGTAAATCAGTTAGTGAACTGTGGCCGGAAAAGGATAACCGTTGTCCGTGTATTTACATAGTTCTCCCTGCTGGATTATAATCTTTATATTATTCCTGGATTTCAAATATATATATATATATATATATATATATATATATATATATATATATATATATATATATATATATATATATATATATATATATATATATTACATATATACACATATTTTATTGTGACGAAACGTGCAGATTCCGCCAGGAAGAAAATACTCTGACTTGTGTTTAGAGTTCAGTAACCAATGCCCATAGCTGAGGAAGGAGGATACTGGGCTGGCAGTATCCGCTGCGTCAACACAACGGTTCACCAACGAAGACTAATATAGAATTAGAACATTGGCAGTGTTTATATATTATTCCTTTGCTTCAGTGCGGTGGGTTCATTCTGCACTTGCAATTTTCTGTCGTACAAGTCTTTCTATGCCCTCTATTTCGGCCGGATCTAAAGGCTGGCCTCTTTGTTTTAAGGTAGCTCTTTCTACGAAATATCGAGGGACCATAACCTAATGGGGCCCTCAGGCCATCTGGGAGAAAAGTTCTTGTTTTCGTCGTCCCTGACCCCCTTCAGTTAACGTGATAGGATGTGGTGCCCTACGCCTGTCAAGCGTCTCTTCACTGGTGGCTTCTTACTGGGAAAGAAATTCTGTGGAAGTCTGCGACTTGATGTTCTGTGAAAAATTGATGAGAGGGAAGACAGTGTCTCGATTAATTATTCCTGGTCATTGAATCCCATAGCATCTTCAAAATTCATTGGCGATACGTCGGCTGATAAGGTCTTGAGATTCTCGAGGGAGATCGAAACTGGAAAGTCGTATTGTTGTCAGTTCTGCTCTTGCTCCGGCACTTGGTACTTCAACTTCATAGGGAAACTTTGGAAGTAGTAGAATTACTTGGGGAAAATAAAATTCTCTCTCTCTCTCTCTCTCTCTCTCTCTCTCTCTCTCTCTCTCTTATACAAATATATATATATATATATATATATATATATATATATATATATATATATATATATATATATATATATATATATATATATATATATATATATATATATATATAATACACACACACATATATATATACACACCCACACACATACATACATTATACATATGCTTGTACATACAATGAGACAGAGAGGATGAGAAGGTGAGGTGAGATGGGATAGATATGGTATGTACGTGGTTACAATTTTCTACGTTGAAACCATACCCTATTTTATTACAAAGCTCACTTTTTAGGATTGAAGTACTGTACGAGTAGCGATAATTGCGAGTCATCTTACACTTGAGAGCCCTTCAGAAACCTTAACTCATTCTTTAGGGGTAAGTGTAAGGACAGAGGGAGCTCGGAAAGTACCTGTCCTTAATAAGTACAGCAGGTCTCTGAGATGAGGGTGTCTGTGTATGGAAAACATTCACTAGTTGAAAAGACAGATTTTTGTCCGTCCTCATTTACTTTTCAAGTAAATTGCTATTCTTTGTGTATTCTTTTAACGATTTGATTTGTGTGTATGAGAGAGAGAGAGAGAGAGAGAGAAGCCATTTACTTCATGTACTTTTGTATCTCCGTATGCACGTATCGCTGAGTCTTATGTTACGTTTCTTGTATGTGTTTTAATGAGTGTATGTGTTATAAGAGAGAGAGAGAGAGAGAAAGAGAGATGCCATTTACTTCATGTACTTTTGTATCTCTGTATGCACGTATCACTGAGGCTTATATTAGGTTTTTTGTATATGCATGTGTTGTAATGAGTGTATTGTTATACAGAAGAGAGAGAGAGAGAGAGAGAGAGAGAGAGAGAGAGAGCTAAAGATCCTCCTTCATTCTAAAACCCTTTGGTTGTTTCGAAAAATGAAGACCAGGGAGGGATGAAGTGCTGTCAGATTAGGGCAACTTGTATGGTACTTGTGGGAGGTGCGTGTGACGTCAGTTTTTCTTTCTTACTCATGTGTTCGTACCTGGCAGTCTGACTGAGGTCGAAAAACACAAGGGCAGAGCACTTTTTTTGTCCGCCCTCAGATCTTCAAAACTACTGAGGCTAGGGGGCTGCAAATTGGTATGTTGCTCATCCACCCTCCAATTATCAAACGTACCAAATTGCAGCCCTCTAGCCTCAGTAGTTTTTATTTTATTCAAGGTTAAAGTTATCCATAACCATGCGTCTGGCAACGCTATAAGACAGACCACCACCGGGCCGTGGCTGAAAGCTTCATGCGCCGCGGCTCATACAGAAAACTCGATTGCTCCGAAGAAAATATGGCTTAATTTTTACTTGTTTATTATCATAGTGAAAAGAGATGCATTACAGTGCGAGTAGAAACAGATGAGGGAAAATAGGCCAGAAGGACAAAAACAAGATGGAAAACACGAAATACGAGAGACGGAAAATGAAACAGAAAGATAGTCAGTCAGACTGGGAGTTATGATTACTACATGGAAGGGTTAAAACGGTTATAGTGTGCAATAATACTGTTATACGTGCTTTTCAATTACCAGTCGCAAGTTCGTAAATATTTTGAATAACTTGGCCATTGTGGGAGGTGAGCTCGGTGTTCCCCCGTGTCATAGGAAAAGGGTGTATTCCTCTATCTTACTGCTTGGTTATACTATATCCTGCTGGACAGTTTCTTTAATTTTATGTAACACTAAGATGGTTCAGCAACGAAATTCTATTTATTTAGTTCGCAATACCTCCAACAAATTTGGTTTGGTAATGGAAATTGACATGCATAGTAATGAAAACTACGAAGATGGAAAAGAAAATGGGAGCTTTGTTGGTATTCAGTTAAATTTCTCTACATAAAAGCTGATTACGTGAAACATTACGTTATAACAGAGTATAGGGTGTTTTCCTTTTCTCATACATTTTCAGTGTTAGATGGAAATCATTTTACTTACTAAATAAGCGCCTTCCGGTACTAGAGGTCAATTAGATCTTCCAGGAAGTACTACATGAACATCTATGTTCTGCGTGTGTTATTGGTTTTGAACGCTAATGCACAGTCTGTCAAGACAACTTTCTATTGAAAGGTTGTGACTCTTGTATGGAGGGGAATTGCTGCTGAACTGCAAAATGATAACAGAAATACGAGTAGCACTCTACTGCCGGTATGGGGTGCCAGATATAAAAGATTTCACTCAGTTCTGATATTTTAAGTGTTCGTAATCTTGAAACTAATTACAAGGAATAAGATTTCGGTAGTGACAAGATGGAGGAATTGCCGGTGAATGGGACGCAGGTAGAGTGTATAGTTGGGTCAAAATCCTAGGTCCCGTGGTCGTGGAGTCCAGAACTAGGTTTCTTGGTGGTTTCGTCATTTTTAGGGGTTAAATAAAAAATTTGGCCCCCATGTACCTCCGAAAAAGTGTGGGGAAAATTTTTGGCGCCACTATTTCAAAATGGCGGCTAACAGGAACGATGAAATTTTGAAAATTTGTGGCTCATCACATTTTTGTTATGAAACATTCATATATGGGGTTTTTGGGGTCAAGAAATTCATTTCTGCAATAATATTATACATTCTGACATTCCTTGATACATAAAAATCCTATATGGTCCCCATAAAGTCAATTTCTGCAACGTTTTAGCTCTGATAACTCTAGAATATGAATATGTGCCAGTTAGTCGTATATTGTAAGGTAGCTAATAAATCTATATAACTTGAGCACACTATTCGAAAGTGATTTTATTATCCAAAGCATTAGGCATTATCATAATGAACTACTGAAACAATATTTAATAACTTGTCTTATACATATATGATAATCTTTTATCACCATGTGTCCCCTGGGACAGACTTATTCGTTGTCTGAATGTGATGAGCTATCTGTGGAACTTTCACATTCTGTATCAGTGTCACTATCACCGTCTGAGCTGGAGGTATCACTGGAATAATTATCTGTATTTGGTAAGGGTCCACGCGTGTACCTTACCGCTCTACATTTTCCATTCTCAAGTTTCCATCCATTCCTAATGGGAAAGGGATGTTCTTTGAACTCAAAGTTTTTAAGGCAATAGGTGAGATAGTTCACTCTTTGCAAGTCTGGTATGTACAATGAATCAGCATCTGGGGGGGGAGGTGGAGGGTATTTTTCCTTTTTTGCTTCCGCCATTTTTGGGCTCTTGCCTCAGCACAAGTCGAACCCGATAGGCATCCATACAATTTAGTAAGAACAAACTATTCCTTGTCATAATGAGTCTCATCATCTAAAGATGGTTGCATACCTACAGATGAAAGGAGCTCTCTTGCTTCAGGGTCCGTCTTTAGCTTATTCATCAGCTGTATTTTTCCATGACCGTACTGACCAGGTGTGTGGTCACATCCACTAATACAGTGGGCAGCTATTATAATGTCACTCATCTCTTCATCTGCCAAATCCTTGCAATTTACTAACCCATCCTTTCTTTTTATTAACAACTCACCTGGAACACGATGTGCAACATATGCAGCTTGCACATATACATCGATGTCCCCGCTGTCAATAACTACAGGCAGATCTGGAGTGTCTTGCCTACTGATAGAATATATGGTCAACATCATAGTATCAGCTCCTGTGTGGTCTACGGATAGGTGTGGTAGTTCTGAGTTTGATGCAATATCTGTGCAAACAGTTCCTTCACAATAAACAATCTGGCGGTTAAGGTTTTTCTGGAGAAGGTGGTTCTTGTTTAATCTCTGGAGACGGGTTTTATTTCCAGAATCCGATAAGAAGGCGTTGAATTCTGTGGGACTAGTGAATGGGTCATTTGGTTTGGGAAATTTGTTGCCAGCACCTATGTGCTTAGCAGCACGTCTTTCATGCTCTTCATCTTTGATTGAGTTTGGCTTGTTGTAGTTATCATTCACTAACATGGTAGTTCTAGCTGCAGCATGCCGAGTCAGAACAAGAGAGATGATCTCCAAATAATCCAGCCAGAGATATGAACGGCCATCCCTCTTTACTGTCTCTCGGTCCTCTGCTGTTGGTGTTGCTAAGCGCCATATAAATCCCATATCAACAATGCTACTGTACTCTGTTGGGATGTTCACAACTGTACTTAAGTTTAAATGCTCCAACAATTTGCTCTTTGCTGTCTTTCTTTGGGAACCATCTGCATAATACACTGAGAGACACTCGTCTGTTAGGCGAAACTCTAAGATCTCTTTTAATGAAAGGGCCCCAACACCTTCAGCAAATTCAACTGCAGCAGCTAGTCCTGCTTGCTCCATCTTGGCATGATTCAACGATTTTAATGTTTTCTTGATAATTATCATGTTTTCAAAGTTGAGTCTCTTGTTCCTGGGGATAGGGTCAAGCAGTTTCTTGTTCTTGCTAAACACCCTCTCATTTAGTAAGGCATTCACTTTATATGCCCCTTCGTGCAGGGCAACACTGAAATCCAGTTTCACCTCAGGTGTTGCTGGGATACCTGACTGAATAGAGCCCAGGACAGGATTTTGGTCATCAAAAAGATGTGCATCACACTGAGTAAGAGTTGTTAAAATGTCAGTCACAGTTTGCTCATCCTTTTTCATCCTGGCTGGTTGACATTCTGTGTGTTTTCGATCCCTCACTTTAGTTTTCTGGGTTTTTTTTCACTGCAGACTTCATCCTTGGCACGTTTGCATTTCTTGCTGTAACAAAAAGTTTTTCTCATTCTGAATTAAATGTAGCCATCCTGCTTTCAACTTAGAGCAAAGATTCATAGTTACTTCAGTCCACATATCAAGGGGCATTGCTGAATAAGGGAGGCCTGGCATGGATTGGACAAAGTGTGATTCAAAGAAGGTGGCTTGCTCTTTGTTGAGATTCTCAATCATGGCCCAGAAGTCAGATAAGTATCTAGTGTACTCAGTTTGGTTATAAGATGCCTTGCCCTTGAGCATTACATATGTAGACGATTTGAACTCTTCATATGACTGTGTGTGGCAGGCATGGATATTCTGAGCTAGAGCATCTGTCATCTCCAGAAATGATAACCAGAAGTCACCCATTTCTGTTCCATTCAGTTGACGTGTAGAGGTAGCCATACTTGCCAAGTCCATCCCACTTTTCAGATTTAGTGCGTAGTGCATCCCACTTTTCTGTTCCAATGGTTTCTTTTAGACTACAATTTTCGCCACAGGCTATACACTTAGTTTGATTACTCATGATGTTCAAGGAAACATGACTTGCTCATTCAGTTCCTTCATCAATTTATGTAACAGACTCAATCTGAAAGTAAATTCATTGATTTAGAATCATAGTGTGTTTCGCAATTGGTATATACATCTACTTTTAACTGATATTTAAGGTGTGCACCCCAAGTTTTATGAAAGTAATATGTTAATTGGCTCTTGTTATTATTATTTCTGACCACCAAAGGCTCATAGTCATATCCTAGTTTCATCATAACTAAAACCGTACCAAAATCAATATTATGGCGTCCTTGTTAGATTTTTATGTATCAAGGAATGTCAGAATGTGAAATTTTATCGCTGAAATGAATTCCTTGACCCCAAAAACCCCATATATGAATGTTTCATAACAAAAGTGTGATGAGCCACAAATTTTCTAAATTTCACCATTCCCGTTAGCCGCCATTTTGAAAAAGTGGCGCCAAAAATTTTCCCACACTTTTCTGAGGTACATGGGGCCAAATTTTTTATTTGACCCCTAAAGATGACGAAACCACCAAGAAACCTAGTTCTGGACTCCACGACCACGGGACCTAGGATTTTGACCCAACTAGTAATGGTATGAAAAACAAGGTGTGATTGTTATACCTTACCCTAAATAGTTACTCCTTTTTTTCATAGTCTTCGACTAGTTTTGTGTTGCGTCCCTTAAAATGGCATTCCATTCATTGTCTTTGTCTCCAATAGCGCCCATTGGTGCTCAAAGTGCGGAAGTGATTGGTTAGTCTCTTCATGGCCAGGCACAGGCAATGATGTCTATTCCGCCAAGAGGATGGGCATGATCTAAAGGTGACCAGAAGTACGCGGTGTGTGTCAGTTTTTGCTGGTAGATTTCATTAAAAAGTTGTACAGAAAAATATTTAAGGTTTTTAAGAGCGTTATGTTAAAAAACCTTTGGACCTGTTAAAAACTTCTCCTTTATAATATTTGATTGTTTTTGCCTCATTAAGGTTTTACCACTCACTTTTCTGTAAGCACTATTTAGATATGAGATTAATATTTTTGACTACCTAAACAAGTCACTATGATAAAGAGAAGGTCATATAACGCAATATTGCGCAGAAGTGTCCTAAAATTATAACTGATGGGAAATAAAATTTCCATACTGTGAAATAAGGGACTGGAATGGAGAGTAAGAGATGGATAAACAAAGACTCTTATAAACGCCGAAAATATCACTCCTCTTGTTGTTATTCAGAAAACCACCTCAGTTTGAAAGTAAAGCTCCAGTGGTTGAAATATGTGGTCAGCAGCCAGAATTATTCAAAAATAAATGTAACACAATCTGAATAGGTTTGCATTTCTTTCCAAAAGTCGCAGGAAATCAGTTATGAAATTTTCTATGAGCTGATGATATAGCGCTGACTAAAATTTCTGGCCGAAGCCTACTTACTAAGAGGCCCAGTTCGCACTACAGAATATCCAGTTCGCACTACAGAATATGTATGTGGTCACGACAAACTAGTCTCACACATGCTGGAAACTAAAGTATTCTAGGAATTAGGTAAACTTTTGAACAAATCACTTTAGGCTAAAGGGCTTTACTGTCAATAAGGGTTCTTTTCGAAACATCGGTGGCAAATGAGCTAGACCTCACTACCCAAAGGGCAGGCTAAAAGTTAATTATAGTAGGTGAACCACGGAGGTTAAATCTCCATTTGTTATTTCTCTACTTATCCACCTTACTCAGCCTGAAGATTAAATAGATAATTTTTGGTGTTTTATATGGCATTCATGCGAATTGTTGTATGCTATTAGCTCACTGAATTTATGGAAGTTTCTTAACAGGTGGTAAACAGCATTTGTACACTTATCAGTCCCATATGGCAGATTAAGCCCATTTCATAAAGTTCATCAAAATTTATGCAAATAGAAAGCTTCTGTGATTCCTTAAGGATATTGGATAAAAACTATATTTTATATGTATATATATATATATATATATATATATATATATATATATATATATATATATATATATATATATATATATATATATATATATATATATATATATATATATATATATATATATATATATATATATATAATGTATAAAATATATTATATACTGTATATATAATGTAATATATACATATATATATATATATGTGTGTGTGTGTGTGTGTATGGATTCTTGATGAAATGGTATCCTTCGCGACTACCATGTTGAAATCACGCTTCAGCCTTAATTAAAAGAAGCCTATATCAAATGCTTTAGTTGCACTTGTTCGGGAAGGGTTTGCCCTTCGTCATTGATTACATAGATTGTAATCTCTTGAGATTACTTTCTATGTAATCGATGGAGGGCGAAGTCCCTTTTCCTTCCTACCAGGTCCCCCCCCCCCCCGGTCGCAATACCTCACCCTATTCCACACAGACTTTCTACTTGGATATTGGTCTTGGACCACATAATCGGATCCCTTTAAGCCCCACTTAACTGAATTTCCAATCAGAGGTTTGGCCTTCCTTCATATGTGAACATTACAAGGGTTTACACTATAACGTTCATAGCTAAAGGACAGGAAGACTACCTGATAGGCTATGCTTAATTCGGATTTCACCGGTAAAGAGAGAACTTTGTATATTTTTCAAAATTATGCAGTCAACGAAAACTACAACTTATTCATGGCTACGAGAGGGATTTTTTCTGAAAATTTCACGTTATTATCGGATGAGACAGTGACGTAATCAAAATTTAGTGTTCCATGATTTGCGGATGTGGATCTTTTTCAGGATCGCGCAGCCCAGGAAGTGACTGATCATGGCCATGACAAAAATTTATTGTCACTTATTTTCTCTCTCTCTCTTAAAATCTCAAGATAGTCATTCGGATGAGACATCGCTAGAGCAAACCTTCGTTCGTTGTAAAATTGCCTTTGGTCTTCCTTTGTAATAAGAATCCATAATCACAATAAGCGTTGGTCTTTGTTCTTCCGGGATTTTAAACGTCAGGCAGACTCCGTAAAACTTGTGAGGCTTCTCTGACTTAGCTGCATTTAGTTTTAATTTCTACCTTATTTCTCTGTGCTTTCCCGCTCAGTGTACGATGAAGGTTTTACTGTACATGTTTCCTGTTCTTGTGCAAAAGCGTGGATGTGCGTTTGTGCGGTAGAGTCTGCTAATTAAAGTTTTTAAAAACATCACTGGAATCATCGTAATATTTTGGAGTATGTAATAGCTTACTTAATTCAGTGAGTCGGAACAATCACTAAAATTTTGACGGGCTAGACAAGTAGTCAAGGCAAGCTCCAGAATGGCTTGTATCAGAGCAACAAAATACGAATAAATAAGACACTATCCAAGGCAAGAATCATTTTTCAAACATATAGAAGAAAGATTTATCGCAGTTTCTGGAGAGGATGACGTTTTGATTATACAAGGCGTTATCTTAGTTGCTGTATTTTTTTTTTCAGACGGAGTTATTTTTCATTCCAACCGCTTTTTGCACTGAACACATTCATGTCGGATATTTTTTATATTGAAGAAGAGCAAAGTTACAATAAAAAGGGAATTCGTACTTACGAACTAAATTCCCTGCGAAGTTCATTTTTTCTTACTCACCAGGTTTTGAGTTATTATGTAAATGTCTCTCAGATTTGAGTTGGAGTCTTTCCACCGTCATTCCTCGAGGAAAATATTCTTCATCATCATTTTCCCGTCTTCCTGTTATCGTCGTTGTCATCGTACTGCTGACCCATATTAAGGGCCACCAGACGTCTGTCTGTCGAGGAGAGTAATGGCGCATTCACATATCTGGCCAATGAAATTCGATTGCCCCCTCCCCTTACTCCATCCCCGACCACCCGGCCCCCTCACCCCCTTGGTCGTTTAAGGTTTATCATCTTCCGTAAATTTAGTGTCCCTCCGGAGGAATGTCACAGGGTCGTTCTCCAGCCAATCAAGATGTGATTTCGTCCCGTACATCTGTCTCCTTTTTTTGGCCCTCCATTGTTTTGTTGGGGGTTGGGGGGGGGGAGATTCATTGACTTGTTTTCGTGCAGCCGATCTAAATGTACTCTCTCTCTCTCTCTCTCTCTCTCTCTCTCTCTCTCTCTCTCTCTCTCTCTCTCTCTCTCTCTCTCTGGTATTGTAAATCCTTAAACACATGAGCCATGGTTTTAAGACTGATGATATCTTTTTCCGTCTGCCTGGCTTACAAAACGTGATGGGAAAAATGAAATCTACTTCCTTAGTGCTTCAGACTTTCACATATGACAGCGATGAACTTTCTTCATGTGATCATTGTTACGGAAGTACTTGGGCATAAGGCATTCATGAATTTTGCTAAATCAAAGCAAACAAGTATAAGAAAGGTAAAAGTACAGGTTTTAAACAAGTTAAATCGCCAGTTTTAATATCTTATTTCCTTATGGTTTTCCATAATTTTGTATTTTTCTCATTAAACAACAGCTCTGGTCGATTTTGCAAATTGTTTAATTCATTCTGTTTCCCCCAGCAGCAGAGTGGTAGGAAGATACAATTTCTCCTTATTTTCCCTTTGTTGAAAACGGAATAGCGGGTTTTGATGAATCGTGTCGTCAACGTTCATTGAGTGACCATTTTCAAATGGCTCACTTTCAGTGGAGTTTAATGTTTGACGATTTGTTGCCATGGAAACCATCTCGCCCACTAGTAGGTTTCAAGAATTTCTGATTGGTGATCAAGTTGCACTTTCATCTCTGCTTTTCCTCCGAGCCAAAAGGTTTGAGAATTTTGGTGGTATCCCTTAGCAAGACAGTCCTCGTCAGCTTTTCAGAGTACTGGGCATGCATCTTCAATTACGCAAATATGAGTGTTCCTGAATGGTGGCCGTAAATATCACATAGTTTTTCGGGTCTCTTCCTTTCATTGTATCTGAAATTATGAAATTATTCATATTCGATATCACTAGACAGGATCCAGCTTCAACCCTCCCCCCCCCCCTCTCTCTCTCTCTGAGAAATCATATAAAACGTTTTGTCTCGTACTAACGCTCTCACACATGCACGCAGTGTTGCTTACGAAGAACAAAACCTCTTCTTCGTTCGTGAATACTAGTCCCTATACTCATAAGAACATGAGCAGGAGTGCCCTCACTGAAGCGAAATGACGTTTCCCCGTCACTGATGCTGCAATTACGCTAATTACAACTGGAAACGAGACGCTGAGTGCCCCAGCTTTTATCTTACTAGACTTGCAAAAAATGTAATCAGCGAGAAATTCAGACCGGTTTATTATTATTATTATTATTATTATTATTATTATTATTATTATTATTATTATTATTATTATTATTATTATTCGCCAACAGTCGTATGGAAGCAGCCACAATTCTACTGTCTTGATCAGGAAGTTCAGGTAAACGAAGCCAAGAGGAAGTACAAGGGAAAATGTGAAAGGAAGTAAAATTCTTGACTAAATAAAGTGACCGCAAGCGGTTATTAAAAAAAAAATTGAGCTACAATAGCTTTGCTTTTTAAGGAAGCATAACCACTTTCAATTGTATGATCTTGAATATTTTCAGTACGCGATGAACAGTGTTTGCTGTGCAGACGCATATGTTATCTTATTTTAACATTTTCACCGGCTAACTCGTAAACGGTTTGTGATTAATGAAACTGTGAATCGCATCATCAGTAGATGAAACCTATTCACATGGAACAAACACACAGGGGCCATTGACTTGAAATTCAAGCTTCCAAAGAATGATTGGTTTCAACCTACCACCGCAGACCCCACACTGCAGCAGTAACGGTTCATGATACAGAGCCCATGATTTTTCATCGGCCGGGGGGAAACGCAAACCCGCGACATCTCAGTGACATTCCACGACACTAACCACTATGCCAGAAGGTGTCAGCAGCATCGCCAATGGCATGTGAACGAACTGCACAGTGAAATGGTAATAGAATATTAATACTGTTTTACTTTACTCTCTCTCTCTCTCTCTCTCTCTCTCTCTCTCTCTCTCTCTCTCTCTCTCTCTCTCTCTCTCTCTCTGTCAAACGGGTTATTGTGTAACTTGAGCGCAGCATGTATAATAGCGTCTTAGATAACCGACCCACGCTTAAGAGTAGAAATCAGATAATGTTATGAAATGTGAGATAAATTCGAAAGGGCTTCAAGAAAGGAATGATTCAATAAGATATTCCTGTAGTAGACACACATTTTTGCGGGGGCGGGGGGCGGTGGCCGAGAGAGGGGGCGACGGGAAAAGACATGTAAATAGAAGACTGACGAAACATTTACCAATAGTATTTGTGTTGTGTTGTCTGTGAGAGGACAAGCGGACAAAAACAAATATATACTTAATAAGAACGACGAAGGATAAATGTTGAGAGCTTATCAGCTTTCTTGCGTTTGAAAATAAACAGCCACGTGTATAACCTCATAGGTGGTCATCCAGTTGCCTGTCTTCTTTCTTGCATTTGAAAATAAATAGCCACACGTATAAATTCGTAGGCGGTCATCCAGTAGCCTGTCTTCTTTCTTGCATTTGAAAATAAATAGCAACATGTATATCCTCATATATGGTCTTCCGGTAGCCTGTCTTCTTTCTTGTATGTGAGAATAAGTAGCCACATGTATATCCTCATATGTGGTCATCCAGTAGCCTGTCGTCTTTCTTGTATTTGAAAATAAATAGCCATATGTATATCCTCATATGTGGTTATCTAGTAGCCTGTCTTCTTTCTTATATTTGAAAATAAATAGCCATATGTATATCCTCATATGTGGTTATCCAGTAGCCTTTCTTCTCTTATGCATTTGAAAAATAAATAACTACATGTATAGCCTCATAGGTCGTCCACTAGCCTGTCTTCTTTCTTATATTTGAAAATAAATAGCCACATGTACAACCTCAAAGGTGGTCATCCAGTAGCTTGTCTTCTTTCTTGCAGTTGAAAATAAATAGCCACATGTATATCCTCATATGTGGTTATCCAGTAGCCTGTCTTCTTTTATGTATTTGAAAATAAATAACTACATGTATAACCTCATAGGTCATCCAGTAGCCTGTCTTCTTTCTTGCATTTGAAAATAAATAGCAACATGTATAACCTTATAGGTCATCCAGTAGCCTGTCTTCTTTCCTGCATTTGAAAATAAATAGCAACATGTATAACCTTATAGGTCATCCAGTAGCCTGTCTTCTTTCCTGCATTTGAAAATAAATTGCAACATGTATAACCTCATAGGTCATCCAGTAGCCTGTCTTCTTTCCTGCATTTGAAAATAAATAGCAACATGTATAACCTCATAGGTCATCCAGTAGCCTGTCTTCTTTCCTGCATTTGAAAATAAATAGCAACATGTATAACCTTATAGGTCATCCAGTAGCCTGTCTTCTTTCCTGCATTTGAAAATAAATAGCAACATGTATAACCTCATAGGTCATCCAGTAGCCTGTCTTCTTTCCTGCATTTGAAAATAAATAGCAACATGTATAACCTCATAGGTCATCCAGTAGCCTGTCTTCTTTCCTGCATTTGAAAATAAATAGCAACATGTATAACCTTATAGGTCATCCAGTAGCCTGTCTTCTTTCCTGCATTTGAAAATAAATAGCAACATGTATAACCTTATAGGTCATCCAGTAGCCTGTCTTCTTTCCTGCATTTGAAAATAAATAGCAACATGCATAACCTCATAGGTCATCCAGTAGCCTGTCTTCTTTCTTGTATTTGAAAATAAATAGCAACATGTATAACCTCATAGGTCATCCAGTAGCCTGTCTTCTTTCTTGTATTTGAAAATAAATAGCAACATGTATAACCTCATAGGTGGTCATCCAGTAGCCTGTCTTCTTTCTTGCACTTGAAAATAAATAGGCACACGTAAACCTCATAGGTGGTCATCCAGTAGCCTCTCTTCTTACGGATAACCTCATAAGTGGTCATCCAGTAGCCTGTCTTTTTTCTTGCATTTGAAAATAAATAGCCACATGTATCACCTCATAGGTGTTCACCCAGTAGCCTGTCTTCTTTCTTGCATTTGAAAATAAATAGCCATATGTATAACCTCATAGATGGTCATCCAGTAGTCTTACTGGTTTTTCTGTGTCTCAGAATATAACTTTGCGCGACATTGGGTGCCTCCTTTTCTTTCTTCCTGAAATCCGCAATAGGATCCTTGCTTTAATGCAGTGTTCTTGAGAATAAGAGTCATCTTCCGTTGAGGCTACGTTGAAAGTCGAGTATATATACAGTATGTATAATATCTAATGAATCATTCTTTGTTGTGTAAATAGCACTGCTTTTGAGCGTTAAATAAAGCATGTCTTTGTTTATTGAATGAAATGTCACTTGACTTTCTAATATCTCTTGATTTGCATAAAGAACATTTCTCGACTTGTAAATTAATAATTTTTTATTTGTAAATGAATCTTTATTTTGATTTGCGAATGAAGTATCGCTGGCTCATATTAACGTTTTTCCTTTGTGTAAATAAGATATCCAATTTATCTTCAGGGAGGAACATTTCTTGAAAGACATCTTTTTACGTCTGCCAGAGGTTTTTCATAAAACTGTCGTGTGTAACACTTATTCCGGATGTGAAATTGTGCGTGAAGCCAATTTTAGATTTCTTGTAATCCCAGAGGTGAAATTTCTCTTTTCTTGGCGTGGCTGTATTGCTTATTTTGTCCCGAAACTGTGAACATCTTGCCTGTATGTATATTATTCTAAATAATATATACATGAAGCTCAACTGTTTTGCCAAGTAGAATATATCATATCATGTAGCAACGTCTCTCTATAACTGGCTATCCATTCTAGATTTAGACAACAGAAATTTTAGGAGGTTTTTCACACAAAATTTGTTGGGATTATTTTTAACCTTTTGCGTAGCAAAAAGCCTGATCACTTTAATACTAACATTTAAGTCTGTCATCACGGGAATAGTGGCAAAAGAAAGCGAAGGGGATTTTCATATATAAATTACATATATAGCTAGCCAGTCAGATTGTTTACCATGAAAAAAAGAATGTGAAATGCCGAACACGAGAAAGATACTAAGAGAAGACATGCGGGATTAGCCGACAACATGAACGGTAATTTGTACTCTACGCAAAGATGACTCGGTATCGCCCAGCACCCCAAGTCTGACATACTTTTTTGAGGGTCATGGAACTGATAAAAGTCTGCCTCTTTTCTCTCCCGCTCTGCCTCGACTCCTTTATTCCCTCCGGTCCCCGTGTCCCAGTTTCAGTCAGCTGAGACCAGGTGGGCGGGGCAGGGGGCTTTGGTTTAGGGGGGAGCTGTTCTTTTCCTCCCAGTCTGGAGGCTAGACGGAACCTAAAGTAATAGCGAAATAGATACTATCTACGGCATTAGCTTCAAACAACAAAGCATTTGTCTATAAACTTTGTGTTTGATATTTCATTTCTAATATGCCCGTTCAAAAACAGTGTGTGATAACTTTTGTGTTAAACAATATTTGTATATACGTAAATACATAGTATATATATATGTATATATATACATATATATATATATATATATATATATATATATATATATATATATATATATATATATATATATATATATATATATATATATATATATATAAATTATATATACGTGTGTGTGTATTTCACAAATATTAAGCCATAAATTTCGTTTAATATCCAATTCACTATACATTGGAAACAACTTACACTCAAGGGGAATTATGAGTGATAAGGGCTTCGTCACCAGTGGGGTTCGAATTGCTGCCTGGTTTAGAAACAAGGAAGATACAGTGACCTTGACCACTGAGCCAACATGATGGCTCAGTGTTCAAAGTCACTGCACTTAAGTTGTTTTTAAATCAGGCAGCAGTTCGAATCTCAGTTGTGACGAAGCTCTAATATTTCCCATTGTGTGTAAGTTAGTCCCGGTGTATAGTGAATAGGATATTAAATTAAATTTATGGGTTAATATCTGTGGAAATGAAAGATGTTATGGTTCATATATATATATATATATATATATATATATATATATATATATATATATATATATATATATATATATATATATACTGTATATGTGTGTATACGTATACAGTATATGTATGTGTAAAACCTACTGGACGAGCGGTCATCAAATATATCGCACCAATGGGAGGGCAACAGTTCGATTCCATGTTCGAGCAGAACGACTGAGGCATTTATCTTTAAATCTTGTTGTGTTTCTTTTGATCCAATGAGTGAATTAGCCCCAGCCAGGATGGAAAAAGGCAAGGGCTAATAATGTCGTCCAAAATACTTGTTGAGATCCTGAAAATTAACATCTGGAGTCTCCTCTTTGAATGGAAAAGTTTCATAGTCAATACATTATATTATATATATATATATATATATATATATATACATATATATATATATATATATATATATATATATATATATATATATATATATACTATATATACTGTGTCTGTCTGTCTGTCTCAGTGGTTCCAACATGGCCTCCCACAGCGAGAGTCCAGAGGTCCATTCCATGGCGGGAGACGACTTTGGTTTTCTGGAAAATCTCATGTACTTGAGTTGACCTAAGCAGTGACTTAGTTACCTGGGTACCCGGTGGTTGGTCAACTGTTTTCCTGGGGAGTGCCTCTGCTCAACGGAGCAACCCTACCCAGCGCTGAGTTTTTGTTTCTTAACAGTTTGTGTGTTCCCTAGGTTGTCGTCGACTCCAAGCTCCCAGACCTTCAACACAAGGCCTGGAGGAGTTAGTCTAGGTGTGCCAGTCGTTGCAAATTATGGGGCGAATTAGTACAAATAGGAAGGTTGCTTTTTTGAAGAGGCCAGTCCCATTTCTCACTAAAAGAAAAGTCAGAGGCTCTCTCTCTCTCCCTCTCTCTCTCTCTCTACATATGTATAATATATATATATATGTGTTCATGTGCTTGTGCGTGAGCTTGTGTACTCTTAGTGTAGCGGTTAAACGCTCGCTTCACCAGTAAGAGATTCCAGGTCCTAGCGAACTGGAAGGCTTTGAGTTAGTCCCTTGAATCCTGGTGTGCCTTTGTTGAATTAGCTGTTTGCAATTGGTCGAATGCGATGGGTGGTAATCAGGATAAAGAAAGGCATAAGGATAGTAGTACTCTTCTTTGGTCTACCTCTGTAAAGGAAAGGGTGTAAGGTGGGGTGAAAGAAGTGCTAGAAGGGAAGGGCCTCAACTACTGTCTTATACACTCTTACTTTAACCTTTATATTGATTCTGCGGTCGCACAAGACACCTGACATCTTTCTCCAGTTTTTCCATCTGGCCTGCACTCTGTTATTTTTACATCCAGATTTCCATCATCAGCCACTGTTGATTGATTATGGAATTTAGGTCTTGAAGACCAAGCGCCGGAACCCATCAGGATTATTCAGCGCAGCGGTGAAGATGAAATACATAAATTAATGGTGTGATTGATAATGAAAAAGTGAATGATAGCAAAATTCAGTGTTGAACCAAGATACTTAAATTTTTCTACTCGGTTCAACCTTGTCCTTTCCATGCTAATCTTGGAGTTTTGATCTTCATTAAAATTTAAGTATTCAGTCTTCTTCCTACTGATCTTAAACCTCTGTCTTCCAGTACCTTCCTCAATTGCTCTAGTTTTGACTCCACTACTCCTCTGTTGGTGCTGCCTAACACGATGTCATCAGCAAACAACATGCACGAGGGGGATTGATCTCTTATTCCTTGAAATAGCACATCCATTACCAGGTCAAAAAGATATGGACTTAGAGCAGATCCCTGATGTAAACCAACTCTTACTGGTATCCATTCAGTTAACCCAACACTGCTTCTAACCTCACATACTTCTCCGGTGTTCCCTTTACTCGCATGCACCTCCAAACCTCTTGGCGTGGTACTCTATCGTATGCCTTTTCCAGATCTATGAATACTATGTGCAGTCCTTTCTGCTTTTCCCGGTGTTTTTCCATCATCTGTCGGAGGGCAAACACTGCATCTGTCGTTTCTCTCCCTGGTATGAAACCAAACTGTTCTTCACCTACAGATGTTTCTTCTCTAATTCTTTGATTCATTACTTCTCTAATTCTTTGATCCGTTATTCTTTCCCCGATTTTCATGGTGTGAGACATTAACTTTATTTTCTCTTTATAGATCGGCACAATAAAGATTTCTTTCCATTCTTTTGGTATCTTTTCCTGACAATATATTTTCTTTGCTAGGTCCCACAGCATGTCTATTCCTTCTTCTCCCAGGCTCTTCCACACCTCTGCAGGAATTCCATCTGGTCCTATTGCTTTACCATTTTTCGTCTTCTTTAGTGCATTCTTTACTTCCTCCCCTGCTAATAGTATGTGTCATACCAAGGTTCTGGAATCCATCTTCAAAGAATTTTCTAGGATTTTCTTCATTTAACAGGTGTTCATAATATTCTTTCCACTTCTTCTTTACTTTATCCTTGTTGCATAAAACCACTCCATTCTCATCCTTAACTTGTTTTATATGGGAGTAGTCTTTGGTGTTCTTGTCCCTCGACTTAGCAATTCTGTGAAATTTTCTCTCCCCCTCAGGTGTTTCCAGCTCTTCGTACTTGTCATCTGATGCTCTTGCCTTGTCTTGTGCAACTGCATTCTTTACTTCTTTCTTATGTCTTTGTGACTTCTCCTTATCATCTTGTTGTCCATACTTTTCCCAGATCTTTTTTGCATCTCTTTTAGCTTTCTACCAACTCTTTCACTTTATCATTCCACCACCAGGTTTCCATCATGTACAAGTACACCGAGAGTGTGTGCATGTGCGTTGTTCATGAATCCTTTTAACTGTGTGAAAATGTTTCGAAGTTTTCCATTATTCCCTACACGAGTTTCTTTCTTTATTAGGAACATAGCTTTCTCAGACTGAGATTCAAAAATGCTCCTACAGACCGTTGATATTGCCTTTGTCTCGAGAAAGAAGAAGAAGAAATGCGACAGAGGAAGAAACCTGAAAGGAATTTATCACAAAGAGAGATTGCTATCGTGTTCCATTTTCCCTCTCATCTTCCTTCCTTTAAAATTTCAACTTGGGGCAATCTTTCCTGGTAGTGTTTAAATATAAAAGATTTCCAGCGAGTATGAAATTCCCACGTTCAGTCTTTCCCTCAAACAGGAGAGCCTCCGTAAAACTCATTCTTTCTTATCAAGTATGTGGCAAAGCTGGACAACCTCACTTTGTGCTGTCATTCTTGTGTGTGTTTTTATATAGAAAAACATTTTGAGCGACATGGATATACTTCTGTCTGAATTAAGAGGTGTTCTAGGTATCTTGTTGTTTGAGATTAAGCTGGGATCATGCCAGCACGGGCTGTCATTCATACTGTAGAGCAGCCTGCAACTATATATCAGTATGTCTCTCGGGCTGGCCTCTTTGATTTGGAGTCTCCTAATTTCGCCTCGTGGTATTTTTATGCTTTCAAATATTAAACCTCTGATAGCTCATTAATGTGAAGTTCTCTATCCAGTGAGAATATATCTCTCTCATCACGTTTCGTAAGTTATTATATATACTGTTGTCATTTGACTGAGGCAAATTAACAAAACCGAGGAGCAAAGAGCTTCTCCGAAGGTTGGTCTTTACATTTTTTAAATGAATTTTACGTATTGGAAAAAAATGTAATATCCTTGCAAAAGCGTTCTTGGAAACTATTATACAAATCACTCGTAAAGTGAAAACTGAAGTTACAGTAAAATATAACAAAAACCTAACAGAACTGTTAAGTATGTGCTTTTCCAGTATTATTATTATTATTATTATTATTATTATTATTATTATTATTATTATTATTATTATTATTATTATTAAAGATCTAATTATTTTTACTGAAAATAAAAAGCAACGCTGAAATATAAGAAACTAAAGCAACCGCTTAATGCACGTGTGTTCAGTTATTATTATTAGTAGTAGTAGTAGTTAGACCTAATTCACCAGATTAGAAAACCCATAACAGAATCCCCCCTCCCTAAAAAATTGAAATAAATGTATATTTATTTATTTAATTATTATTATTATTATTATTATTATTATTATTATTATTATTATTATTATTATTATTATTATTATTGAGAATGGTCACCCATTTCAAGAGTTCAAGTTTTCCCCCAGACGCCCGCCCACGTCTCCCCGCGTGCAAAGTTTCCTCCCTTCTGACAGCGCCCCTCGGGGTCGATGGACCCCAGATCGGAAAAGATACACCCCCGCCCGATTTGGGTCCCTGACCCCTTCTTGATTTATTGCCTCCAAAGGAAATCAGCGTCAAACAACATCCTGTCGTTTATCATCGGGGTATCTCCACGTCCTGATTACATTGCTCCTTCGCCCTTCACCTTCTTTTCTGCTCGTTTTAATATTGTCATTTTATTATTATTTTCAGTTTTCTGTGAATGAAAACTATTGAGATGGCTTTTTGTCTGTCCGCCTCAGACCTTAAAAACTACTAAGGCTAGAGGGCTGCAAATTGGTATGTTGATCAACCACCCTCCAGTCATCAAACATACCAAATTGCAGCTCTCTAGCCTCAATAGGTTAGGGTTAGCCATGAACGTGCGTCTGGCACCACCGAGTCCAATTCCAGAGGCGTCGCCGACGCACCTTCTCGTGACTGCATCTGGGGAGCAACTGAGCACTGCCCGGTCGTAGGTGAGAGTTTCATACTGCAGCATATCGAGGCTCGTAGTGATGTCAATCGTAGAGCTACAACAAGAGGGTGACACTGCGTCTTTGTACACTGTACAGAAAGTTCGATTGCGCCGAAGAAACTTGGGCGCATTTTTCACTTCTTATCTATTGTTTTTAAGTAGTCTTTTCATGATTTTACTTATTGGTTATTTGATTCATGATTGCAGTGTTAGTGGAAGTTTTCATGATTATGACAGGGGTATTCATTTTGACAGAGTTTTAGTTCATCTGTAGTGGTTGAATAAATTAAACGCTTTGAATGAATGAACTATAACGTTTAAAGGTTTGCATTTAAATGAATTCGAACAGTGTTTCTGAAATCGAAGACTCTCTCTCTCTCTCTCTCTCTCTCTCTCTCTCTCTCTCTCTCTCTCTCTCTCTCTCTCTCTCTATTCAATTGTGATATCTTTATGGGACAGTTTTATGATGAGAGAACGAACATGAAATCCTTCGTCATCAAGTTTGTCTCCAACGTACTCTGTATTTTGTCTTGAATTCTAAAGTCTGTGATGTCATCCTCTGTCGTTTTGTACTGACTGTCTGTTTTTATAACGTTCGTACTTAGCGGCAGACGGAAAGGATTATGAGAGAGGGAGAGGAAAATGTCAGAGCCTCCACGTTTTGATGAATTAATCCTCAGGCAATTAAAATGAAGACTTTTCAATGTTACGTCCCTTGAAAACAATTACGAGTTGGAACGTGCATGACATTTTCCCTCCCATTTCATCTGCATGCATTACTCCCTTCGGTCCCTAGCTGCAACCTCTTTCATTCCTTTTACTGTACCTCCGTTCATATTCTCTTCCTTCCATCTGGTTTTCCGACCACTCTAACAATTGTCTCACAGTGCAGCTGCGGGGTTTTCCTCCTGTTACACCTTTCAAACCTTCTTAAGGTCAAATTCCCTTTTTGTGCTGAATTACCTCATAGGTCCCAGCGCTTGGCCATTGGTCTAAATTCTATACAGTATTCTATAAAGTATGATAGCTCTTCGTTGGGAGAGTCGGTAGAGCTGTGGACTAGCACTCGCTAGGCCCGAGTTCGAGTCTCCGGCCGGCTGATGAAGAGTTAGAGGAATTTATTACTGGTGATAGAAATTCATTTCTCGCTATAATGTGGTTCGGATTCCACAATAAGCTGTAGGTCCCGTTGCTAAGTAACCAATTGGTTTTTAGCCACGTAAAATAAGTCTAATCCTTCGGGCCAGCCCTCTCTAGGAGAGCTGTTAATCAGCTCAGTGGTCCGGTAAAACTAAGGTATACTTACTTATAAAGTATGATTAAATCTTAAGGACCTTGAAGTGCCGGCGACGATTTGATATCCCAGTTAGTATGTAATTTAAGCGTTACATACAAAACTGGCATTTTTCGTGCCCGATTATAATCACTGGGAAAGGCTGCTGGCGCTAAAAGAGGTCTGGTGAGACTACGGCGCAACGCAGGACGAGAATCAAGTAAGGAGGAGGAGGGTTTCTTGGTGTGGTGTTACCAATTACTCATATCGGACATTATTTATTTTAGGGTCGTTATTAGTTCCACTTTCGCTGAGAAGCGAAGCCGGATATCGAATTTATGAATTACTTTATTGAGATTTATTCTCTCTCTCTCTCTCTCTCTCTCTCTCTCTCTCTCTCTCTCTCTCTCCAATCCAGTCCTTTTGTATAGAAGTTAATTACTTTAGTTAGACTGCCTATGAGATAGGGTTGTGAATTATGACTTAGAAACACCAGTAGCTGTCATGGGTCAAAACAATCGAAGAATACTAAGAAACAAAACTAAAATAACAGACAGTAGTCTAAAAAATGAACTAACATGTTCAGAAGCAAAGCAGTTCTTTGTTGATTCTCTTCGAAAATAAAAATAGTTATTCTTTTCCAAGATAATCAACAAAGAACTGGCTTGCCTCTTAAGATGTCAGTTCATTTCTAAGACTACTGTCTGTTAATTTAGTTTTGTTTCTTAGTATTTGTTCGATTATTTGACCCATGATAACTATTCGTGTTATAGGCCTATCTTTGATTTTTACTAGGCATGATATTTAGTATTTACTAGCCTTCAGTATTCAAGGTTTTTCCCAAGTTTTACTGTATTGTTGATTAGTTTGGAAGCATAATATATAATCGTTTCACTCCAGGGTCATAATATTCGATCAGTTTGATGCCGTAATACTGACTTTCAGTTTTCTGTAAAAAAAACTATTGAGATGGCTTTTTGCCTGTCCGTCAGCATTTTTTCTGTCCGCCCTCAGATCTTAAAAACTTTTGAGGCTAGAGGGCTGCAAATTGGTTGGTTGATCTACCACCCTCCAGTCATCAAACATACCAAATTGCAGCCCTCTAGCCTCAGTGGTTTTTATTTGATATAAGATTAAAGTTAGCCATGATCGTGCGCCAGTCACGGCTATAGGTGCCAACAACATAGGCCACCAGCGGACCTTGGCCGAGAGTTTCACGGGCCGCGGCTCTGAGTTTCATGGGCCGTGGCTGAGAGTTTCATACAGCATTATACGCTGTACAGAAAAATCGATTGCATCGAAGAAATTTCGCTGCACTTGTTGCTTGTTTACTTTTGAAACCAGAATGGTTATTGAGTAGTTCTGAATCATAGACTTATATTCAGTCTCTTCTTTCCGACACCGTCTGTTGGACTCTTGTTTCTGAAACCATAATATTTGCGTAATTACTTACAATGCATCACATTTAGCCTACCTGTCTCAACAGTCAAGTTTTTACACTGATTCTTTCGCGTAGGGTGGTAGGGGTTACTGCCTCTATTTTTCCTTGCCCGGAGCACTGTAGGCAGTGTTCGGTGTTCTTTGCAGAGCGCCTTCGGTCTCCAGCTGCATTGCTTCCTGCCTCTTTGTCCTGAAGCGGTCCTTTGTTTGGTCTCATCCTACGTAGCCGTCCAGCTTCGTTTACTTCGAAGTTTTCGGTTTCGAACTTTGATTTTCGAATAAATTCTTCGGCCACCCGTAATGGTGTTGGATTTCAGTTACGTAATAATAATAATCATAATATGGCTGCATTAGGCGAATTGATTTTTATACTGAGTTTTCTCAATTTTTCTTATAAAACATGTCGACAGAAAAAGTACTAAAAATACCAGAAATAGAAGTCAGAAAAAAGAAATACACCGAAAAAGAAATACCATTAGCATGGTGAAAATCTACGGATGTACAACCCCAGGTTTCAGTAACCTCCTGTAACAGAAAATAAAGAATTTCTGCTGTAAGAAGTACGCTGTTTATGTCCACAAAAATATGAGCATTGGCCAACTGTTGACCAGTTTTGACGTGCATGAAGAGGGAATTATAAAAAAAATTGAGAAAACTCGATATAAAATCAATTCACACAATGCAGCCATATCATTCAACAAAACTTGCCTAAAAGAGGGTCTTCTTCCTTATAATAATAATAATAATAATAATAATAATATATTGTTTTATAATTTCAAGAATAAAATAGGCAAATCAAGGGCAACTGAATAAGATTTGAAACCTGAATAGGCTGAAACTATACTGTATATAAAATGAAGATTAAATATATGCCCAGTACGATCTGGATTGCTATGCTGACGTTAATCATGGTGCGCTAATGAAACTATCCAAAAAGCCGTTGTCGTTTTGAAAATAAAGCTTTAATACTAATGCTAGAAGTCAGATGACAAGACAGAATGAGAAATGATACCATTACGGAAAATTACGGAAGTTCCTTATGTGAATGTAATAATGATGACGGGGAGATGGAGATATTAAACAAGTCCTTTGCTTCATCCTGGGGATGACAGTGTCAGCCAGGCTCCTGTGGGCACCAGGAGAGGCTGGAGGTGAGTGGAGATTTGTGAAAGGTAGAACACAAGCAGGAATGAGTGTCGGAATTTCACGCCATAGACCAAACGGCGTTGGAGGCTGTGATGATGATGATGATGATGATGCTTTTATACTTGACCCAAAGCAACTAGACGTTTATCGCAGCCGCTAGCCATCCAGGGTAGCTTAAGACCACATAGAGAGAGTCCGTATGTAATTTTGCTGACTTTCATGGGGTAGTCAAAACCTGGTTTGAGTCTCCTCTACGACGATTCTGGCCGAGAGAGCAATTTGAGGTGCATAAATTCGAGGTACATGACCGTATAAAACCGAATTCATATCAGTAGTCTTTGTCATTAGTCTGAGGGTCAAAGATGCCGCCCAGTTAAAATTTGACTTTGTTTCAGTAGAAAATGTCATTTAATTTTCTTGGCATTGGATTAATTCGCAATAATTAGGATGTTATAATATTATGATAATATTAGAACATTTACTCATTATCACACTGCTCAAATATATGGCTAAGAGAGTGCATTTTAAAAGAGAATATTCTTAAAATAGGGCCTTTTAAAGTAGAATAGAGCTAAAATGCTGTATTCCCAAAACAGAATACCAATAAAAATGAGACCTCTCTGGATTGACCCTTCTTAAATAAAGCTAGGTCAAGATAAAATATGAACGTCTGGTACTTTTTTTTCAGAATTCTGTCACTGACTTATAGCGAACATTATACGAACATAAAAAGCAGAATACTTTCATAACATCCAAGACCAATTCAAACCACAGGCGTCTTTTAATGCATTATTTATTGGTAATCATAAATTTTGGAGATGTCTTCATATACCTCTGTAAGACAACAAACGATCGTGCCTTTCTGGTAAGAATATGTATATGTGTGTGTCTGTACATAGCCGTGTGCGTTTCTGTGTGGTTTTTTCTTCAGTTCTATCAAAGGCGCACCTTTAATGTGTCTGCGACTTAGTGAACTACTTAGGTGATGTGATGCTTTAAAGAATTAAGAGACCTGTTTTGCGAAATCGAACGTGATTTGCACGTCTCGCGTTCACAGTTTCTCTCCTTCGGTTTCAGCGCTGATGCAGCACAAATCAGATCCTGGCCGCCCCCTCTTCGAACTTAATAAAGGGAATAATTCTTTGAATTATTAGTTATCATCTCTTAGTCATCGTTGAAGGTGTTCAAGAGAAAAAGGCAATAAGACTCTTTTATGAATTTATGTTATGAAATATTTGAATCTCGAAGTTCAGCAGAATCAAAAGCTGCCGACGGAATTGGCAACCCAATGTTATATTGCTCAGTCCAGAGGGAAATTAAAAGCAGGGGCGAAAGATAAAAGATTGGTTACATTCCCATCCATTAAAAAATGGGAAATTTTAAGAGTCGAGAAAAGTTGGGGTAGAAAAGAAATCAAGAGCTTCTACTCCATTTATTACTATCCACAGAATGAATATGGGAAGAGTTGGCATGACGGGTGCTTTGGAGTCCCCTGTGGTGATGATGGACTTCCTATAAGATCTCGGTACCGGTGGCCAAAACAGGGCCAGTTGGAAGGGGACAGAGAAGCTACCTTGCGGCGGAAATAAAGAGGATCTATTTATAGTGAAGGGGTAATGGAGAGGTCACTGATGAGAAAAATGGCCTGTGATTGAGTTCTGCCGAGAAGGGGAACAAAATGGAGGCAAGCTGGAAAAAAAAGTAATTTTCCAATCATGTCATATAAGGGCAATCTAAAGCTTAAGGAAAGAACCAACAACAACTGTATAAAGACCCTCAGTTTTTAAGAGGCAGATTTACGTGATCAGACTATAATAATATGATCTCTCCAAGATAAAAGTTCATAGGAGTGGAGGGCTTGGTTAAATATTTACCAGAAAACAAAAACTGAACAGGGAAGAAGCCAAAGAGATTAGCAGTGAAGGTAAGATAGTATTTCTGGATCCTATTACATGTTTTTTTCATTGACAGGCAAAGAAGAGACGGGAAGGCCTTGCGGCGTCCACTGGGAGCTTCGAGTGTTTGTCGGAGAATCGATTGACGATCAACCCCACAGGCGATCATGCGTCCGGCTCCTCATCAGGTGAGTCTTCGGAAAAAACTGGGTCTGTCGTAGAGGGAAGGATCTTCATCTGCTCATCGGTCTAGTGTCAGTTTTTCGATCAGTTTTTAGTTTCTTTTATTGGTTTTTGTGTGCCACGAAGGTTAAATTGATATTGAGATAACTTTAATTTGGCGTTGTAAGCTTCATTTTCATTTAAGTAGGATTCTCATCAAAAGCTTCCCAAGATAAAATACGAAAAATATGAACCGTCATTGTGTTTACTGTTCGTGAGAATGCAGAAAAATGCAGAAGGAAGGGGTAAATAAATAACCAAAAAACTAATAAAAAAATCATTAGAGCCTAACCTTTTAATTAGAAATAAATTGCTGGAATCAGGAAAACAGAAACAGAAAGAAATTTTCAAATCATGGTAGTAGGGAGAAACAAGACTTCACTGGTAAGAGTAATTCCTAGATCTGTGATCCCGTTGGTATTTTTCAGTTGTTTTCCAACTGATCAAAAAGATACTTTCATATCGTTTATGGTGTACTTCATAAGCGTTATAAAAGTATCTTTTTGACCAGTTAGGAAACACCAGTGGATCGCCGATCTAGGAATTATTCCTACTGGAGAAGTTTTGTTTCTCTCTACTACTTGCTTTGGAAATTTCTTTCAGTTTCTGTATCAAAGATGCAACCATCATCATAAGTTCCCCTAACAAAAAAAGGCGACGGTAAAAGTTTTCGTGTTCCCACAAGCAAATTGCAATCTGTGTGCACAAGCTTTTGCAACGTGCTCATAGCTGCTAAGCCATTCTTTAAAATCTGGTTCACTCTCACATCAGTCGCCAGACAAGCATATCTAAATATTGACTAGATGAAATGGGCAGCACTTTCAAAATTTTGAACTAAATAACACACTTTCTGTAAGTGTTTGTTTTATGGGAGACTTCCTGTCAACCCTTATTTGGTACATCAGACTGGCCACCATTTTGTTTATAATGATATTCTTGAATTACTTGTTCTTCAGTATTATGACTGGTTATTAGACCCTACTGGCCTTTTGGTCGATATGATGTGATACATTTTGTATTGGATAAGTTATTAAATGACAATCTGCTCTTAAGAGTTTCTGGGAAAAGAAGAGTTAATTGAGAGGACTGCAGAAGAAATGCTGACAAATTTTACTTGTTTTTTATGGGTTTAATTAAGCCGTGCCTCTTTCACCAGCTCTAATTATTGGCTTTCTGAGCTTGACTCGCTAGAAAAAAAATCCTTTCCTTGTTCTCCGTAGGGGGCTAGTGCCGTCAGTGCACCTCATGCGGTACACTGTAAGCATTACTTAAGGTTTTTTGCAGCGTCCCTTCGGCCCCTAGTTGCAGCCCCTTTCATTCCTTTTACTGTATCTCTGTTCTTATTCTCTTTCTAACATCTTACTTTCCACTCTCACCTGACAATTGTTTCGTAGTGCAACTGCTTTGAGGTTTTCCTCCTGTTACACCTTTCAAACCTTTCTACTTTCAGTTTCCCTTTCAGCGCTGAATAACCTCATAGGTCCCAGTGCTCTACCTTCGGCCAAAATTCTACTGTATATTCCATTCCATTGCTTTTCATGTCAAGAAACACAGTCCTTGCATCCGAAATTGCATCAAAAGTTGTCGTCTTAATGGCGAAAATTTCATCATCCAATTTTATTTGTGATTTAGATATTTGAGAATATTTTTGTTGCATAATAATCGACAAATTTGCGAAAGTCAGTATAGAAGAAATAATAGCCACAACAATCCTTCTGTCACCTAATGGTTCTACTCTGTACCCTACCAAAATCAGGCGACTGCAGTACGCCCCAGCGAAACAAGGACGCCAGCCCCAAGCTTGTTGCGCAAAGGAGTTCTTGCTCTCTCCTGGGAAGCTGCATCTTCAAGTCACTCTTGACAGACAGGTGAGTTTGTATTATTATTACTACTGTTATTATTCAGAGAAGCTGAACCCTTTTCATATGGAACAAGCCCACCAAAGGGGCCATTGACTTGAAATTCAAGCTTCCAAAGAATATGGTGTTCATTAGGAAGTAAGAGAAGGTAAAGGGAAATACAGAATGACGAGATCTCTTTTATTAAAAAGAAAAAGTAAATTAGTAAATAGAATTATCACTTGTAAGCATTGTGTAATATTAATACGTTATAGAATTCTTCCCCGGTACCTTTTCCCCGAGCAATAAACAGATTTCTTCATTTGTAAGTATTTTTATTTTTATCACTTGAGAGTTACAGGCTCATCATTGTCTTCGTATGAGGCCTCTGCATAACAAGCACGAACCTTTTAAGATATTAATTTTAGGCAGTCTGTGACCTCGCCTTGAATCCTATCTTAATATATTCATATATAATTAAATTTATTTTAATGTTTTAATTGTTTTGTTCTTTGGTTGTAACAAGAATTCCCGCATTAATATCAATAATTAATACCACTATCATTAACATACCCGAGCTTATATGAGCAGTTTCTTGCTTTATTTTTTACATGAAATACTGTACATAGCCTTTTTATTATTTTTATCAGAACATGTGTTTGATTTTCTTTTCATATATAATGAATGGTTATTTTTCAAATATACTTTGTTGCGTAATAGCTGGCTCCAATTAGTGTGTGTATCTGTGTACGCACGTGAGCGCGAGTTGGTGTTTGCAAGCGGTTTTATGGCTAGTTAGGTGCGTGTGTGTGTGTGTGTGTGTGAGTAGCATTTTCATTTACTTTGGTTGCAGCATTCAGTCGTGTGCATATGATAGTGACGATTAAAAAAACAAAGGACTGGTGTGATTCTGAATTTGTGTGCGCTTTCATTATGACTTTTATTGTTTTTAGGATTCTGGTTTCGTTATTTTATATTTGGATTCTCTGTGTTTTACAATATGTTGCAGGGGTAGTCTGTATACGTTTTTCCGAAAGAGCTCAGATGTGGAGAAAATTGAATTATGTTTAGATATAACTGGTAGACAAGACTTTGTGTGCAAACGTCTCACTGACGTTATGACGTCTTTCTAAAATTTAAATGGTCTAAAAATTATCTCTTCTGGTGTGATTTAAAAAGTTCTGAAATTTTGGTCGAATGGTCTGGTTCTGAAAGTGTTTTCATAATTACGTCACTGAAAATTACTTGCATGCTGTGAATTACTTTTCTTGCCAAGGAAACTGTGAATTAAAAATGTGGAGACTTAAGGAGGTACAGTATATTATGACATGTGTGGTCTAGTATTTGACATACTTCCTGGCAATGCGTGACGATATCGTAGCTTATAAACATTAACGTGATTTTGTTGTTTGTAACAAGCAGCTTTTGTCCTCGTTGTCGGATGTTCTTCTAAGTTTTCCAGAAGCTTAGAACACCTAACATTCTTAAGTAAGTTTCTTCTTCTTATGAAAAATTATTTGATCATCATGAAGAACATATCCCAAGATCAATTTGGCCTCTGCTTCTCAGTCAGGTTGGCTAAAAATTTTTATTTTAGTCTCGTTTGTATAGCAAGGAGAACCAGTGGAATCTAAAAACTTAATAGACAACGATAATTGAATTTATTTTGAGGATAACTTGAACTTAACATAAGCTTTGAATTTTATTCTAAAGTGAACGTCGTTGGGTTTCGCTGTTCGGGGGGTCGAACCTGCCAGGTGACGAACCACTAATTATAATTTCCCTTCGGTATTATTTCCGAGGTAGAGCGAATTGGATATTAAACGACATTTGTAAATTAATGTTTATATATACTATATATATATATATATATATATATATATATATATATATATATATATATATATATATATATATATATATATATATATATATATATATATATATACATATATATATATATATATACATATATATATATATATATATATATATATATATATATATATATATATATATATATATATATATATATATATATATATATATATATATATATATATATATATATATATATATATATTAGATTTGTTTTATTTATGTATATGTGTTATCGCCTGCTTCTTTTATGTATATATTTAAAACTGACTTCACTGAATGTACCCAGATCACACTCTGCTCGGAAAAGCACTCATTTGCAATAGTGATTATCTCAGTTTGATTTGTATGAATGACCCTGACCCTAAATTATTGTTACACTTATAGAACGTGGTGGCTTTAATTCATAGCACAAGGTCATTGCTTTTAGGGCTAGGAGATTTGATGACATGCATATTATTGGAGATTTATTGAGCCTTGTGACTCACGGGTTGCTTTGGTTTTTCTTAATTTTAGTTTTCTGTAAAAAAAACTATTGTGCTGGCTTTGTCTGTCCGTCCGCACTTTTTTCCGTTCGCACTTTTTTTGTCCGCCCTCAGATCTTAAAAACTACTGAGGCTAGAGGGATGCAAATTGGTATGTTGATCATCCACCCTCCAGTCATCAAACATACCAAATTGCAGTCCTCTAGCCTCAGTAGTTTTTATCTTACTCAAGTTAAAGTTAGCCATAATGGTGAGTCTGGCAACGATATATGATAGGCCACCACCAGACGGCAGTTAAAGTTTCATGGGCCGCGGCTCATACAGCATTATACTGGGACCACTGAAAGATAGATATTTTCGGTGGCCTTTATTATTCGCTGTAGCGGCTGTACAGAAAACTCGATGACGCCGAAGAAACTTGGCGCATTTTTTACTTGTTTACTATTGCTGAAGTAACTAGTTCCTACAAACAAGCTTTCGATGAGATTTATTGCGTGACTGATATATTGTTTACAAGTGTAAAAGCCAGTGGGACTCCCTTTCCAGTACGAAAGGTTCTAAAATCACAATAGCAACAGAATTAGGAAGAGAAGTCAGCGTTTGTTTCCTCTGCTTTTTTGCGGTGTAGCTTACATGAGTTGCTTTTCAAGAACTCCATATTCCATCCTTGTCGAGTTCCGATCGTACTGTAATGACGTGAAAACATCTCCCACCAGAGCAGGGACAACAGCGTTCTCTTGCCTTTTGCTAACTTTCTGGAACTGGTTTCGGAAGCGCTGAGCTTTCAGCGGGCAAAATCGTGGACTCGACCCAACAACAACGTTCATATTCAAGCTACGCAAAGCTTAGGAAAGGGAGTTAGGCAATTGCGAAGTTTCTTCCCGTATTTGAAACATTGTTTTGTTTTTATTAATGTTGGAATTGCTGATATTTACAGTTAACCAATGATAATAACAAGAACAAGCGACAGATACGTATTTACCATCGTCATCATTATCCCGCTGGACTTTTTGTCATTGTTATTATTCGACTTGCTGCTGTGTCATTGGCTATCATGTAACTCTGGAGTGGTAAATGTGATGTACTTAGCCTCCTGTTCTGTTCATTTCTGTGCACGGCAGTTTTGCTGAATAATCATTCTACAGCCCGATAAATTTATGTTCTTTTTCGTGACTTTAAGGCTGATTCAGAATAAGAAAAGATACTGACAAAGGATATATACTGTGTAGCCTATATATATATATATATATATATATATATATATATATATATATATATATATATATATATATATATATATATATATATATATATATATATATATATATAGTGTGTGTGTGTGTGTGTGTATGTATGTATGTATGTATGTATGTATGTATGTATGTATATAGTATCTATTTTCAGCTATGACTGTTATTACCTTTTCGGTGTCCCGTTGTCCAACGTTGTGGTTGTTGTCGTAAATTACGTTTTGAGTTTATTCTGCTAAACTTCGGAGCACTTTGATTTGTATTTATCATTACCCAGCTGAAACTTTAGAGCAATTACAGTATTTACGTTTGGAAGAGCATTCAAAATGAGATTCCATAAAAGACTTCGAAATCCCTAAAAAAAATTCATTTTCATTTAAATACCAGTTTCGTCAGCAATTTTGTATCAAATGTAGTAAAAGTAAAATTAGCAGAAGACTTTTATAAAGGGGCTTAACAATATGAATAACTGTAAAGTCGCTAATTACACGTAATGCTGAAAAGTAATTAATGAAGTATTGGCCTAATCGAACGTTTAAGAATAACAAATTTCAGCTGATCCTAATTAAGCTAATTAAATCATCCTCTTTGGCGCTTCTGATTCTTCTCCCATTTTTGAGTTCATTCTCAGTTCGTAGTCGTCCATTTGACATGAAATGCCTCACAGTTGTTCTGATCGGAATGGTTCATATCACTAGTCTTGGTTTCATCCAGTCTGTCAATTTGCGTTTGAGTGGTTCGTAAAAAAGTGACTTGCATATTGTCACTTGTCTGAATCATTACGTTGCAAGACGTGTCAAAGTCCTTCAGCGCTTTCAAAGCCTGGTCTTGACGAAGGCTATGTTCGTTTTATGGGTGAAGAATCGCCGGCGTCGTACCAGAGTTAATTGTGAATTCTCTACGAACTTCATTTCAAAAACAGTAAGTGTACCTCGACAACGTGGTACATCTGTTGTAGATTATCGATTTTCATATGAATTATGTTGAAAATACTCTGTCTTGATAAACCAGTTAGGGTTCCAAATGGATATTTTCTTTATTTCTGTGTGTGCTGTTAGTTTTTGTGATGTGAAGATAGAGTAGAAAATATAATCCTGGTTCCTACTTTTAACATATTGTTAAAATGTCAATTAGGATGTCGATTACCGTACACTGAGGAACCTTGTCAATTATTAACAATAAATCTACCCAGTATCTTTTTCACACGTAGCCTAACTGGTATTAAAAACTAAGCTTTCGTTTTTTTATACCTATTATGTGATGAAAATACTAAGTGGATGTATTTTTATCAAATTCTAATACAGCAGAGACAATGGAAAAGGATATTTGGAACTTAGGTCCTTTCCTTATGAGAGCACGATTTTTGTGGCACGGCGTACAAGTACAACTTGTAAAGCATGTTGTCATGCAACAACGAAGCGTAACTTTATTTTTATTAGTTTACTTGATTTTGTTCTTTCTGGTGGTCAGATCGCATCGGTATCTAACAGAAGACTAATGAGTAGGAAGTTAATATTGTTTGGATCAATTAAAATACAGTTGTGCCTTTATCCGTAGCTGAATAACACTTTACAATACTTTCACAAAATAAATTATGTCGTCAGTCTAAATTTTCTGAGTGCACTGAGGAAAATACTGTACCTCAGCGCGTACGCAGAGATCTTTACAATATCCAAAGAAGTTTTTTTTATTTCCGCTTACTGCGAACTTCTAGTGCGTATAACCGTGCGGTGGACATCTTGTTCTTGTCTTCACTAATACTTTGGTTTAACGGGATATAGTTATCCAATGAGGGGAAAATAACTCTCAAGGTTGTACATGACAGAAGGCTAATACACACATTTTATATATTATATATATATATATATATATATATATATATATATATATATATATATATATATATATATATATATATATATATATGTGTGTGTGTGTGTGTGTGTGTATGTATATGTATATATATATATATATATATATATATATATATATATATATATATATATATATATATATATATATATATATATATATATATATATATATGTGTGTGTGTATATGTGTGTGTTTGAAATATTCAAAGTACACTTTTCTCTTGAGAATTTACGAATTATCTCAGAGGTATCAAAAAGATTTAAATGGGGCCTCTGTTAATATTATGAAAATGAAATCCTGACGATATGGTGTTTGAAAAATTTTAATATAGCGGTGTCTCCGTCGTCTGCGAAATGCAAATGGGGCGGCTCTCAAGCAATCTGCGTCCTTTGTAAACTTCATAAGACCCCATCTCTCCTGAAGAGTCTCTCATGGGTGATATTTACCTGAGTAGCTATCTGGAAGCACTCTCCCGAGTGCGCTGAGCCTAATTGCCATGGAAACACACAGCTCCATTATGGGATTAAGATTAGCACGCGTTTTGCCAAGGGCAAAAGTTCATTCCCTTAATTTGAAATTACCGTGGAAGTTACGAACACTATCAGCAGCTTAAGTGACACTGAGTTAGATCAGTACTTTTGAATAGTTGCCGCTGAGAGGGCCACATGGAACGGCAGGTAGGCTGTTCTGGTTTTGGCTGGACATGTACTATAAACAGTAGAATTTAAGCCAGAAGGGTTATGCTTTCTGGAGCCATCTACTGGAAGATGAAAATGTCAAGATGCATGGTATAAGACTTGCCTCACCAGCGAATGGACCAGAGTTCAATTCCTAGGGGAAGCGAAGCACTCTAAGCACATTCTTTTAAAGCTCACTGCCTTTCTTCACCTACAGTCTGTGAAACATTCTAAGGGTATGGTGAATAAGTAATTCCTATGTTGACATACGTCTTATTGTTATGATAAAAGTTTGGGCTTGAAAGAGCCTACTCAAGTTAAGGTTTCTAAAGTATAGCCATGAGATTAAAACTGGCATTAAAAACACATTTGATCCTAGAATTTTTCATTAAATTAATTTTTTCATAAAAACAGAGATATGCCATAATTTTTCACCTGCGCTGCCGAATCTCAGTTCCCGTGAAACGTTGTCGCCACCAAGGAAGGCATTTAGAAGTTCAGCGGTCACTTTACTGGCTTAATTTTAAACCAAACGTCTACTTAAAGAACTAAATCGCTCAAGCTGCCAGTGTGATATAACAGTATGGAAAGCCAAAGCGTAAACTGCAGTATATGACAGGTCTCAGACAAAACCATAAACGAGAGATTAATGTTAAGAGAAATGGTAAAATAGACGTGGCAGCACTGCTTGTTCTACCTGGCCACACCCTAGCCATCTTGAATGTTTGACAGACTATAGGTTGCGATTAGACATCTTGTGTTCCTTCCTGGCAGCAGGGATGAAGAAGGACATGGGGAAAACAACCTCTTCCGAAGATATATTCCTAAAATCGAAAGAGCAGCGTCCTCTGGAGCTAGAATTTTATTTCGATTTGCTGCCAAATCATTTATCCTTTCATTTTCTCTAATATATATGAAAGTCCGCATATATGCAGCCGTGATTTTAGATTTACATGTCACGAAGAGAAAATCAGTAGTAATAAAAAAAGAACTCCTGTGGTGCAAGTAAAGAGGACACTTAATTCACTTCCGTAATTTTGGAGCAAATGCCGATTATACTAGGGAGTCTGCGTTTCATCCATTATGTTATGACTTGGATTTGACCGTAATCTCCAGTCGGCCATATGACCACTATTATCATGTGTCTTAGGCATTTCTATTACAAGGTATTCAGACTCTTCCTTGTAATTTCCTCAGCTGCTTGCCTGAAGAAATTGTTGTTTTCTTGATTGCTTATCTGAGACATTGCGTTAAGGATGTTAACCATGTTGTGTTGGAAGGGGGGCGGGTGTTGGGGATTGTGGAGATGGTAGGAGGTTTACAGGTCAAACTACTGCCTTAAAATCTATATATATTAATGGTATATACTCGCATACATACGACTATTAGTTATATTAATATTTATACCAAGAAGTAGTTACAAATGACAATATGGTTTGATATTTCTTTCAAGCCAAATGTTATTATGCTTTACTGGCTTTCTAAAAAAAAAATGCTCCAGGTATGAATAACGTTGATTAACCCTGTACAGTAATTCACGGTAAACAATAAACAGGTACTTGGTATTTGAGAGAGCAGTCTGATTACAACAACTAGAGCACCATGCGACAAGTGTAGCTCTCCCTGAAGGAAACATACTATAGCTAGATCTAAAACAGAATTATGTTTTCTCTTATTTCCACAGCACTATACAATATCACTGCAACACACACTGTAAAATTAGCTCGACCCAACACTGTGAAACAGATCTAGCAGTCATACAATGAAAATTCAAGTAACAAAAAAATCCAACTCCGTAAGAAGTTCTCAAAGTGACATAACATTCAGAAATTTCTCCCTCAAGCTGGCCGTTGCTAACACTCGACTCCTCTCAAACTCTGCGAATGTTAACAACAGCTATTTTCCTTTGAGGGTGCAATTTTTTTGCCTGCAATACTAGGTAGGCTGCTGCTGCAAACATTGTCATTTTCTAGCATCAGGTTTAATACTACTCAATTTTCTAGTTTTATCTTGGCTACAACTAAAATTTAGAATAGTTTGCCAAGTACAGTGGTTCTCAACCTTTTTTTTTTTTTTTTTTTTTTTTGGGGGCCATGCACCCTTTTGCCATATGCCATTCCCCCCTCTTTCCAAAATTGCCTGCCTGAAAAGTTGCATTCCAAATAATATGCAACAAAATACTAACACAAACACACAAGCAGCGGAGAGGAAGCCCAGCGTGACCTCTCAGAATTGCGGACCGATGCACACTGCGTTTTGTGTGGTCCTAGAGCCAGTTTGAGCCTTCCAATCTGTGGTCACGATTCCCCCCGAAACTCTGAAATTCCCCCCTGGTTGAGAACCACTGGCCTAGTGCATTTATGGAGCCTTTTGATCTCCAAATGTTTAAACGAGGAGCAAATTCATTCTTGCACTATGGTGACGTCTCCTGAATTCAGGATGTACTAGTTTTATTCCCTCACATTTATTTATTTATCCCATTTCCTATAATTTGTCTCACTCTACAGGCTGATTTCCATTTGGAGCCCACTGCCATAAGGGTTTTCAGGTGAAGATTTAATGAAATAAAGAAGGAAAGAAAATTGGGGCTAATATCTCTCAGCTACCTATTTCAAAAACTTGTTATGGGAATCAAAATGAAGTTATCTCTACATAATATACAAAATAATTTACAATTCAACTTCATATAAGAAAAATATTAACAAACAAAATAAAGTTTCATACATATAAACCACTCCACCGCAATGTAAGCATTGAACTTGACTCTGCACTCGACCACGTCCTTAAGACCGCGTTTAGTTGTAACCCGAACTGAGCTTGACACTTGAAGATTATGTTTTTTATTCGATTTGTTTCTTCGTTTTTACTATAAATACACAAAAAGTTATTGAGAGTTTTTTAGGGAAAGGGCTTCAAGGTGAGCCTTGTGACTAGTATCAGATTTCGGAAGAGACAAAAATACTTTTGTGTAGAAAGGTTTCTAGAGGGGTGGATTTCTCAGCCTTGCCAGAGGTTTGTTGTGTATAAACGCTAAACGCTCGTCCGAAGTTATCCATAATAATATGGTCCGCTGGTATAGTGGTTCGTGTCGTGGGATGCCACTCCGACGTCGTGGGTTCACATCTACCCCGGGCCGATGAAACATCACTGGCTCTGTATCATGCTCAGTTACTACTGCAGTGTGCGGTCAGCGGTGGGAGGTTGAAACCAACATTCTTTGGAAGCTTGAATTTCAAGTCAGTGGCCCCTGTGTGTTTGTTCCATGCAAATAGGTTTCAGCTACTGAAATAATAATGATAAATAAGCGTTCTGGAATTTTTTAGTTGTTACTGAATTTGTTTTTACCCCTGGTAGAAATGCAACAGAAAGAGTGTCAGATTAAGTATGAGAGGCGAGAGCAGCTAAGCCGAAATCAAGAAACAGAACTTCAGTGTTTATGGAAGGAAAAAATATGAAATATGTGTTTAATAAACATGCAGTTTGTATGTTGCATAATAAAATAAAAGTAGTAATGCTAGAGTGTGAGTCGCTGTGATGTATATTATGTGAAACAGACTGATTGAAAGAGCATTTAAAAAACGGGGGAAATGTGTGGTAATGGTGCGGGCGAGGGAAGGAAATGGACGAGAGATTTAAGGCGATTTAGTCACGCCTCATGAAAGTGAAAGAAGAAGACAGCGGTAAAATGGCATCATTTAGTGAACAGCGAGGAGAGGGGACTCGGGAGGTTGATGAACTGAGAATGACTTCAGCGTATGTATGAAATGGTTTTAATATCGAAAGGTGAGTTGTGAAAGGGGGTAAGAGGGCTAGTGCAGCCTCTGAACTCTACGACCCAACACAGACCTACTTATTTTTTTTATTTTGTGATCACAACAATTTGATCAGTGCACACACAGACACACCAACACATACACACATGTGTTTTACAGCGTATATAATGTAGATATTGACTGTTCTTACTGTGCAACAAAGTGCGTTGCTACTCAGTGGTCTGGTTAAACTAAAGTATACTTAACCTTTTTCCTGACATTTTGTTTATGACTTTATTTTATAAAACGCCATTTAGTTTCGAAAACATTCGGCAGTGTTGATGTTGAATCTTTGAAATGTTTAAGACCTAAGGAAGTAACGACAGCTTTCTGAAGTGGGACCCCTGGCCTCAAGACCCCAGTCATTATGTCTTAAGTTACAAATACGACCCGGGTTTCGGGTGTGCCGGTGCTTAGAGTAAACTAATGAGCCCGTCTGATGCTGTATCGGCCTTCCATAGGAACTGAGCAAACGAGCGCAAACTGGTCGTTATGATGATACATCGGCTGTATAAGTTCTTGCTATTTCTTCCGATTCGTTCTCTGCTTTCATTTTTCGTTTTCTTTACCAGTCCGTTTCTCTTTTGGCGTGAGATATTGTAGTGTTCCATTCTCCCGCGCTTTCATAAATTTGCCATCGGTTCAGTGTGCTATTGCTGTTGTGCTATTTTCTGACTGATTTTGTTTTTAATGTTCTTCATTTATTAAATTCATTCGTGTATTCATCAGTTTTCGATGTTGCGTAGTATGGATATTTCTTAATGATTTTTTATCAGTCATCGTTAACATTTGCCGGCATCAGCATTCTCTCTCTCTCTCTCTCTCTCTCTCTCTCTCTCTCTCTCTCTCTCTCTCTCTCTCTCTATTTCTTAGAGTGATGGAAATGGTCGAGCTCTATGGTATTCCGACCTATCAGCCCCTTTATCGATCCAAGGTGAATTGCATCAGCGACCTGTCAATCAGCCTTTGATCAAATGTATCTCCTTGATCGAAGATGAATGAGGTTGATCGGCGCTGGAAGGATTCCCCGCGGTTCTTTGTATCAGATTTTCCCCTTGGGAATTGACTCTCTCTCTCTCTCTTATTCATAGTCCTCTTTTATTGTCTGTGAGTATATATATATATATATATATATATATATATATATATATATATATATATATATATATATATATATATATACTCACATTATATATCTATGATATATATATATATATATATATATATATATATATATATATATATATATATATATATATATATATATATATATATATATATATATTTATATATATATATATATATATTATATATATATATATATATATATATATATATATATATGCATACATATATTTATAATGTATATAATTATGCATCGTATTATATCTATAAATGAATGACAAAAACTATCTAATTTTGTTTTTATATATACTATGTATACTGTATATGTGTGCGTGTATATGCATGTGTAAATGAATAAATTAATGACAAAAAAATCTGATTATGTTTCCTTACCATCACTTTTACTGCTGCACTTATAGTTGAATGAAACGCCATTTACAGAAGTAATGAATACAACAGCGCTGTTAACTGTATCCTTGATTGAGAGAGTTCAAGATTGATTCAATGTTGTTCTTTTCCTTCTGTTCTTCCCAGTACGGGGGTAGTGCCGTCAACGAACCGCACGCAGTGAACTGTAAGCATTACGTAAGGTTCTTTGCAGCGTCCCCTCGGCCCCTAGCTACAACCCCTTTCATTCCTTTTACTGTACCTCCATTCATATTCTTCCATCTTACTTTCCACCCTCTTCTAACAATTATTTCATAGCGCAACTGCGAGGTTTTCCTTCGGTTACATCTTTCAAACCCCTTACTCCCAATTTTCCTTTCAGCTCTGAATGACCTCATAGGTCCCAGCGCTTGGCCTTCGGCTTAAATTATATACTCTGTCTATATATCTTCTCAAGTGCTTTTTGTAAGAAAAGTCAAATGGACAGGAGAGAGAAAGAGCCCATTTCATTGCAGATCATATTCACCTCCGCCAACGTTATCCTTTTGGCCCGGATCGTGTGGTTGTTTCTTTGCCTGTTTATTAGCAAACTCACGCAAACATTAATTGTGGATTTTTCCAGAAATTTGGCCAAAGGCATAACGACTTATTTGGGAGAGACAGCTTTGAGTGAATAGAAGGTGGTTTTTATGCTCTAATAGAATTGTTGAAGCAACCAAATTTAGTTACGACTACACCTGTGTGATAATAATAATAATTTTGATGAAAGACAAAGTGAAATGTGATAAACTTGTAGAAGAAACTTGATAGAAATGGGAAATAATATTGAAGCTTAATGTAAGTTAGATGTATAACATCCTGAGAAGATGCCAGTTGACAAAGATAATTGTAAGAAAATAGATTATCGAAGAAAATAGATTATCGAAGTAGTCTCCATTGCAGATTTTTATTTTTAAAAGAACTACAATAAGTCTCAGTTTGCCAGAAGACTTAAGACGAACTCGTGTTTCTGTGGGTGAATTGAGTTTACTGTTTATGAATTTGTGCATAAATGTGCGTGCATAGTTTTACATCATCTGCTGAGGTCACCTGATAGATGGATAAATTCAGATATTTCACTACTGGTCTGCATAAACACAACCAACAATGTTAATTCACTTTTGTCGTTATTCCCGCAAATTTGTTGCTTCCAATTAACAGATAAATCAACTTCTGTCATTCTTCCCACAGATATGTATCTTCAAGGAGCAGATTTATGTGCAAATATTATTATTTTCTCAGATGCATCACCTCTCATCTCAATATTTGTCAGCTTGGATCGTTCTTTCCACGAATATGTTACCCCTGATCAACAGACTAATCAATTTGCTTCTTCCCACTGCTCTGTTAGCTCAAATGAAGGGACTAATCCACTTGTGTCGTCCCTCCCGCAGATCTACTACCACGGCGAGAAGATCGGGGTCGAGGTGGTCGTCAGCAACAAGTCGAATAAACACGTGAAGAAGATCAAAGCCAGCATCGTGCAGCTCTGCGACATTTCGCTCGGACCCACCGGCCAGATCAGGAATAACGTTGCCAGCATCGAGACCCAGTGAGTAAAGCGAGCTCGTATCGCACTTTGACTCGCCTTAGTTGGAGCCGAGCGCAGCGTCATGCTCAGCAAGCACGTGACCTGGTTGGGCACTCCCCGAGGGGGTGACTCTGCAAGTAAACAGTGTTTCTTGATTCTTTACATTTCTTACTTTGCTGGGGGTCAGCTGGTAACATTTTACGTGGGTGAGGATGAAAGTAAGTTTGCTCAACGTTTCGCTTTAATAGTGCACAGCTGAATGACAAAAAAGAGCCATAATTTCTTTTATGCACATATACTTACTTTTTTCTCCATTCCTTCAAGAAAATGAGTTAATAGGTAGTGCTCGTGATATTTTTACTTACCATATATACGTCTTCGAATAATGACTGCTTCATTCTCTTAAAAACAGCATGAACAACGTACACGTTATTTTATCAGGAAAGATTGAAAGCGGAATTGTGCTTATTATTTTTTGATGACATATAAATGGGAAAGTTATTGCTCTGTTGTAAAAGTAGGTCTCAGACAAGGTTATGCGGTTCCAGCTGCGGTTGTGTGATATTCACTGTATAGAGCAGTGCTGAAAGTCATGAGGGAAAGAGCTGGTGTTGTTACTCTACAATAACGGGAAACAAAATGATGGGTTGTGGATTGGGTGATTTTTAGGATGGTGTGGTGCGGAATGGTCATAAGGAAGAGAATTTATATAGAGCGGGAAGAGACTGTAGGCAGGGGGAGCAGTTCGACCTGAAAATAAACTGTCAGTAAGTGCCTTCCCGTTTGCCTTGAATCCAACCTGTTTGATTGCAAATGAACGTGTCCATTTCTGACCTTGGTTTAGTTAGAATAAGCTTGGCCCTTTGCCATCAAAGGTTCTTGATCAGTATAGGGTTCTGTCCCTAAAACGTAAAGGAAAGAGAAGCCGGAATGAAATCTTTTAAAGTTTTTAAAGGAAAAAAAATACACACTGGAAGTGGATGAAATTTACTTAGGCGAGATGACGAAAGAAACATGAGAAAAGCACCTCGGAGGAGGCGATCCATTCTCTGCTTTCAGAGTAATATTAACGTTAACGATCCTATGGCTTCACTCTCTAATCAAAGGTCGTGTGTGCATGGGAGGGAGCCCTTTATTTTTTTCCCTTTTTTTTATGCTGAGAGGGCATTGTGCACCCGTATTCATAAGCCGTGGATAAAAGAAGCTCAAAATTAGATTAATCAACATATTATAAAATCTTAATGTTAAATTCTATGAACGAATAACATTCTCCACATAAATTAGGCTTGGTTACGTCTCTGCTTATACTGATTTTATGCTTCGTTTGGAAATTTTCCACTGTCAGCTTGGTGACCTTACTTTATACTACCGAAGCATTCGTAAAGTTTATAAGCAGAACTACGGGTGAATAAGTTACATTTTACTTTAATTTTTACCAGCGTGTGAAGCGTCTGAAATGTTTGGACTAGCTGAATGAACATTTGAATAATGAGAACGTACTATAACGACTGAACAGTACGGAATACCGAATCATAACAGGCATCAGTTTGTCATAATTCTTTGGTGGTTGATTATTAAGTATTGATTTGCTTCAGACTGACTTTCAAGAAGATTCGTCTCCTCTCTCTCTCTCTCTCTCTCTCTCTCTCTCTCTCTCTCTCTCTCTCTCTCTCTCTCTCTTATTTTATTACTTCTCACAAAAGATTCATACTATTCAGTGAGTCTGACACAACAGGAGAAAGGATCTAGTTTGGAAAATGTTCCTGTTTGTTTTGTTATCCCGGCTGGTGAGACTTCGTGTTTAAATACCTAAACATACTGGAGCAGTGATAGGAAAGAGAGAGAGAGAGAGAGAGAGAGAGAGAGAGAGAGAGAGAGAGAGAGAGAGAGAGACACCATTACTATATTTCCTAAATTCCCAAATGGTTACCAAAGGTAGCTGCTCCAGCACCCGAGTTTTCCATCTCGTCGGCATCGATGAGCTTTAATGTTGTGATGCCTGTATGGTTTAATTCGGGCAAAAGCCCACCTTTTTCTCTCATTCTCGATTATTTTTGTCATTATAAGTTGACCGCTCCCAGTTACTCCAGAGTAGAAAATATTCAGTATCGCAGTGTTTTTGTCGCCGTTCTTTACCAGAGTTTGAGGAATGTTTAACTGACGTCAGTTTACTTCTCCGGCATCCCCCTCCCCCCATGATGGGGTAAGGTTATTGAGCAATAACCTGTATGACTAGGTGTTTGGTTTTTCGACTTTCATACCTTACGTGGGATTTAAATCAGGATGTTTTCTTTAATTTAGTGAGACTAGGTGAGGGAGTTTCTCTTAAATCGAGCAGCATTTTGTAGTTCGCTAAAGAAGCTGAGTTTCTTCGTAACGTCTAGGTGTAAATTTTGATGAGTTTCCTTATTTGGTTGGTTATTTTGTGTAGTCTGTTTCAAAAGGAAAAAGCTGCAACGGCGAGTTGTTTAAGAGTGTCACAGCAGTGTGTTCGATGTCAGTGACCTCAGATGTCAAGACGGCTGTCACGGCAAGAAAAAAAAAAAAGTTCATTGGTCTCATGTAGGGGGTGAGAGATCTATATACACTCGTCACCCTTTCATCTAGGAAGAACGACTCTCAGGGGATTTTCGCCGCTTCGTTTCTTTGCAAGGGGCGCATGTCTTTATTTAAGTACTGGTTTAACGTGAGTTGTCTGTGGCCGCGTGAGTCGACGGGAGCGTGTTGTCGCTCGTTCAGTTTCTAAGGCTTCGGTGCCGCCATACTGTCGCTCCGATGAATGTCCGAGATGAGTGGCAGTCTTCGACAAAAGGGTGTTTTTATTCGCAACTGGTTCAAGGGCCACTGAGGATTTGCAGATTTTCTCCCTTCTTTCGCGTACCGCAAGTGGAAGCAGCACTTTTAAACGATGTCTCCCCAGTTTCATATGACAATACATTGTTGTTGAACTGAGCAGTGGATTATGTACCTGGTTGTTAATCGACCTGTGGGTCTTAGCTAAATGAGAGAGAGAGAGAGAGATGAGTGATCAGGGCTCCAGTCACTTATGCACAGTTATACCGCAATAAAAAAAAAATCACAAGATTTTTAACGAGATACTTCGCTCCAGTTTGCTATTATTAATTTTCATAAACTCGTAGCATGGCGACCACTTAAAATATTATAGGTTGAAAGGATATGGTTGGTTGCTAAATGCCAACAAAGCTTTTCACTTCCCCACTGTTTGATAATTTGCAACTTAGTGGATTACTAATGTGAGCGTACTGCGGTGCAAGCTCTTGTAAATTGGGGTATCTGCTGTCGTAAGAGACGGTTAATTCCATTTATTTTGTTCTTGCTTTTATTGACAGAAAAGTTTTGGTTAAAAATGTAATTTCTGAAAAGCCCTGAAAAGAAAGCAACTCTATGGATATGAAGTGATTTGCACAAGACCATGTGATTGTTCAGGCAGTTGGCTCGTGTGATAAGTTATTTAGTCCCTCTAAACAAATTTAGTTCGTATCTTGCCTGCAAATCGTCAAAATACGCCTTGTTTAATATAGCCTATATATGTGTACAAACACACACACATATATATATATATATATATATATATATATATATATATATATATATATATATATATATATATATATATATATATATATATATATATATATATATATATATATATATATATATATATATATATATATATATATATATATATATATATATAATATTATATATACATTTATTGTATGGTTGAAATCGAACCGCACAATGCCTCATTGCCAAAGGGGAGTGCCTATTTTCGTACAAGAGATCAGTTGCAGCCTCCTGCGTGAACAGGGATCCAACAAACTGCAGCAGTTGGACTGAAACCCACTAGAAGCTTGACCGTATCCACCAGGTCTTGACAGAAAATGAATATGCTGAACTTATTGACGATAAAGTCAAGAAGGGGTTGGATCATTTAGAGCTTCACATAGAGCTTTCACGATAGGTGCATTGATGAGCGTGATGTGTTGAAGAGTTCCCTATTAACAAGGACACCAGCACTGAATTAGGAATCTTCTCTAAGGGTAATGCTGAATTGTACGGTGCCCAGGACCACCAGAGCAGCCAATCAAACAGACCCAAAGAATTCACGAAGAGAACAGTGTCAGGGAACTGCAGATTTCAGAAGCGGTGTCAGACACATTCAGCAAGCTACAGACTTCTTATTATCCTCTGCACGTCCACAGGAACAGCGCCCCCACCAAGAGCAACAATTCTGTAGGATGCAGCATCCCAGTCAAGAGCAACAAGCCACTTATGAGGAATGCACCCTGTTAGGTGCGGACACCCCATCAGGAGCAGCATCTGTAAAAGCAGCACGCTCATCTGCCATGCCACCTTAAGCCGGCCTCCCAAAAACAAGTTCCAGCCATCACTCAGCTAGCCAAGCAACACTCAAGACCATTGAACAGAGCAGCAGCAAAGAAGGCAAGTGCATGCAGTCAATTCCCATGATTACCCTGGTATCACTCAATGAAAAGACAAATTACTGATTGAGGCACGCAGGCTGAGCCTGGCCCCTAGCCATATAACCCGACCCAGTCAGCATCTTGTGTTATGGGCTGCTCTAGGAAGGAGATCCCATGCTGGCATACAGATGGCTTAGTCTTCAACAACAGCAGCAGAAAACCTCTTTTTTTTATCATTGTCAGCTAAATCTTGAAGAGCAGATCATCTCATCTCACTGTGAAGCAGTAACTACCTTAAAGACGCCTCAGAAGGAGGCAAAAAACTCTGAAATTTAGGTGGAAAAGTCGGCAGTCTTCGAATGCTAGTGCAATATTTTTACCCTGAGCTACGCCAGCTATGACAGTAATATTGTCAGCGGCAATACCAGTCACTGGAATTTTAAGACAAAATGAATAATTTCAGTTAAGCCATTTAATAAAAATAAAAATGTATTTTTCATGCTATAGAGTTAGCTTTGTGAAATTTACTAGCACAGTTGGCCTCAGACACATTGACCGCCGAGGTCACCTGTGTCCTAGAATTTTACACACATTTATGTATATATATATATATATATATATATATATATATATATATATATATATATATATATATATATATATATATATATATATATATATATATATATATATTCTTCAAGTGCTAATGTACTTGTGGCTTCCACAGTTCACTTACAAAACATCAAATATATCTAGTGCTTTTTCAGTCTTCAAGGAGGGATAAACAAAATTGCTATACGAGTATTTATTCATTCCAAAGTCAACAGCTCCTTCAACCATCCATTGTCTTCTTCAGGACTGTTACATTCAATAAGGAAGCACATTCTTATAGCAGATTACAGCCAAAAACTATAAAAAACAAAGAACCAGAAATTAAAATTTAAACACTTAAAATCTTATACAAAATCCATAATTTTAAAAATGATTAACAAATTTCTCAAGTCACGATGCATCTATATGAATACTCTGGCTCCAGAAAGAGTTCAGAAGTCTGCAGCCATCCTGCGTCCAGTAAAGTTCACACTGGAAAGCTTCCACCGAATTTACATTGACAAAGTAAGCTGGTCCCAGTCTCCCCATAACAGTGCCCGACATACAACATAGTCCATACTGGGAGACCCAAGGAAATTGAGACCAGTGTAGTTTGCAAATTTGACTTTGGAAGAGAATGGAAAGCCTTCCGTTATGAGATATGTTGGGGTCTGATGGCTGCTCTTGTATTGAGAAGCATTGTTTTCCTTTGGGGAGACACAGGGAGACTTGGACCAGCCTACTTTGCTGATGTAAATTTGGGGAAGGCGTGGAAACCTCCCAGTGTGAGTTGAGCTGTTCTGGAGCTCTCTCTTAAACCAGGGTATTCATGGAGAAGCATTCTTGCCTGGGGAATTTGTTGATCATATTTCAAAACTACGAACTTTGTATCAAAATTCTGAATATTTAAATTTTAATTTCCAGTGCTTGTTTATCTGTAATTTTTGGCTTTACTTCCAATATGAAACAGCTGTTGGCTTTGGAGTGAATAAATATAGCAGTATTGCAGCAGTTTTGTTTATGCCGCCTTGAAGACTGAAAAGTGCTGGAAACGTTTGAGATCTGCTTATGGATAGTACATTAGAACTTGAAGAAAGTAAATAAAAGACCATGTCAGAAAACTTTCATATATATATATATATATATATATATATATATATATATATATATATATATATATATATATATATATATATATATATATATATATATATATATATATATATATATATATATATATATATAATATATATATATATATGTGTGTGTGTGTGTATTTGTGTCTGCGATTGAGTAAGTTTATGTATTTATTGGAGGAAAAGGGCAAATTCAGGGAGAGAAGCGCTACTTATACTGTAAGTCATTAAGATTATTTTTAACCATTGAATATTATAGCACCGACAGATTCTGAAAACCTGTTCAAGGACTCCTGATCATAAGATATGGAGGAGCTCCTCGATCTGACTCCTTGCAGATTTGCAAAGTTCACTCATTTTCAAGGTGCTTACGAGCAAGAGCGTGTGCTAGAGGGAAAGAAGCTTATGTAAACGGCAGAAAAGGAAGTTAGGTTCCGCAGTTTATCATCCGGAATAAAGTAAAACTGTAAGATTTGAAAACGGTCAACAATTGATCCAGTCACAAAATACACAAGCGACTTCGTGCTGAATGCTGTAGCTCCAGTTCATGAGACAAAGACTGTGGTTAAATCGTTATCGAATCGGATTCTTATGAACATAATCCAACAGAATTTTCGAAAAGGGGAATTTCAACATACGAGACATACATCACCTACTTCCATCTTGTTTCTCTCTCTCTCTCTCTCTCTCTCTCTCTCTCTCTCTCTCTCTCTCTCTCTCTCTCTCTAACGGCGAAGGACTTAAAAGGCTTCGTGTCACGTCGTCTATTTTGCTTAGTCATTTAGAAATCTCATAACACATCATTCTGTCAAGTTTATGTGATAATTTACTTCAGTGGCTACAGCCTTGAGGCGTACGGTTGCCGTATTCTTTAAACCCTTTGACTTTCAGTCTGTTTTATGATTCGGTACGGAGTGAATGAAAGTATTTAAAACAAACAAGTCTGGAACCTTCGTCACAGCAACGTGTCGTGCCTTTTCGTCGGGTTTGTGACTTGTAATTCAACGGTTTTTCCTAGGTAATTACTTAACGTCGTGTGTTAATATTTACGTTTCTTTGGAACGTTTTCCTCGGAGATTCCGAAGGATCAGTTCAGTTTTTCACATGCTAGTAAACTACTTCTACAATGCTTACGATGATCTTATTCCGATCTTTAAGAGGTCTCTCGTTTGATCAGATGTTTCATCTTGCTTTGGGCGCAGTAAATAAGTTTCAGCTGAATTAAAAAACAGAAACTCTTCGAAACTCGAGTCCATGAATATTTTTCATTCAGAAATTAATTTATACTTGGTATCAGTATGAGCAACAACAAACGAAGGTAGGCGATTAACCAGATTCCATTCCGATAGTTGTTCTGTCACCCTGTAGGAACTAAGGCTGAAATTGGAGCCAAAGAAATCCAAAATGAGACCTTGACAAATTTTGCAATGGATCTGTTACCTTCAAGGAATCACAAAGTAGGAACTGGGTCTTGAGCTTTTTATTTTCCTGTAAAAGAGAACTATTGTGCAGGCTTTGTCTGTCTGTCCGCACTTTTTTCTGTCCGCCCTCAGATCTTAAAAACTACTGAGGCTAGAGGGTTGCAAATTTATGTGATCATCCACCCTCCAATCATCAAACACACCAAACTGCAGCCCTCTAGCCTTAGTAGTTTTTGTCTTATTTATTTAAGGTTAAAGTTAGCCATAATCGTGCTTCTGGCAGCGATATAGGATAGGTGGTTAAAGTTTTGTGGGCCGCGGCTCATACAGCATTATACCGAGACCACCGAAAGATAGATCTATTTTCGGTGGCAATGATTATACGCTGTAGTTGGCTGTACAGAAAACTCGATTGCGCCGAAGAAACTTCGGTGCATTTTTTACTTGTTATAATATGGGGATAAATAAAATTTGATATTAGAGGTAATCACTTCAAGAGATCCGGAAGGAACCTTTAGTCCCTAGTCCAACAAGACGGTCGCTTCCTGGACCGAGCTGGGTGACCCAGGAACCCAGGTTTTAATAAGGACCTCTCCTTTGGAGTTTCCTGCAGAAGCTAAGGGAAACCTCAGGGGTTAAAAAATGGTTAAGTCGCCCTTATGCAACTATTTTTGCAGACTAAACTTTTAACCAACGCAGATATTCACCTT
>NC_089749.1:27575161-27742661 GCF_040412425.1 Macrobrachium rosenbergii
AACATGTATCAAGAGCGAAAGCGTTTTCTTCATTAGATAAAGACGGTCAAAACTTAGTCGTGCAGACCTATAAATGTGGAGATGAAAAGAAGTAGAAGCTTATCATAGGTGGAAGGATGGATCATCGTTCTGAGATCGTGCGGTCATTTAGAAAGTTGGAAAGACTGGAGGACGACAGGTAATGGGAAAGAGTGCATAACTCCGAGGTGTCACGAGACAGGAGGGGATGATAACCTAGAAAGTGCTGAATAGATTTCGTTGAAAAGGTATTGATGGAAAGGACCTTAACATCCAGGAAACTCGTGTATGGATTCGAAAAGCGTAAGACGCGGTTTGTGTATCTGGGTTTAATGCGATGTAGATGAGACTTCTGGGTCAGTGCATGAAGTGGTTGCGTGTTGTGAAAGTTTTCTCCGCAGGAGTTCATCCAGGATTCAGCAGAGAAGTTATGAATATATCAGTGACCACTTTTTGTTTATGAGCTAACCCTTGTTAGGGAAAATGGCTTTACGTACACACACACACACACACACACACACATATATATATATATGTATATACGTGTGTGTGTGTGTGTAAATATGTTTCTTGGGTGTTTGTGGTGCGTTGAGTGTTTGGTATTATCGTTGTGTGTGCGCGCATGTACAGATGTGTTTTACTATTTACGAGTGTGTCGAACAAAAGCAACCCCATTCAATTTGATGTTTACGTCGTCCGAGATAACGAAATAAAAGAACATGACTCTAAGGTCCTCGAACTGCTCTGTTACTCCACAGTGCATTGCTCTGGTAAAATAACCTTCACACTTTCATACCAAGGTCATCGAAAAATAATTCTACAAGATAGATTTTTATGTAAAAAAAAAAAAAAAACCTGTTATGAGGACGTTAAGGCTTCAAAATCTACATCTTCCTGTAGAATCACATAGACAGTAACGATCACCCTTACCCGGTTTGTGTGGAAGAGACGCCCTGTTGAGCCCAGAATTGTGACTTCGTCGAAGAAATCGCTCGTCGCAAGGAAACGAAGCATTGCTTAAAATGGCTGCCATTTACTAGCCGCCGGAAACCCTCGAGTCATGCAAGTTAACCTCATCTAAGGCGACAGGAGACGTACCCATCTCCCTGAGATAAGAATTTGCAGATTTGTGCTATTTGATATATATATATATATATATATATATATATATATATATATATATATATATATATATATATATATATATATATATATATATATATATATATATGTGTATATATATACATATATATATATATATATATATATATTACATACATACATATGTGTATGTGTATATATATATATGTGTATTTATATATATATACATATATATATATATATATATATATATATTATTATATATATATATATATTTATATATATATATACCGGTTTATATATATATATATACGAAGGACACACATTACTTTCCTCAGAGATATGGAACTACACAACCGTTGGAAATCCCATTCACAGAATACATGGTGCTTGGATAAACTGGAGAAGATCGTCAGGGATATTGTGCAACAGGAGGATTAGTACAAAGGTCAAAGGGAAGTTTGACAAAATTATAGTCAGACCAGCGATGGTTTACGGAGCCGAGGCGTGGCCGATGAAGAGGTCCCAAGAACGGAAAATGGATGTGGTAGAGAAGAGGATGTTGAGATGGATGTGTGGAGTCACAAGAAAGAGAGGATCGGAAATGAATTTTTTGGAGGAACAGTTAAGATACGGGAAGTGTCGAAAAAGGCCCAGGAAAGAAGACTACAGTGGATTGGTCATGTCATGCGGAGAGATCATGTGTGTAGAAGTGTTATGAGCATGGAGGTTGGGAGGTCTTTCTGAGCTCCAGTTAAAAGAAGTCAGTGTTTTCATCTATGTTTTCTGGTTCTCATCAAGAATTTGAGGATCATGTTACTAACTCATTTCTTTGTCTACCTTTGCTGCAGTTCACAAAGGTCAACTCATAATCAGGTACGTAATTCACTACTTAATTCAACAGACGACTATGGGTTTTAACAGAACGGACCTAAAGCTCTTTGCCTTGCTAAAGAATCTCACCTATAGGCACTCTCAGTGGTATGGCAAGTAATGAGATCATAATTACAGTAGGTATATTTATATATATATATGTGTGTATGTATGTATGTATATATACATACATCCGAGAAGAAATTGCCAATATACCCGCTGATACGCTGTTGAGGGTCATGGCAAACACCCGAAATCGGTATATGCAGTGTATGGACAATGGGGGACGTCACCTACCTGATATGATTTTCAAAACTGTTTGTGAAACAAAACTTTAAATATGTACTATAATTATGAAACAAAATTAAAACCTTTCTGATTTATACATCTTGTTTTATTGCCTTTTGGAAAAAGTCGAAAAGTTAGGACCTACACCCGTTTCTTATTTTTCACCTGTGTATATATATATATATATATATATATATATATATATATATATATATATATATATATATATATATATATATATATATATATATATATAGACAGAGATTACTTTTCAAACATATGGAAGGTGGCTCAGCCACAAAACTGCCATGGTGCTTGGAAAAGGAGACCTGTGTTGGTGCAACAGGAGGATTAGTACAAAGGTCAAAGGGAAGTTTCAAGATTGGCAGACCAGATGGGGCCGAGGTGGCCGATGAAGACAAGGACGCCAATGGATGTGTAGAGAAGAGGATGTTGAGATGGATGCATAGGCAAGAAAGGGATCGGAAAGAATTTTTGGAAGGAACAGAATACAGTGCAGAAAAGGCCCAAACGCCTTTATGGGGCCATTAGATCAAAAGTGTTATCATGGACCGAGGTCAAAGACGTTCAACTTCTGGCATCAAGAAAATGACTAACTCATTTCTTTGTCTACCTTTGCTGAGGAGATACTCAATTGGCAGTTAGGTTGACGCCAAAGTCAAAGAAAATAGGGTTTTAACAGAATAGCTCTTTGGAGGCACGCCAGTGGTATGGCAAGTAATGAGATCATAATTCAGTAGGTATATTTTTATATATATGTGTGAACGAAATGTATTTATTTTGATCACATACATCCGAAAAACAATATACCCGCTGATTAGCTGTTAGGGTTGCAAACACCGAAAATTTTATATCTTTGGACAATTTTAATACCTATAGATATGATTTTCTAAACTATCTGAAACAACTTTTAAATATGTTTATTTATGAAACAAAATTAAAACCTTCTGATTTATACATCTTGTTTTATTCTTTTTAAAAGGAAGTTATGTTATTGCACCCTGTATATACACTTATATAAATTTATATATTTAAATAATATATATATATATATATATATATATATATATATATATATATAGAGAGAGAGAGAGAGAGAGAGAGAGAGAGAGAGAGAGAGAGAGAGATTCAAACAATGCAAGGTGGCTCCCCTTCAAAACTGCCACTTTCTGAAAAGGAACCTGTGTTGGCTCCCTTTCTCTCGTAAGTCAGATTGGCAGCAGTGGGCTGGAGGTGAAGACGGACGCCACTGTGTGCTGTGGCGCATAGGCAAGAGCGGCATAGCCATTCGGAAGGAGAATACAGCAGAACCAAACGCCTTTATGGGGCCATTAGAAAATATTTATGACCGGGGTGTGTGTGCCAAATGACTGCTCCTGAGGAGATACTAATTGGCGTTAGGTTGACGCCAAAGTAAATAAAATGGGTATATATCTTTTTTGGACCGCCAGTAGTCGTCTTCTAATTATCTGGGATATTTTATATATGGAACGAAATTTTTATTTTGATCACTCACGAAAACACTTCGTTATTAGTATTAGTTGAATCGTACCGAAAATTTTATATCTTTCATTTTAATACCTATAGTCGTCTTCTAATCTTATCTGCCCCACTTTTCATACATGTTTCTTCCGCGCTGCCAGTTTAAAATCTTCGCGAAATTACCGCTAAGTCATTTACATTCAAATTTGCTATATACACTTCCCAAATTTATATATTTAAATATATATATATATATATATATATATATATATATATATGTGTGTGTGTGTGTGTGTGTGTGTGTGTGTAGGTATATAATTTATTATATATATGCGTGCACATATATATATACACACACACATATATATATATATATATATATATATATATATATATATATATATATATATATGTGTGTGTGTGTGTGTGTGTGTGTGTGTAGATATATAATTTATCTTTATATATGTATATGTGTTCACGTATACATACACATATATATAATATATATGTATATATTTATTTATTTATTTATTATATATATATATATATATATATATATATATATATATATATATATATATATATATATATGTGTGTGTGTATATATATATATATATATATATATATATATATATATATATATATATATATATATGCTGTTATCAGAGTTGTACAACGTACTAATGAAATGTAGTTATTGGAACAAATTATCAAACTTCAATCCCTATAAAATGCAGATTTCTCCAGTTAAATGAGACACTTGTATTAAGTGTTTGTTTTGAAGTCTGAAGTTCAGTTCCCCATCAAGATGTCATTGACGAGAACGGTTTGCCCTGGAAGTTCAAATGACGAACTGGAGACAATTAATGTGAGGAATTCTTTCAAGAGTTTCAAGTCATCTTTCGATAGAAAAACGTAAAAGTAGACCACATTTAATAACATGAGTTATATTCATTATATTCACCTGTATCTTTTTACTTTCGATGAGAAACTAACTGAAGAATTAATTACTCGTGGAAGGTGTCGCCTGATTCGATTTTTGAGGAAAGTTTAATTGAAAGGTATTTTACAATGCTAAAATACCAGACAATTAGCCCTTTTAAAATTGCCGGATGACAAGCATTCTCCCCTTGGAGTGTGATATTCTTGTGACATGTATTTGCTACTGATCCAGATGTCTCGCTTTAAATAAGAAAGGAGTAATATATATTATTAACCCTTTTTTGATAATGGTGTTGATTAATCCGTGAATGTGTATGTTATCGAGTGCGTTCCGTACTCACAGTACAGTTGAAGCTTGACAAATTTGTTGATTGCCAACAAAAGCAGAGTGGATAGGTAGGTGCTCATCCAGAAAAGATCGTCGTAAGTGCAGTCTTAATTCCCAGAGAGAGAGACAGATCATCCCACGGGGCGTGATAAAGGAAAGAATGTCTGTTGGCTTCAAAAACCTCCCTTTACGAAATGTTATTGAGTAGCTTCAGAAAATGTTCATAATACTGATTGTCTTCTGTGGTAGTTGGGGGTCAGTGACTGACTTGCCGGATACTGAATCAGTCTTATTGACCGAATTTTTACTAATGCTTCAAAATTTTCAAAATAGCAATTTTTTTTTACTATAAATATGTGGCACAGAGGAGACGAGGACAACATAAGGTAACAACTCCGAGCCTCTGCCTGTTGGTGTGTGCAAGGTTGGAAAGCAGGCAAAATTGCATGATGCTTTTTTAGGCCTATTGCTCCAGTAACAATGGGTATGGAAAGAAGGGCCTAAACAGAAAAAGCATAAAGGTTCAAACGATAGATCATATATATATATATATATATATATATATATATATATATATATATATATATATATATATATATATAGAGAGAGAGAGAGAGAGAGAGAGAGAGAGAGAGAGAGAGAGAGAGAGAGAGAGAGAGAGAGAGAGAGAGAGAGAAGAACTACCCGTTACAGTTCATGGCCCCACCAGACGACCACCATTTTATGAACTCCGAATTAACGACCGCACGTCGAGGCGGGCAGTGCACCTTTTGCAGGAAGACAAGTCTTACAGAAAGCTGCTGCTGATCTGTCACTGTGCTCATCCTGTAAAAAATTATATGAATGTGGATCCTACATCATACAGGAAAACACACCTACACTCATAAGTGCTTGAGGTGAATCAGAAACATTTCTTCACCTCAGTATCTTCAATAAGTAATTGAATATTTTATATATTTGAAATAGTAGATGGTTCGTGTTAGGAACTGCCCACCCTACTGCTTGAAGATGAGGCTCGCTTTCAATACCTATTCTACCTGTTTGCCTTTGTGTTCAGGCCTTGAGACATCGTCGACATCATTATACTCGCGATAGATAACCACGATGAGGAGAAGAGCGTTTGTTTTGGGAGATCGCTTACATCCGCCAAGGCCTAGTCATTCACCACCTAAAGTGTGCCCATTATCATTCTGTAACAAAATGATGTTGCTGGTGACAATTGTTCTGTGAAACCGCTCATTAAGATTACACCCATTAAAACAGCGATGACGTCATTTGATTTATTACTAGTTTAATGTACTGGTTGTCATACGTTACATTTAATTTCAAGCAGATTAAGTAATCCTCAATCTTAGGTTACATTTTTGTAACTAACGAGTAAAGAGATTTAACACGAAATGCAATACTCTACTTTGCTGAAGGGGGAAATTTGTTTCTTAAAAAAAACCATGGAACCTCCTTGCCACCAGTAAGTGATATTATGAACTTTTAAAAGATAGGCTTAATAACTTCTTATATATAACGTATGCTTTATTATATCAAGGCATCATTTCAACGGTTGGAATCAAGGCCCTCATTCCACTACGGCTTCTGTGTTGTGTCCTTGACCTTCTGGCTTGAACTTTCGTGTCCTTACGTAATATAAATCAATTAATCCAACTAAAACTCCCATTTATGTACAAATGACACGCTTCCATTTCCTCGGAGCACAGAAACTGCACCTCTCCTCTTGAGAATAGTTACGAAAACACTCAGCCGCCGAGGTTAGACAGTGAGAGCTCGAGATAAACTGTTTAAGGTCAAGGACTTCACGAATTGCGAGAGCTTCCCTGTCTTCCAAGTAGACGTTCCCTTGAGGCTCTCATTGGTCGGGTCATCGGTGACTTTCATGGGTATTACTTTACCTCCCCCTTTTCTGCCCTTGGAAACGTTTTGCTACACCGAAGGTATTGCGGTGTGTCAGTCTAATCTTCTTTGAGAAGGAAGTCACATCATATGTTAGTAAAGGATATCAAATCTCTCTCTCTCTCTCTCTCAGTATGCATATGTATATATATATATATATATATATATATATATATATATATATATATATATATATATATATATATATATATATATATATATACTGTATATATATACATATAGTCATAAGTGTCCCAATAGTGCAACTGTACAGTATGTAAACTGTAGACATTGTTCTATTTGCTTAGTCCTAATTATATCGCAATTCGTTCCTAATTTTCCTTCCTTCACAGAGAAGGATGTCCCGTGGTACCAGGAGCGGGTCTGAGTCGTACTTTCGGATTGCTGCCAAAACTGGAGAACAACCTCGAACGTCGAGGAGTAGCCATGGATGGACGACTCAAGTCCGAAGAGACAAACTTGGCTTCTTCTACCCTGTAAGCATAGGACGAGAATAATTTGCAGTTTTATAGGAGCTGTTGCAAAGGTGTATTCCTACTACTGTTTACAAAGAAAATCATTCATTTGGTTCCTCGGAATAAGTGATCCTAAAAAACTATAATCATGTTTTAAACCACACTATTAACGCCATCCACAAGGGAACGAAATGCTTTTGTTTAAGTTCTTGGTTTTGTTCGCCTTCATTCAAGACCAAGGAAGCACAACTTGTGGTTTTACCGGAGACCGGGGACGTAAATGTCTCAAGGTTAAAGAAATAAGATATCGCTCTTTCCTTTATTTATCTAACTTTTGCCCCATATACTTGGCAAATGAAAAACGTTTGTAATCATAAGATATTCGTGGCAGACCCGTTCAAAATAGATTCCAAAAATTATATGGTTTGCAAGGTCCTCGAGTAAAAACTTGTCTGAGCACATTAAAGGAATGGCCACATAATTGTAGTAGATACCGCAAACACCTTGCATGTGAACTTCTAGTTGCTCTAAAATCTTGGTACTGTTAGCCAGCTATCACATCTGTCGATGCTCATTTGGAAAGATAAGGGTTGTTTTCATTATTTCCTTTTATCTCAATAATGGTCATATAAATGCCGCACAAAATTAAGTTCTCTCTCAGAATACTCCAGGAAAAAAGCAACCAGGACACAGTGCAATAACAGTCAACTGATCATTTTTTGGTGACCCTGTATCAGTAACCCCTGAAGAGCTAGGCTGGTAGCATGGAACTCATTACATGCCCTTTATTATATTTTGGACCAAAATTTAACTCCGTCATTTTGTTTATCTATCTATTTATCTATCTGTTACTTACTGTGAGTCGCCTTTTTCAGATTCACCAATCCGGATCACCGGGAGCAGTTCGGCGTGGTGGTGTCTTACGTAGCTAAAGTGAAACTCACCATGGGCACTCTCGGAGGAGATCTGGTAGCTGAGGTCCCTTTCACCCTCATGAACCCACCCCCGGAGGATTTGGCCAGGGTAAGTCCGTCCCTTCTTTTGAAGACTGCTTGGAATCCAGGAAAGCAGTAGAAGTGATTGGGACGTAAGCTTCAATGCAAATAAAATGTTTTTAAGATTGCTTTTTAATCGTGAATAGTTTAAGTAGGGATTTCATTTCTGCAGAAACCGAGCAAGATTTTGTTGTTGCTTTTCAGATATTTTTTCTTGTCGACGTGAAAAACTAACAATACAGGAAAAAATAACTACGTATTTCAATTGGGTATTTCTGATGAACATATATACTTTTATAACATGTTTGTTTTTCCAGTGCTATAGCCATTGCATCTTGGCATGGCCGTTGATACAAGAATATATCCTAAAGAGACTAAGCCCTGGATCTGAGAATCATTTCTAGCAAGCCACCAACGACTTTACAGCTACATATTCGGACCTAAAAAGGGCTCGCCATGTCTTACAGTACATGAAAAATATAGTTCCCACCTCACAGAATTTCTACGCTTTCTGTAAATGTTTTATGAAGCTTACTTAGACACTCATTGCACTTTTAAATAACGTCAGATGTTATACACATTTTAAAAGAGACAGTCCTCTGAAATTAAATTAAATAGTTGGACTGTGTCCTAATTTTGAATGTAGAACTGTTGTAGCACAGCACGTTAATATGAGGCTCCTACGTTGGCAGTGAGCAACATGAGCTAGAAGAAAACTAGTGGGCACAGTACATTCCTTGTGAGCAGAGCTTTACCGAATGAAATTACCTTTTCTTATTTCGTAGCAATTGTGAAGTAACCTTGATTCTTTTATTCAGGCTGAAACCCTGAAGGCAGGCCAGCCCGAGAGCCTTGATGAATCCACCCGCCTTGTGATCGAGGACTGCCACAGGATGTCAGTCTCCGACAACCTGAACATGATGGACATGCAGAGGTCTGTGGACTCGCTCGACGCGCCCATTAACGACGACCCGTTTTCGAAGAGCAAAGCTCCTGAGGATGGTGTCAAATCTACAGCGGACTCCGCGACCAAGAAGTGATTCCCCTCTTCTAACGTCTGATCTCTCTCTCTCTCTCTCTCTCTCTCTCTCTCTCTCTCTCTCTCTCTCTCTCTCTCTCTCTCTCTATTTTGTAATTTCCTCCTCCTTTTGGTCAATGACTTCCAAAATGCCTTTGGTTTCGGAATACGGAAACCAAGGCGCATTCGTTGTGTTCCCAGTAAAATAAGATTTGACCAGTTCAGAAAATTTCAGTTTTTTATGGAAGGCTTATGTAACCGTTCTTTATTATGAGATTTTATTCTTGTTCCAAAAATGTTTCCAGTTTAGCTAAATGCATATGATTGACACAGGCAACAAATTTGATGTGCCAGATAGTGATGAGAAAATGCATTTTCCTCAAACAAAACTTAAATGGATTAATAGCTTTAAGTAACAAATAATATGAATAAGACTTATAATCCGTGACGCAGTCCGTCTTAGGCTTAGCTAATGAAGACTTCTTTGTGATATCATCAGGAAATATTCTTCTCGTACATTCCCATTCTGATTCTTACTCGTGCTTCTCTTTAAAAAATATTGCCATTCTTTGGAAGTTTATCAAGGCGAAACTCACATTCTTAACGATACGTCCCTCCATTATATACCATGAAAACAAGACAGTGTCATATACATTAAGAGTAGAACATTTTATTCTAAAACTTCATATTTTTGTCATTTTTTCTTTTAATCTATTATTTTTCTTATTTTCCTTTTTGTGTCCATTTCTGTTACAGGATTTCTTTGACAAGCAGATCATACTGAAGTCTATTCTAATCTTTCGATTTCATTTTATTTTGCCCCAATAATTTCTTCATATGTAAATGAACGTGTTGGTCTCTCTTAAGAATCATTAAGAGAAAATTAACTCTTCTTTCTTGACGTCATCTATTATATTTCATGTATTCAGTGTTTGTGATGCTATTTCGGACATCTCAGTTGGCTGTAGGTTGAGAGGTCCACACCAGGCCTCTTTTACCCTGGAGTACCTTACTTCATTAGCGAGCCGCTCTAAGGCCAGAGTCATCTAAAACCAGCCAACCAGTCACTTGGGATATTTAAGGCAAGGAAGGAAGGAGGGTGATGTTCAGAGAGGTCCCACGGCTTCGAGTGTTGTCTCGCTCAACTTCCCTCCGCTCGCTCTTACCTACTCCTTGAAATGGTGATGTTTTAATGTAGCGGGTATCCTAATAAAGATTATAATCTTCATGGTCGTTTTCTTTGTTTTCCTGGTTGTTTTGTACTTCTTTCTGACAGCAGAACGGTAGAAAGGATAAAAAGGTGAATTATATGAATGTTGTGCCTTACTGAAAGTGAAGCATTCTTAACCCAACTCGTTGTTGCCATGTAATTACGAGATATAAATACCGACCATCGTCAAGAGCCCGTTTGTAGGAAATGATAAGTTTCTTTGATTTATTACATGTGCCAGGAGAATATTTTCACACTAATGGAACATTATCATAATTACGAAGCCATACTATTCCTTCGCCAACTTTGGAGATCATAAGAAGAGAAAAATTATAATATTGGCAGCCCTGTTTACTGTACTCTTGTTTAGTAACGTAGTACCAGCACCCGTATGCGTTGGAAGTTTGTAACTATGACTAAAGCAAAGTCCAACACTCGTGTCATGTAAGGAAACATGAGATTATTTTCAATACCTTTCAAGAAAGCTACCAAATGTGATCGAGAAAATATCGAAGGTTGAGATAGAAGGAAAGGTAAATGACTGGAATCCATTTAGAATTGATCTATTGGAAGTAATTTGAGGAAATGGTCGAGTATCGATTAAACAGTAGACACTCGAAGGCAAGTTAGGCTATTAGATGCTATTTTAGATTTGGTATCTAGGAGGACGGCATACGAAAGTAGAGTGATTGGAAGACTTATTTGGAGTGATCTCATGAAGATCACTAGAAGAGGTGATTGAGTAATTAAAAGGAAAGTAGCGTGATTTTTACATTCTTTGCCGATTACTCAAATCGGTAAACACGGACAAAGACCAATGAAAACATTTATGAACCTCGTATATTGAAATTTAAACCACTGTACCCTCACTCTATTCATAAATGGTATGCTTAAAAATTTAATCATTTATTATTAATTGTCTTCCATATGTATTGTCTTCAACTGGCCAGCCAAAGAAAATTTCGCAAGTTACAGTTAAATTTGGTAGAGTAGGCAACTTAAGCTGGTTCCAACTAATTACGTTATAAAACTTTAATATTAAAGCACATTAGGAATTGATAGCTTAACGTCTGGTTCTTTTATTTCCCAAAATAAATATGGTCGTCCGTGAATGTTGCCAAATCCAATAGGAAAAAGGTAAACGAAGGAGCTATGTATTTTTTTCTGCCACTCGTTGAAGTCCTGGTTGCACCCATAATCAACTGACGAAGGATGGCATGGGAGATTTAAAACTGGATAAAATCCTTGTGATTACTCTTTGCATAGAGTGGTGACGGCCACATTAACCAGAATCAATTAGCCACGTGCCTTTATTTTTTTTTTTATCTTGAAACCAGGCTTCAAATGTTGTGCCCAAAGGCCTTTTAATAGCCTTCAGGAGGATGTGAATGAATAAGTGTATCAAGAGCCAAAACCCAAGTGTTTGAACGGCTTCCAGCGCCACGGTGATATAAAGGTAAGTGAATGTGATGTTAACTTCAAAAACACTGAAAACTTAATCATTTGAAGCTGCTGAGGCAAGTTATCGACACGGAAAATATTATGCTGAAATCTTTGATCTGTAGGCCTACACGGGAAAAAAATCTTAAAGTAATTTGATTGTCGAATGATATTCTTACTATTCATGTAACTGTAATGACGTACAACAAGCATGAAACCATCTGACTTAAATACAACGTCCTCCGACGACTTTAGGTGAGGGTCGTCACTCTCATCACCAGCACCTGCCAAAGAATTTCTTCCCAATACCGAGAGAATCGACCTCATGGCCAGGAGAACCAAGCAATCATGATAGTGGCAGTGGTTACCTAGTTATTAAAAACCCATGCCTGGCGCGATCATTTACAAGAGTAAATTTAAACTTATGAGAATTTTAAGAAAATACAGACTCAGAAAGAGAAGTATGTCAGAAGGCGGTGAAGGAAGAATTGAATAAAATTTAGGCCACAAGCCAAACTTTGGGACCTATGAGGTAATCAGCGCTGAAACTGAAATTAAGAGTAAAGGCGGTTTAAAAGGTGTAACCCGAGGAAAACTTCGCAGTTGCACTATGAAGCAATTGTTAGGAGAGGGTGGAAAGTAAAATGGAAGAAAGAGAATATGAACGATGGTATAGTAAAAGGAATGAAAGGGGTTGCAGTTAGGGGCCAAAGGGACGTTGCAAAGAACCTTAAGTAATGCCTGCAGTGCACTACGTGAGGTGAACTGACGTCACTACCCCCCCTACGGGGAGGAGGTGAACTTGTGAAGGAAGGCATTAAATAACAATTGGCATATGAACTGATGCTCCCAACAGTAAGTCTAAAGCAGCAGTATTCGGTTAGACGGTTTTAGATTGTACTACTAGCGGGATGAAGAAAGACAATTTTCAAATTAAGGTAAGGAAAAAGAACGGAGTTAGAGCCTGAGTGACCTAGAACAGCATCGTTGAGAGATAGAGAGTAGTCTTAAACCTTGATAAATTTCAGGGTACGACGACGCAAGTATCACTATGAGAATATGAGTGAAAACTTTCAGAAATGAAAGTTGAACCAATTATAAAGACAACCAATATTCAAGAACATTATTGTGAAATAAACAAACTTAATTATTCTTTGATCAAACAACAAAATCCCGATAAAGAGCATCCACAAAAATAAGAGGTAAACAGTGAAAGTTATTTGCTCACCTACGCATTCTAAGCCTGCGGTTGAGTCAAGGATGTTTGAACTGAGAAATTACGGCTAGTTTTCCGTAACCTTTTTTTCTAACTTTGGGGCACATTTAAACGGTTGGTCATTGGGAACGTAACCACTAGGGAAAAAATAATCCGTCATTTTACTTTGGCCAAAAAACCTAAAATGTAGATCATATTACCAAGCAATTCAATTCATTCCTTACGACCGTTGTGCAATATATCGTACACTATGTTTGTTAGTTTGTTTGATATTGTTTGTGATTGTATAAGTAAAGTAATAGGAAAGGATCAGGAATGATAGTTGACAATTCAGAATATATTTAGATCGCCTGGTTATGCAAGAACGTTAGCACTGGTTGTGCTCCAAGTGAAGTAAAAGTGACTTTCATTCAGGTTAATAATAAATGATCGACGAAGAGGCAGATGGAATAACCTCAAAGTTCGTAAATAAGTTATTTAATAATTATTTTGTGATATTTAAATACTTTAGATTTGCTTTTGCAGTAAATTTTGCCAATAGCAATAACTGAAGTGAAGTTATGACAGTCTTGACTAAATGAAACGTATCCAACGGTAAGTCATCACTTAGAAGAAGAATCCCCTAACAAATGCTTTTTCGATGCTCTTTTGTTCCGTTGTTTTGTAGCTTCACTTCAGCGCTTCTCCGCAGTCTCCGGGATGTGTTTACATATCTGTTGGTGTTAAATATCTGTCAAAAAGACCCATACACTCAACAAGTGACAAAACTTACGCGATTAAGCCCAAAGACGAGAAGCATCGGTTCCATGTGGTTTTTATGTGAAATTTGAAATAAGTGGAAGGAAGAGTCGAGCGGAGAATTGGATTGGAGTGTGGTGCAGCTCACCTACAAACAGCTGATTGGTTATTTGTGGAAAGAACGATCGGTTTAACAGAGTTTGTTCTGTTGTGAATGACAACCTTAAGAGTAAGAAATGAGGAGACATATATCGGAAGAGAAAGTGACGCCAAAATAGAGTTCAGGAAAGGTACATACACCTCTTGGCTACGTTTTGTTCAACATCAGTCTGAAACTTTCGGGCAAGTGGGTTATCCTAAGAGCCGATAACCTACTTAAGTGCAGCCTAAGCATTTTGCAAGCGAGGGATGCAGGTCATTGGTCAAACCCGGTTTTTTCATCGTAGATTTTGCACAGGCTAGTAATAAATATCTCGGATCAAGCACCTGGCCAAGCTGGGCTTACAGTTTTCATTTTTCTTTTTTTTATGCTAGTGCAGGATATTTTCAGCATTTCCAAAGCCTACATGAGGACCAAAGTCTAAGCTGATCTATTAAAAGGTGAAACACAGCGTATAAATCTTACGTACTGGCAATAATTACTTTTAGTAACCAGTAAGGGCTACATTTAAAGTAGCCTAACATGTTGAATTTTAGTTTTACTTAGGTTTTAGGCTAGGTTAAGGCTGGGCTATAAGCCTTTTTAGATGGCCTATGCATTAGAAAAAAATAATGTAGCCTAGGCCTCTATAGAAAGTGGATAAGAATGTGCCCTTAAAAAACTCATTCCCTATCCTAAATTGCAAAACTATTTTCAGCTAAGCCTATAGGACACATTCTACCCCTGCCCAGGTAATGTACTAGTCTAGCTTACCTGACTATGGGGACATCTCTCCATACTCCGGTACTTTTAATCCATCAAGCAATACACAGGATTATGTACTTGTTATACTGCCTCACACACAAGTTTCAAGTTTTTAGTAGTAAATGAAAATCAGCTGCACTGTGATGGCTGCCTGGTCCCTTTACATTTAAATGCCCCAGTCTTAGGGACATCAGCAGGAGACTTCTCTCCTAGGCCCGAGACGAGAATGGCTGTTGCATTTTAGCCAAAGTCCTTGGCGAAGAAGTTGTTTATGATGCCTGTGACATTTTTAGGTTTGTATCAAAAACAGGTTTTGTACAGAAGCTACAGATTGAATTTTTTTTATTTATCTGGTTATTTCCATAGGTTGTATATAAATTTCTTCATTTTTGACAAATGGTACTGGCATTAATGACTTAAGTAGTCTTAATCCCACAGAACATTAAATCAATCAATCAGTCAATTACGCAGTTATAACTTGATAGGCTGCAATCAGACCAAGGAAAAGCTATCTGAATGAAACAAAAATTTCTTTAAGCATTGTTTTAAATTACTCTTAAACTGTTGCCTATGGTCTCTAGAAGATATCATTAATATATTTTCTTTTTAAATATAAATGGCTAAAAGGTACAATTATTCAATTTCCTAATTAAATATGAGTATGAAATAGAAATCAAATGAACCTGAGGTATCAGTACTCTTTTAAACTTGGTTTGAGAACATGAAGATTTGGTGCTGAAATTAATAAATAGGGTAAATTTTGTTGCCTTTTATTTGAAGATTTTCTTTTTCCTTTCCTTGTTGTCAGTTTAATGGGCATGCTGATGCCATAAGGCCCCATTACATTACCAAGTAAGTGACCCTAGCTGCATTATGATTGAAGGAATTTTCTTCAAAAGTTTACCACTTATACTAATACTAAAAATACCTGTGCCAGGAAATCAGAATATTCAACCTCTAGGTTTATAAATTTTGCAGTAAAAAAAAGATTACGTAATTTTTCATAAATCGTATAAAAAAGTTGGAATGAAAAATAATTTTCGTTGCACGAAATTAAAGATATATAGTTATACTACAACCTGTGCAAGTTTTATCAAATTTGGTTCAGTCTTCTTTGAGTAACTGCCCTTTACTTTTTGAAAATGTAAGTTTTGAGAACATGGAGAAAAAAAAAATTTTTTTGCTTATATTATAATAACTATTAAACTGTGATAGTTAGAAAGCTGGTTCTTTTGTAGTAAAAGTAGTTCTTCATATAAGAAACATCTGAAATGTGCAAAATAATTTAATGGGAAGAAATGTGATCCATGCTTGGTTTCCTCTTTGTTGATTGACATTCATGAAGTACACTGTGGCACTACATGGCACATCTGAAAGAAATGTTGCCATATACATAGATATTTCTCTTATTCGTGAATGGAGACCCTTTATAGATATCCTGAGGAAATAAAACATAATATTCATTCTATTTTGTGAGACAAAATAAATGGACATGTAAATTATTTCAATTATGATAGATTTCATGCATGTGAATGGTGATGAGGAAGATTGCTGTTCATTTGCACGTATCTATTTTTGCTTTTAGCATGTTGATTTTCATATTGTGGTTATTTTACTGTAAAAATAGGTCAAGAAATATAAAAAATCAGTAAATACAAAGCTGTAATAATAAGTTACGAAATACAAAACATTATATGTAAATTATTGGGCTCAGTACATCTGTGGTGCCACTTTCATGAGTCTTGAGACAATTGGGACATTTTGAGCGAGTTGCTCAGATCTCTCATTTTCTTCGACACTACACTAGAGAGAATGGGATATTTTAGTGTGTGACAAAAACATATCAATGATTTGGAACTGAACAGGACTAGAAAATTTGTTACAAGTTTTGCTACAGTTTGTCGCTTACAGTGCCATACAAGTGATGAACAGAATTGTCAATAAACCAATCTAAAACTTTTTTTTGAACAAAAACACTTCAGGATATGTTTATTTAGAGATAAAACATTCCACAACAGTCATTACTTGAAATTTGAAGACCGGCGCGCCCCTAAAACAAAACAAAAAATGAAACTACTACTTGTTCATATGGAAATGCAAGCCATCACCCTCTATGTAGTATTTGTCAGTGTGAGCTGGAATCAGGCATTGAAAGTTAGTAAAACGGTAAACTGGTGATAAAGTAAATGGGGAGAAGACCTCCCACTTACTTGTTGTCACTGACCCCCTTTTCTTCGGCTGCTGTCAGGTGACAACATTTTGCTGCTCTACTGCTGACTACCAAGTTCAAACTTTTTACTTTTTCTTTTGTGTGTTTGCTTCTCGCAATGGATAAATGACAGAGGGTCTGAGCATGTGTATGGGTGTTTCATGTGTGGGTCCACACTGTCATCAGTCTCTTTGTATGGGTATGACCTGCAGTCCAGACCTTTCCAGTGAAGAGTGTATGAGTTGGTTGCCATCTTAGTAAAAAAAAGTTTTGGGAGAAAGAAGAGAAAGACCAAGAAGCAGTCATCAGTATTGTTAGAAGAGAATAACTATTGCAACCCTGCCCCTACCTCACATATCCATCCCCCACCAACACACACAAACGTCAACTTGCTCCTAACATGCCTACGTGCAAGAAAGTGAGTGACCCTCACATGCTCTCTTCCACTGGCAGGTCAGACAGGTTTGTTGGACTCCCCTCAAGTGATATCCCCAGTGTGTGGGGAGCTCATCTTTCTCAGCATTCCTAGACTGCTTAGCCTTAAATAAGTCAGGAGGGGTCTCTGCTGTTGCTGCGTCACTAAGGCGCTCATTGCTGTTTAGCCTCCAGTAATAGTTGACCTTCCCATGGGAGATGCCCCACTGGCATCAATCATAGCTGCTGCTTTATCGATGTCTGTTGTCATCACCTCAACCAGTTCTGCTCCTCCTGAAGAAATACAAGTGCTTTTCCTCCTTGTTAATCTCTTTCTTTCCCTTCTCCCTATCATCTTTTGCTTCCTTTTCCTGTTTTAAGAAAAAGTCCTCTCAAAAGAAGTCCTGCTGGACTTCAGGTGAGTGCCTTCCCCCTCCTAGAGTTAGCAGTGGTGGTTGTTCACCTGCGGGTGTTGCATCTTCTATAAGCAGGGTTGACATGCTCGGTACCCAAAGTCTACGCAACACTTCTTGGATAGGAGGACAGCCTGTGGCCTCTACAGCCATGCTTTTCCAGAGGCATGTAGGGAAGAATCAGTGTTTCCTTCTCGCTTTTTGCATGCGCAGTCCCCAGGTCGTGAGGATGCAGACAGGCGGTTCATGTGCAACAGGTTGCAGTCATATATGTGTGGGTACTGTGACAGAATGCATGCACTTTATGTACAGCACCCATCAGTTTATGGTTTGTTTAGAACCTTGGGGGTTGGTGTGTATGCACTATGTTGCTCAAGTTCGCTCTCCCATATCCCCACTTAATTTGACTTTGATTGTTTCACAAGTCATCCTCAGCCCATGGCACTTTGATAGATGTCGGTAACACAGGTCACATGCCAGAGAATGATCAGAAGGGCAGACTGGTTTGTCATATCCTCTCCCAGTAAGAGGATTCTACACCTGCTTTTGGGGATCTGATGGGACAGAGGGCCTTGTTTCTTGAGAATCCCAGCAGGCAGAGTTGAAAGGTGCTTTTGAGAGATCATAGAACTCATTCATTAGCACAGTGATTTAGGGGACCAACCAAGGATTCCCCTCTGAACTTGATCTCATCAATTGAGTTTACCCACAGTTGTGCTCTTGAAGCAAGACCGTCATTCAGAATGTTGTGGTCTCAGCTAGCTTGTGTTTTGGACCAGGTTAATGGTTTCATCTCCAAGTCAGAACATTCCCAGCTGTCCAGCAAATCCAGGAAGCTCTCTCCACTGCTGTTGACACATCAGAAGTTTTACGTGCTACGCTCTCCACTAGGCTGTCTGTTAACTTAAAGTATTTGCTTTTGTATGATTATTGGGACATATTTTTTTTTATTAATATGGAGAAAAAAAAAAACAAGGTTTTGCAGTTTGTGTAGGGGCACATTTTGTACTTGCCTCTCCTCTTGTGGGATAAGTATAGTAGGAAGAAGAGGAGTTATTAGGAAGCCTTCACCAGTCTACATTGAAAAGAATATGACCATGATGTTGCTGAACCCCTCCATGCTGTACCTCCTCCCATTCCTTGCTTGCATACTGCTTCTCCTTGTAGGGGCTTTTTTTTTTTTTCAAGACACTGTTGGAGATGAGGTGTCAGAGCAGATTGCGAGTTTAATAAGAAAACTCGCATATTACCTCTTCCTACTTTAATAACCTTAATACAATATTACAGTGGTCTGAAGACCTTCAGGCAGAACCTTAACCTAATTTTATTTACATTTGCCACAGTTTATTAATTATCATCTTTCAATACTTAACCTAACTCATTTCCTACTTGCCGCTTAGGTTTATCAAAACAATCTTCCTATACATAACTTAGCCTAACTTAATACTACCAGTAATCAAAATATTATCAACAAATCTCCAACTCTGACATATGTTCCAAATAGCTCCGTATCTTTCTCGGCAATTCATCTCAGAGTGATCCAAAGACGATCACGAAAGTCAGCACACAATTAGGGTATCATCACAGAGTTTATTTTAGCAATGAAATCCAAGCTGAGGGCAAAAATTACTTAGAATCTCTTAATGCAGTCTTTTCTATACAAAAGCACTTGAAGAGTGAGGTGCCATTTGAGACAGACACTGTCTTAAGTAACTGCTGTGTACCTTGGAATGGAGCTTAAAAATGGATTTGGTCTCACCAGCTGTTTGACTGATTTGTCAATTGCCAATAGACTTATTCCCACCACAGTTCCTGTTGGTAGATATCTGCTTCTAAATAGCTTCTGCTGAGGAAGTATCCTAACTTCTCAGGCTGCTTACACATTGGGTTGAAGGGGAGCAAATCACTCTACCCTGACACACTCAGCAAACTGCAAGTAAAAAAAGAAAAAACAAAGATTAACCAAATAATTATACACTAACAAACACTCAAAAACTAAATATAAAAAAAAAATTTAATCACACAAATCCAGTTTTGATACTACCACCACACTCCCCCTAAAATAAATGAAATCTTATTTCTTTTCTTTTTTTTTAATCCCTTTCTCACTACCCATTCATACTCTGGAACTGGACCTTGGCTTCAGGTCCATGGCCTCTCATTCACCATCTCTTCTCCACTCGATTATACTCCAACTGCACTAGGCTCACCCAGTCTTGGTTCCGAACTACTTACACCAACTTCATTCAAACTCTTGGAGACTTAAGTCTATTTCAACCTCACTAACACCTGACATGGCTTCTATCATCTATCTTATACTCTCAATTAATTCTGCTAGGCTCTGCCTCAGTTATCCAAAACTCCCCCACTCTCACTCCCTAATAGCTAACCCTTTCTCATTCACACTTATTCTTTCAACACTTTCACTCAAAGGAAACTCTCACACACTGTACGTACCATCTTTCTCATGACTTGGCATTGTTTCCATTCCATCCAACTCTTGCATATCCTCATCCACATTCCTTGTGCTCACCAAGTTCACTCCTTCCACATCCCACTCAAATCCCTCAAAATCAATTACAGTACACCCTCATTTACAGTACCACCAGACCATACCGCAAGGATATTTTCACTTCTGTCACTTACTGACTTCTCAAACCTCTCAAAATCAAACAACCCATCATGTATACTCTCACCACTCTCACCAAACAATTTAGTAAATGTACCCTTACTTTTTCTACTGCTCCTTTTAGACCTCCTCTTACGTTCCACGAACACTAGCTGCTTATCTCCCCAATTTATATCTTCTTCTCTTTCCTCACTCCTTTTCCTCCCTTAACAACTTCCTAATGAGTTGCTCAGTTATGTATTTTGGTGGTTCTCTCCATCTTCTCAACTGGTTTTAGTGTTATCTTATTACCTTCCCTTTTCCTTCTTCATTCTTACCTTCTAACACAACTCACTCCATTTGACCACACTGTTTTCACTATATATGGACCTTCATATTTCTCCCTCATCTCACACACTTAATCTTCCTTTCTCAGCTGCCTCCTTCAACACTTTATCACCTACTCTGAAACTCTCACACCTTTCATTTGCCTGTCTCCACACATCCTGCTCTTCTTCATTCAAATCCAACCTCGCTCTCACATAATTCATCACACATTCACTTGAAAGCATGCCAGTGCTTTTATGTACTGACCCATTATACATTGCTACCAGTCTTCCTAACAACAAATCCGATGCATTCTCTCTATCAGTCAACATTCGTAACATCTCACTCAAAATCATTCTGGTTCGTTCCGCCAAACCAATCACACTCAGCATGTATGGAGTTGTTACTACATGCTCGATACCCCACTCTCTCAACATTTGCTCTAATGGTCTACCAATAAACTCCAGCCCGTTATCACTCAACATTCTTACTGGCTTCCTCACACATACAGGCAACAAGACCATACTGACCACTCTTGCAACATTCTCACTAGTTTTATTCTTGACTGCTGCACAAGTTACAAACTTACTTTTATGATCTACCATAACAACTGTACCCACATTTCCTCTTGCAGTTATTGGCAAAGTTACACAATCAATTGCCACCAACTCAAATGGCTCTTTCATACTCAACATCAAAACAGGCGGGCTAGCATGCACTCTCTGATATTTTCCTTTCTGACATTCTTCACAGGTAACCGCCACATCTGTACAAATTTTCCTTAAATATGGGGAAAACATCTGCTCTTTCATACACTTGATTAACTTAAACTTCCCCATATATCCATTTTTATTTAAGTAACTTACCCAGTAATTACATAGCTATTAGTTTCTTTTAACTGGCAGCTCAAAATTTTGAAATTGCGAGTCACGCAGAGAAGGTACAGCATAGCAAAGAGCTTCAATTTGTTTCTGCTGGCTGTGGTTGAAGGACTGTGGTTGGCAGCAGCTCGAATTTTGGAATTTATACTTTGCTGGTTGTTTGCCTTATCTTCAATTGGTGAAGTATTTATTTTCGTAGCCTTTCGGCATAATTAAGATAGTGTTAGGCGAGTTTTGATCATTGGTTTACGACTCTTTGCCCGTTTTTTTGCCTTGTATTAGACTTTTCTAGGATGTCTGACACTAGTAGTTCTACAGCAGTATTAGGTATTGCAACAAAGGTTACAGTACTAGACTAACTAAAGAATCTTACAACTCACACACTGTTTGTATTCTATGTAGGGGACAAACATGTTCAGTAGATTTACGTTGTGAGGAGTATAATGACTGGGATATTAAGAAGTGAAGACTTTAGATGCACGTCTCAAGAAACTAGCTAGAGATAGGAAGAGGAAAGCCATGGCTAGGGAATATGGAATCTAGTAAAGCTTTAGCTAGTCGGATTTATCCGCTAAGTCGGATGCAATTGCCCCAGTAATTTCTTCTGTTCCCATTCCATCTCCACCTGTGCAACCGTCTCCTTTACCTCACTCTCATGTTTCCAACCCCAACACCATCACCAGTCTGGAGTCGAAAATCGACACTCGTTTTGAGTTGACTGTTCAATCAATCGCTAAATTAGCGTCGTCGGTGAAAGTGCTAATTGACAAAGTGAGTCAGAGCTCCCTGTGGCGCCCAGTGATAGTGGAGGAGGTGGCTGTTCGGCCCTCTGATTCTCCAAGGCCAAGGTCCCTGACATACTCCCCAGCACCTGGAAGGAGTCAAACTGGCAGCCTAAGGGAGGTCGGTGGGGTCTGCCCCCGAGCAGTCGCCCCCTCGGTTCAGTCTGTCGATGAATCCCAGACTGCAACCAAAGGCTGTTGGAAAGGCCTTCAAGTGAGCGCTCATTGTATGTCCTCCAGCTCCGAAGATTTTAGTCCCAGGCGCGCATGACGCTATGCGGACAAGCTCACGCCCACTGAAAAGACGTGCATTAGAGTTTGAGATTTCTTCCCCTGTTCCTTATAAGAAGAGCAAGGATTCAGCGTGCCCATCGTGTAGTCATTGGGACACCCCGGAACAATTCTCTTCATCTTCTTCGAATGATAATCATAATTTGGCGCTGAAGCACCTTGTGGCGTGGAGACATTCTTCATCGAATAAAGAAGCGACTGCATCAGGAGTTGCGCACCCAGCGCCTTCATCTCTACAATCGGCGCCCGAGCAGCCAGCAACTAGTGTCGTAGCACCCAACTCCCGTTTGCGGTTGAGCACCCATTTTCCAACAGGTTTTGTCTCTGACTCCCGTCTCGACAGCGCCCATTGGTGCCCACTTCTTAGTAGTGTCGTCTCGGACGTTGTTCCTCTGCCAGTTGACCCGATTCAGAGCACACTGGATAATATTCTCAGTTTGCTTCAGAAGACTCCTCCTACAGCTCAGACGACAGCGGACTTAACGCTTTCTCCTGTCTCTTCTGAGGAAGAAGTTGTTCCAGAACAAGATGCTCCTTCGTTGGTTTACTCTGCGCTGTTGAGATTCATGCTAGCAACTTATCCTAGCTTCTTTTCACCAGCTATTCCCTCCGTTCCTGCTATGACCTTCTTTTTAGAAGCCCCCTCAGTCGGTCCTTCGAAATTACCGAAATTAGTTCTTTCCTCTTCAGCAAAGAAGGCACTTGATGAAGTAGAAGGGTAATTTTCTGAGAAGAGGGAACAAGGCAAAGCAGTTTTTTGTTTCCCTCTTTCCAAATTGTCCAGGTTGAGTTACAGGTTTTATGTGACCAGAGAAGCTCCTTCCCTGGGAGTCTCTGCCTCCTCTCAGAGAAACTTCTCCGGCCTTATCAACTCGGCTAGGAGATCAGCTTTCTCTTCAGCCAAAATTATGTTCTCGGCCTCGGAACTTGCGCACCTTCTTAAAAATATTTTTAAGGTGTTCGAAGTGATGAGCTTCCTTGACTGGGCGGTGGGCGCTCTGGTACGCAAACTTAGAGAGTGTTCTTTGTTACCTCAAGAAATATCGTCGGATTTCTTGAGAGTACTTGCCTGTATTTACAGGGGCGTTCGCAATAGTACGCAGGAGTTAGCCAGTCTGTATGCCATGGGTATTCTTAAGAAGAGGGAGCTTTGGTGCTCCTTTACTTCGAAAGGCGTCACTCCGTCTCAGAGATCGGCCCTCTTATTCTCCCCCTTGGACAAGACGTATCTTTTTCCACAGGCTACAGTACTGGACATCACCTCTGACCTGCAGAAAAAGAACACTCAGGACCTGCTCTCCCAATCTACTAGACGCCCCAATGATTCTTCGACTTCTCCTCCCAGATCTTCGTCTCCGCTTCAACCTATCATTAAAGGATACAGAGCTATGCTTAGCTCAGTTTTCCGCCATAAAGGAATGGACATCGTCTAACCAAGATTTGTCCGACCTTATTAAGTCCTTTGACACCGCAAAGCTTAAAGAAAAACCTTTGCTGTCCTGGAATTTAGACGTGGTCCTTAAGTGGCTTTCCAGTTCACATTTTGAGCCCATGCAATCTATCTCTTTAAGGGATCTAACCAGGTCACCTTGGCCACTGCTAAGAGGTCCAGTGAAATCCATGCTGTAGACAGAAACACAAGATTTTCTCAGGGGAATGAAGTTTGCTCCTTTTCCCTAGAATTTCTGGCTAAGAACGAGTCACCATCGAATCCATGGCCTCGTTCTTTTATGATCACGAACTTGTCCGAGATAGTGGGGCCGTCTGAAGAAGAAAGAACTCTCTGTCCAGTAAGGGCCCTTGAGTTTTATCTACACAGAATGAAGGACATTCGTGGTACTTCAAGAAACCTTTGGTGTTCTGTGAAATATCCCTCTAGACCCTTGTCTTAGAATGCCCTGGCATTTTTTCTGAGGACTCTGATTTCCGAAGCACATTCCATGGTGAACACAGACCCACTCTCCTCTTTCAAGGTAAAACCCCATGAGGTAAGAGCAGTCACTACATCTTTGGCGTTTAAGCACAATTTATCCCTCACATCAGTTGTGCAAGCGACGTTTTGGAAGTGCAAGTTGGTGTTTACATCGCATTATTTAAGGGATATCGAGACTTCTTACGATCAATGTAGTACCTTGGGTCTGTTTTACGCAGCTGTCATGGTGTTGGGGAAGGAAACGTAGAAAGCAATGTCCTTTCTTAAATCTCTTCGCCTTGCTTAGGGTGTTGAGTTTTGGGGAGCCTAGGAGTACTATGTACTTGGAGTACCCTCCAGTCTTTTGGTTTTATGGTTGGTATTGGTGTTTTTAATTTGATTTTTTGGTGGTTATGGTGACTATTTACCCTGGTTATTTTGTGTGGTACTGTGCCCTGGGAAGGGGCATCTTGTTGTACTTTGCTAGCCTTCGGAAATTAGTCCATCGCTACAAAGCACCCACTGTAGTAGTAGGCCCTCAAGGCTTTACCGCCTCGCCTCTACTGGATAAGATGAGCACCAACCAGAAGCTGTATCTACCTGTAGCAGCTGTCTTATCAGGTAAGGTTCAAGAACATTGATTCAATGTTAGCAAATTTCTATTCTCAAACTCATTACTATTAGTAATGTTTGGGGTAGATATGTCCAACATTCCCATCTCCATTCAGTGTGGGAATCAGCTATGTAATTACTGGGTAGGTTACTTATATAAAAATGACATTTTTATACTAAAAGTTTTATATATACTTACCCAGTAATTACATAATCGGAGCCCACCCATCTCCCCTCACTTGGACATGAGGGCATAAACGAACTGAAACTCTTTGCTATGTTGTACCTTCTCTTACACCCAAAAGTGGTCAGAGCATGTTGCCATAACCAATACAAACTAGCATGACCTGCAGTTTCGAAATCTTGAGCTGCTGGTTAAAAGAAACTAATAGCTATGTAATTACTGGGTAAGTATATATAAAACTTTATTTTTTTATAAAAATGTCATATTTCTCATGGACTAACATACACATCCCCAGTGCTCCACTTATCGAGAACAATGGAACATACATCAGCTATCCCATCCTCTCTCTCTTGAAAAATACACCACTCCTTCACACAACCTAAATCTCTCAGCAAACCATATCCATTTACTCAACAACAAAGGCCATCTTCTTCCAGGTACTCCCTCTCTATTACACCTCTTCAACTCACTATCAAACACTTCTGCTGCATCTCAACATCCTCTGTTGTCAGCAATTTATTCTCACTCTTGTCCAACTCCACTATATCCTCCTCCTCACTCAAACTCCTATCAGTCATTCCCACAAACCTGGCCATATTTACCGCCTCACTTTTAATTTTCCATGTAATAACCTCGTCTTTCAACAGAAATCCTTTCCCAACATCCACTACCAATGCGTTCTTCCTCAAGAAATCTATCCCAAACAGGAAACAATACGGTATTTGCTCGTCTCCCAGTACTACAAAACATGCTTCCACCCCAAACTCTCCTAACTTTACCTTCAACCTCACTTCCTCCCATCCAGCCAAGATTCCTGCCATACCTCTTATTGACACATTCACCGCTCTCCTTGTAACTTGCCCATTCACTCTCTCAACATCCCTATTCTCAGGCTCGTTCACCAACAATGTTAGTGCTCCTATGTCAACCAAACCACAGTACTGTCCTCCATTGATATCTACTTCCACATTCATTGCATTCCCCCTCTTGTGTATACACTTGACATTTGTCTCTACCACCAACCAAACCTCCTTCATTCACCGCCTTACTATCATTTTCCACCTCCAACAACTCTGACGTTCACTCCAACGTTTTCCTCCTCTTCATACTTCCTTTTATATCTTTCTCTACAACCCAGTTACAGTGTAGCCCACTCAAACACTACAGATGCAACTCATGCTCACTCTTTCACTCCCTCATGTCGGTACACTATAGGTTTCTCACCCCCAGTGTGTATGGACACAGACACTTTATACTCTCTTACTCACCAACTCACCACCATCAGAACCTCCTGAAACAGGTGTACTCCAGGACACATCATAGCTCTCAAACTCTTCCTATACTGCTCCACATTTGACACTCCCCAACATCCAGGCCTCTTGCAAACTTCCTCAATCATCTCCGCCCTCAGTTCATTCACACTGCCAGGTACCCGCACCTTCAAACCTTCATCTACCAAATCATTCAATCCCATACCACACACTTTCAAACATTGAGTCATCACCCCCCTTACTCTCACATGCTACTACCAGTCCTCTTGGCAGATATTCTTGTCTTATGTCTTTCATTTTCTCTTCTTTCCCTCCCCCAGATAGTCTGGACATCATGTCTGCAACAATATTCTTTTTACCTGCAGTATACCCTACCACAAAATCAAAGTCACTCAAATCCTCTACAGTTCGCACAACTGTAGCATCCACTCCCTTCATTCTCTGCGGATACACTAGAGGTTGATGGTCCATATGCACCACAAACCTCACACCATACAGAAACAGTCGTAATGCTTTCACACAAAATTGCAGTGCAGCCAACTCTCTCTCAACAGTCGAATACTTTTGCTCTGCCGAACTAAACGCCTCACTTACATATGCTGTTACTCTATCTCTTTCAATTCCATTCACCATTTGCTTCTGCATCAAACATCCACCCATCGACACTCCACTCACATCCATATACACTTCTAACTTGCTGGCATATGCACTATAGTCAAGGTAAGCCAACTCCACATCCTTCACCATCTCCTCTTTCTGTTTCTCAAATACTTTCACCATTCTTTCATCCCACCTCACAACTGTACTCTTCTTACAGCCTGTCCATTCTGACAACAGTTTTGCCATCCCTGAACAATCTTCCACAAACTTAATTCCAAACTCGATCAATCCCAAAAATCCATGCAACTCTCACATGGTCCTGGATGGAGGGAAACTTCTCACTTTTTCTACCAACTTTTCCGCCTTTTGTACACCAGACTCATTCACCTTATGGCCCAAAAACTCCACCTCTGCCACGAACCACTCACACTTACTTACCTTGACTTTCACCCCCACTTCCTCTTAACTACTTCAATGCTGCTCGCACCAACCTCTTGTGCTTTTCAACAGTCTTACTCATCACCAAAATGTTGTCAAGAAACATCAACACATTCTTGCGGGGAAAACTGCTCAGTACCATAGTCGTTGCTCTCTGAAATGCCAATCCAAAACTGAGGTTGCAGAACTGATAATGTTTATTCATAGTTGAGAAAGCAGTTATCGGCATACAATCCTTTGCCACTGGCATCTGATAATACCCCCTTACCAGATCCATCTTGCCAAACACTTTCATCCCATGCATATTGTACATACAGTCAGACACCACACACATAGGGAATCTTTCTTTTGCTGTCACTTCATTTACTCCGATAATCAACACACATTCACAGTCCCCCAAAAGGCTTTCTTACCGGCACAATTGGACTATTCCAAGCACTCTTACTGGGTTCAATCACTCCTATCCTTTCTAATTCTTCACATTGCTCTTCAATCTCTCATGTTACCGGAGTCGGGAAATGTCAGGGTCTCTGATAAATCAGTGTGTTGTCTGTCAGCCAAATACGGAACTCCAGCAATCTAGGTGTCCCAAAGTCCTCACCTTGACTCAACACACACTTTCTTTCCTACAACAGCTGATACATCTGCTCTTTTCTCTTTCATGCTGAACTTCTCATTCAATCTCACCTTTTCCCTAAGCTTTTCTTTACTCCACTCTTCTGACATTTCCCCTTTGGCCATCACATCATACCCCCTGACATGTTTATCACTACTCAAATCGACCTCACTTCTTAAGCTTCCCAATCTGTTACCCAGATGCATGCCTCTCCACCTTTTCTTTTTCACATCTCAATACACAAGTACATACACCTTTAGGTCCTTTACATCCATAATTCCATCAAATACATGTGCGACCTGCCTTATCTCATAACATTCAGCTACCATCCAACATGAACATTTCACCCACACTTTCTGCGCCGACTCCAACATTGGTTCTCCACCCTACTTTCACACTCCACACACACCCCAAATCTCATGGCAGTTGTAGGTCCTCCATTGCGTACATCTCCACTCCAGAAACCATCTTCAAGCTTACTTGTCCATCCTCCTCCACATACAACTTCACACTCGTTTCACTCCCCATTCGTATCTCTATCATTTCTTGTTCTGAGTACACTATCTCCCTGTTTTTCTTCAAAAATGCATACCCCAGCAACATATCATACCCCTCATTCACGCTATCCACATAAAACTCATCCTCTTCCAACCTTACTCCTGCAATTGTAACCGACTCAACAAACCTCAAGCACACCTTTACTGCCAAGCCTCCTATCCCTATTACATATCCAGCACATAATCTCTTCATGCTGTATTTTCTTTTGTTTTCTCTTACACCTAATATCAATCAACGCCTTCAATAACACTCCACCACATTCTACTCTAAAACACAAACAACGATCTATTCCTTCCCCAAAACAGATTCCCACTTAGAAACCCCTCTCTCACATGCAACACATCTATCCCTTCCATACCAGAGGACTCACCATGGTGAACCCCCTTCACACTCAATTTCCCAGGGGTTGGGGTTTGGTACGGCAGACTACCTTTACGTGACATCCATTCCACATCCTTCCTACTTGCTCAGAGGGTTCTCTCATAGCCTGGCAAAATGCCCCTCATTCCACAGTTTCCACTACGACTTCCATTCTGGCAGTCTCTCACTCAGTGTCCCACCTTTCCACAGCCAAAACACTTCAACTCTTTAGCTTGCGGGCAGTCCTTCAACATGTGCCCCCGTCATTCCACACCCGAAACACTCGCTATTGGCCCATCTGCAATCCACTTTCACATGCCCAGTCCTTTTACACCAATAACACTCCTTATCGCTACTGCTCATTCCCATCTGACTTCCCCTCACATTCCCATTCACTCTACTCACACTTCCACTCCTAAACCTCTCAGCTTCTGCTCCAGCTCCTTTTCCCGTTATTCCCCACATTCACGTGCACACTCTTTCTCCTTCCATCCAGTCTCTCTTACACTCCTCCAACAAGGCTCGGATCACACTTATCTCCTCACTCACCAAAACATCCTTGTATGTCCTTCCATTTACCACCTCAGACACAACATATATCTCCTTTGGTTCACCATAATCTACTCTCAGGCCTTCTAGGATCTCTAAAACATCCTCCCAATTTAAGCTCTTCCCCAACCACTGCTTCTGATCTTTTTCTTCTCATTCAGAATTACCCTAATCGTCTCTGAAATGGTGGCCAAGAACTTCCGCTAGAGGTGTTTGTTTTCCTCAATTCCTTCCTCTCCATACTTCCTTCTGGCCAAAGCTTCTAACCTATGGGCATACGAGCCCACTTCCTCTCTGGCTTTCATCTTCACCTCCTCGAACCTATCATCCTTCTTGTATACAACACTTCCCTTCATTCTCTTCACCTGCCTAATCACTCTAGCCTTCACGGACTCATACCCTGGCTCACCCTCACACATACTTCTATAGCACATCTTTAACCATCCATCCAAGAACTCTCTGCTTCATCCACACACTGTCATTTTCCCCACACTTCTGCTTACAATACTTCTCATACTCATCAGAAAACTCACATATGTCTCTTCCCTTCCCGATGCAAAATTTCACAATCAGGGAACCTCCCTCAGGAACACTAATTTGGCCTCTTTCGCCTCTGCCTCACTCAAACCACCACCACCACCACCACCACCGCCACCACCGCCACCACCGCCACCACCACCCACCACCACCACCACCACCACCACCACCAGTCTTCCAATCATTCTCAACTTCCGAGTCTGAGCTACCCCTCCAAATCCAGGAACTTGACTCCTCTTTCCTCACACCTCTCCCCTTCCACGTTCTCTTCTTCTTTCCCTTTCTTTTCTTACTTTTCTCTTCCTCATCACCTTCACTCACCTCACTCATACAGTCATCATCCATGGCCAGTGCTTCCCTACTCTTACTCGACAACTCCTTCCCTTTCTTAGTGGTTTTCTCCTTTGCACCTTTTACCCCATTGTTCTCCCTTCCTTTCCCAACACCAGGCCCACTCTTAGCCATTTCAGCCATTTTTTTTTTTTTTTGCCATCTCACAGACTTTCTCATCCATCGCCTCTATCCTTGTAACCAATCTAATTTTCCTTGCCTGGCTTTCCTCTAACTTATCCTGTAAGCTCTGCTTCATCTGACCCAACACCTTCCAGACCTTCTCTCTCTGCCATCCAAAATTAGGTACCCCAATCTACTCTACTAATCAACCCCACGTTGGGTGCCAAAAATTATGCAGGGGCTTTTCTTTTTTAATACAAGCAGTCCCCGGTTATCGGCAGCTTCAGTTACCGGCGATCCGGTTTTAGGGCGCTTGTCTAGCAACGACAATAACCAGATTTTTGTCACTGATAACTGGTTATCGGCGCTGATAACCAGTTATTGGCGCTGATCACCGGTTATCGGCGCCACTAACCGGTTATCGGCGCCGCTAACCAGGGATCAGTGCTATTATCGCCGATTTTTGGTTGTCGTCATGCCGTCGGGAACGGAACCCTGCCGATAACCGTGGACTGCCTGTACACTATTGGGGATGAGGTGTCAGAGAACAAATTTAGAGGTTAATAAGAAAACTCACATATTACCTATTCCTACTTTAATAATCTTAATATTACAGTACATTGGTCTGAAGACCTCCAAACAGAACTGTAGCCTAATTTTATTTACCATTGCCATAGTTATCATCTTTCAATACTTAACTTATTTCCTACTTGCCACTTAAGCTTATCAAAACAATCTTCCTATACCTAACTTAGCTAACTTAACACTACCAGTAATCAAAATATTAACAAATCTCCACCTCTGGCATATGTCCCAAATAGTTCCTTATCTTCATCACAGAGTAATCCAAAGACAATCACGAAAGTCAACACACAGTTTGGGTATCATCACAGAGTTTATTTTAGCTTTTAAATCCAAGCTGAGGGCGGAAATTACTTAGAATCTCTTAAAGCAGTCTTTTCTACACAAAAGCACCTCAAGAGTGAGGTGCCATTTGAGACAGACACTGTCTCAAGTGACTGCTGTGTACCTTGGAATGGAACATAAAAATGGATTTGGTCTCACTAGCTGCTCGACTGATTTGTCAGTTGCCATCAGACTTATTCCCACCGCAGTTCCTGTTGGTATATATCGACTTCTAAATAGCTTCTGCTGAGGAAATATCCTAACTTCTCAGGCTGCTTACACACTGGGTTGAAGGGGAGCAAATCAAATCACTCTGCCCTGACATACTCAGCAAACTGCAAGCAAAAAAAAGAAAAAACAAAGATTAATCAAATAATCATACACTAACAAACACACAAAAACCAAATATAAGAAAAACAAAAAATTCAATCACTAACCCAATTTTCATACTACCGCCACACTCTCAGTCTGGGGAAGGTACACAGAAAAGGGAGGGTACCTATCAAACTCACTCCTTGGACAATAGGTTGGGTACTGGACTATGCACTCACCCAGCCAGACCTTGACCCTTATATGTCTTGATACCTCCATTGTTCCAAGTGTGCAGTCATTTTAAGTCAGTTACTAGAAAGTGTGATATATGTTAAATATCCCAGAAAGTCTCTCTTGCTGCATTTATCTACCACTTAGCTTCATCTAAGAATGAGGGTTTTCATATAAGTAACTTATTACACAGCTATAGTTTCAACTCGCACGGCAGCTTAAATTTTGAAATTCACAGTAGCACTTCTTTTGTTTTGTGTAGGTGACTAACCCCACCCACTTTCGGGGAACAAGAGGAACAACATAGCAGAGAGCTTCAATTTGTTTTTGCCAGCTTATGACTAACATTTGCTGTAAGAAGTCAGCTTGATTTGGAATTCTGATCTCTTTCTGGTTGATGGTTTTCCAATTGGTGAAATGTTTTTATCTTTGGTAGCCTTCGGCATGATTACGAGTGTTAGGTTTTTTGAGACTGATTTTTTCAAAATTAAAACATTTTCATGATTGGAGACTTTCACTGATTGAGACTTTTTTGACTAGGTGACTTGTTTGCACAATATCATGTCAGTCTCAAGTTCAGCTAGTATTCGTTATTGCAGCAAAGGCTGCAATACGAGGTTGACTAAGGCATCTTATGACTCATACCCTTTGTACTGACTGTAGGGGGCAAGTGTGTTCTGTAGATTTGACCTGTAACCAGTGTAAAGACTGGGATAACAAGAAATGGAGAATTTTAAAGTCACATTTAGCCAAATTAGAAAGAAACAGGAAGAGGAAAGCGGCTTCTAGGGCCGATAGCAAGACTTTAGCTAATCAGGATTCTATTCCTAAGTCTTCTAGTGATGTTAACATTCCTATTATCTCTTCTCTTGTGCCTATTGTCTCCCATTCCCAGTCCTCTGACTGTGCCACTTACTCCTTTGCCTGGCTCCCATGCTTCCGACCCTGATCCCATTGACAGTCTTGAATCAAGAATTGACCAGAAATTCGGTCTAATAGTGACTACTATGGCCCAATTAAGGGCATCAGTGAAGGTCCTAATGGACAGAGTGGATGATAGGAGTGCCAGGAAATGTTAGTTGAGGAGGTGGCTGCTCATCCTGCCGACTCTCCTAGACAAAGGTCCCTGCCATACTCCCCCAAACCTGGGAAGAGGCATCCTGGAAGTCCAAGGGAGGTCGGTGGGGTCTGCCCACGGGTAGTTGCCCCCTCAGTCGGACCTGTTGTTGCTTTCCAGGTTGCAACAGACAGCCATTGGAAAGGCATGAGTATGGAAGTATGTTGTCTGTCTTCTAGTTTGGAGGCATCCAGTCCTGCAAGAAGGTTCTCTGAAACTTTTGCAGGACAGTGGAGAAGAGAGGTCCGCATCCGCTGCATGCCTTTTCAACGGCTGAGTGGACGAGTCTCAGCCGTTGAAAAGGCATGCAGTGGATGCGGACCTCTCTTCTCCACTGCCCTGCAAAAGTTTCAGAGAACCTTCTTGCAGCCCTCACTTTGGCTGCAGCACCTGGGACGGTCCAGAACATTTTTCTCCAGAGTGCCCTTCGGTAGAGCACCAGTACTTGGCTCCCAAGTGCTCTTCATCTTCTCATATGCGCCCATCTTCATCCAAGTGTCAGTTGTCTTACGAGCACCCATCTACCACTCCGGAGTGCCCAGCAGGTGCCTGAACGCCCGGTAGCACCTGAACGCCTAGTAGCTCCTGAACACCCAGTCTCAGCTCTCGAGCACCCCACCCCTCGCCAACCCCCTTCTTTTTGCCACCAGCTTCCAAGCGCCCTGCACCAGCCTCCATGCGCTGACCCCTCCTCGTCAGCCGCCTGCTTCAGGTCCTCCTGCGCCCACAGTTTTTGGATCTGTCATTGGCGCCCATCAAGTGTCAGCTTGACGACATTTTGGGACTGCTCAAGAAGACGCCTTCCTCAGCCAAGGCATCAGTTGACTTGTCTTTGTCCCCGATTTCGTCGGAAGAAGAAAACATAGATCAGGGCACTGCTTCCTCAGCTTATGCAGCTTTGCTGTGGTATTATCTGCTAACCTCCCCAGACTTTTTCACTCCTTCTTCTTGATGAGTAACCAGTCTGTTGACTCTTCCAGGCTCCCTAAGATGGTTCTTTCATCCTCTTCGAGGAAGGCCTTGATTGAAATTGATGGTTGGCCCTCAGAGAAGAGAGAGCTAGGAAAGGCCTCTTTTTGTTTTCCTCCCTCCCAACTGTCTCGCAGGAGGTATATATCATACTCCACAGGAGAAGCTCCTTCTTTGGGAGTTGCTGCCTCCTCCCAGGAGGACCTCTCTAGGCTTACTGACTCATCACAAAGGTCAGCCTTTTCATCGGTGAAGGTGATGTTCTCGTCGACGGAGCTGGATCACCTTCTTAGGAACATTTTTAAGGTTTTTGAAGTGCTGAGTTATTTAGATTGGTCAGTGGGAGCTCTTGTGAGGAGAATTCAAGACTGTTCTTAACCAGAAGATTGTGCTGCAGACTGGCTTAGTGTCCTCTCGTGCACAGACAAGGGCATCAGAGACAGCTCCCAGGAGTTGGCCACTCTTTGCTATGGGGGTTCTTAAGAAGAGGGAGCTTTGGTGTTCGTTCACCACCAATGGAGTTACTTCTTCACAGAAGTCGGCTCTTCTCCTCTCCCTTCTAGATTGCCACCATCTTTTTCCCCAGTCAACAGTGAACGAGATCGCTTCAGACCTCCAAAAGAAGTCCACTCAGGACCTCTTGGCCCAGTCAACTAGACGCCCTAAGGAGTTGGCCGCCTTTGGCACCAAGTCAGTGTCTCCTCTCCAGCCTCAGCTCTTTCGTAGCAACCGACAGAGGGCCCAGTCTAGACCTCAGTGAAGCATCCGTTTCTCGGCACATACACTTAAGCAGTCCTCCTCCAAGCCCTCCTTGCGAAAGTGAAGACTCTGTCCTCCGTGCTCCAGTAGAAGCCAAGACTCCTTTTTTGGGAGAGATGGAGTACAAAGGGAGCAGAACAATGGATCGTGAAAGTCCTGAGGGAGGGCTACTGCATCCCGTTCAGGGAGAAGCCACCTTTAGTCCATACTCCCATCTTATTGACTGCCTACTCAGTAGGCTCGGAGAAGTACTCAACCCTCTCGGAAGAAGTGTCATCCTTCCTCAGGAAGAGAGCAGTAGAGGTGGTCGAGGATGTCAGAAGAGGTTTCTACAACCGTCTTTTCATAGTCCTTAAGTCATCGAGAGGTTGGAGACCTGTGCTAGATGTCAGCACCCTGAATTTCTTCATCCAGAAGACGAAATCTAGGATGGGAACGAACCATACTGTCCTGTCATCCATTCACAAGGGCGACTGGATGATTACCATCGATATGCAGGATGCATACTTCCATGTCCCCATCCATCTGGACTCCAGGAAGTACCTTAGGTTCATTTTCCAAGACAGTCTGTCAGTTTCGAGCCCTGTGCCCCGGCCTCTCTACAGCTCCTCAAGTCTTTACTCGGGTTCTCACCCCCCTTGCAAAGTGACTCCATCTTATGGGCATCAGTGTCTCCCTATATTTGGACAATTGGCTCCTATCCCCTTTGAAGAAGTGCGCAGAGTACCTTTGGAAGACCCTTCTCCCACCCCAAGATTGAGAATTATTAACCAACCTGCAGAAGTCCCAGCTAACTCCGACACAGGAAATACTTTATTTGGGGATGACGATCAACTCTCATAGTAATTGGGTTTTTCCATACCCCAAGAGAGTAGAATCCTGCTTGCAGACAGTGAACGAATTTCTCTCTCTCCAGTCCTGCTTAGCCAACAAGTGGATGAGTCTTCTAGGAACTTGAGCCTCCATAGAGCAGTTTGTCACTCTGGGAAGACTCCACATGAGAGTGCTGCAATTCTTCCTGAGGGCCAGCTGGGACAGGAGAGTGCATCTGGACTCATTCGTGTTTCCCGTGACTCGGGAAATCAAGGGGGACTTGCAATGGTGGAAGTCTGAAAGCAGACTTTTGGAAGGAAAGTCTCTCCTCCCCCTGAGCCCCAACCTAGACTTGTACTCAGATGCGTCAGACCTTGGCTGGGGAGCTCTACTGGGAAACAAGGAAGTTTCTGGGACATGGTCCCTGGAACAGAAAGTTACACACATCAACGTCAAGGGGTTGAAGGCGATTCATTTTACTGCAACACTTCGCGACGGGTTTTCAACAAGACAGTGGCGGTCCACTTGGACACCGCAGCCCTGTCTTACATCAAGAAGAAGCAAGGAGGGACTCACTCTTTCTCCCTCTGCGAGGCACCAGGGGCTCTTCCTCTTTGGGCAGACCAGAATCAAAAAGGATTATTAAGCAGTTTATTCAAGGCAAGGTGAATGTGTTGGCAGACAAACTGAGCCGTCACAAACAGGTCATCCCCACAGAATGGACCTTAGATCCACTAATTTGCTCTGACCTGTGGAAACTGTTGGGAAAACCAACCCTAGACCTCTTCGCAACCTCCAGGAATCATTGCCTTCCATTGTTCTGTTTGCCAGTCCCGGACCCTTTGGCGTGGCGACAGATGCCATACTATGGGCCTGGTTGAACAAGGATCTGTATGCATTCCCACCATTCAACATGGTAAGGGAAGTTTTAAACAAGTTTCGTGCCTACCAGAATGTGACGATGGCCTTAGTAGTCCTGTTTTGGCCTCTGAAGGAGTGTTTCTGGGATCTCCTTGGTCAACTGGTAGACTTTCCAAGGCTGCTGCCACAGAAACCAGATCTTCTCAGACAGTCTCATCACTTCAGACGCTTCCATCAAGGATTATCCACTCTTGCCCTGACAGGATTCAGACGGTCAGGAAACTCATTAGACCGAAAGGCTTTTCAAGACCAGGTGCAGAGGGTACTGCAAGGTGTAGACTTCCATTCTCTAGCAAGGTCTACCAAACTAAGTGGACAGTGTTTCGCAACTGGTGTAGAAGACTTAATGTCTCATCTTCTGAGAGGTCTATAACAGAGATGGCAGACTTTCCGCTCTATTTGAGGTCTTTAGAGGTCTGTCCTCTTATACCTTTAGAGGTTACAGGGCCATGCTGGGCTCTGTCTTTCGTCATAGGTCACAGAGGTTTGGATCTGTTTTCCAACCAGGATCTGTCTGACCTTATTAAATCATTTGACACTGCCAAACAGAAGAAGGTGGAGTCGGTCTCATGGAACTTGGATGTGGTTCTGAAATGGCTGTCTGGTCCCCATTTCAAGCCCTTTCATTCGACGTCGTTAAGGGGTCTTACTTAGAAGCCCTCTTCTTTGTGGCTTTAGCAACTGCTAAGCGGGTCAGTGAGCTTCATGCTATTGATAGAAGGATTGGGTTCTTTGAAGGGGATGCAGTCTGTTCTTTTACCCTCAGTTTTCTGGCCAAAGACGAGACCCCATCCAAGCCCTGGCCTCATTCTTTTACCATTAAGAACATAATGGAGATCCTGGGCCCAGAAGAGGAAGAGAGGGCTCGCTGCCCTGTGAGAGCATTAAGATATTATTTGCATAGAACTGAGAAAATCCGAGGACCTGCTAGTAACATATGGTGCTCAGTTAAAAATCCTTCCCAACCCCTTTCTAAGAATGCCTTGTCAGTCTTTCTAAGAGACCTTATTACTGAAGTGCCTTCCCAGATTGGAGAGGACATCTTGCCTTCTTTTAAAGTTAAGGCTCATGAGATCAGAGCAGTTGCTACCTCGTTAGCTTTTAAACATAACTTGTCTCTCTCTTCCATTCTTCAATCGACGTATTGGAGGTGTAAGTCGATTTTTGCAACTCTGTGTGGAATGGAAACAGTGTTTGAAAATTTCAGTACACTAGGTCCTTTGTCAGTGGCTGGCATGGTTTATGGGGGATGAAGCATAAGAAGCATTCCTTCCATCCTTGTTCTCTTTGCCTTGATATAGGGTGTCGAGTCTGAGGGGAACCTGGGGCTACCATGTACCTGGAGTGCCACCATTTTTTTAGTGGATGGGTGGTGGTTTTTTTTGTTATGTGGTGTAGGTGACAGCATTGTGTGTCTGGTTGTTTTTTATTGTGGCATTGCGCCCAGGCCAGGGGCAGCTATTAATGCTTTACTAGCCATTGGAAACGTCCTTGCTCCCACTTAAAGTAGAGGCGCTCCATGGCTGTACAGCCATGCCACTACAGGTTAATATGAGCATCAACCAAAGGCAGTATCTTCCTGCAATAGCTCTCTTACCAGGTAAGGAAACAACAAGCTTTGTATCAATTCCAGCAATTTTTTCTATTCTCAATTCCTTTCTGTCACTAATGTTTTGGAGTAGAATATATCCATGTATCCCACCTCCTGTCAGTGTGGGATTCAGCTATGTAATTACTGTACAGTACTTAATAAGTTACTTATATGAAAATATTATTTTCATGATAAAATTGTTTCATATATACTTCCCAAGTACAGTAATTACAGAATCGAAGCCCTCTCTCCTCCCCTGCATGGACATGAGGGCATAAACAAATTGAAGCTCTTTGCTATGCTGTTCCTCTTGTTCCCCAAAAGTGGGCGGAACTAGCCACCTACACAAAACAAAAGAAGGGCTACCCCGAATCTCAAAATTTAAGCTGCTGTGCGAGTTGAAAGTAAAGCTATGCAATTACTTGGTCGGTATGTTTGAACCTTAATTTTATCATGAAAATAAATATTCCTGCTGCTTCTGCTGCTTCATCGATTGCTAAGGAGGTTGATGCTCCTGTAGTGTTAGTGCTTCCCATTGGAGATACCCCAGCTCCTTCTTTAGCTAAGGCAAAGATGATAATTCATGGGAAGTTGAAGGAAATTTTTCCAACCTTGTGCAGGGCCTCTTTTCCAAGATACTCATAAAAAACCACTAATTTTAGCTAGTTATACATGCTCTTTCTAATATATTTTTTTTTACTTTATTTTGCAAGATTACAGTTACAGCTGACATAATATAGTAAAAGACTAAAACTAAAATCATCAAAAATCCCTGAGTATATGTATGGACAAATATTTATGAGATGTACTGGGATGGAGAGATGTAGTACCTTTTAGTGAGTTGTACATGTTCATTCTGATATTTTTTTGTACTTTATTTTGCAAAATTACAGTTACAGCTGACACAGTTTCAAAAGGTAAGAACTAAAACCAGTAACAATCCCTGAGTATATTTATGGGCAAATTATACACGAGATATACAGGGACAGGGAGATGTAGTGCATTCCCGATGAAATTCAAGTCAGACTAATCTCCTTTGTATCGTGAGCCTAAGTGTGAGTTTGCCATATAAAGTCATTTATGGCCCATTCAAGTTACTTGAACATTTTCCCACAAAATTTGTTCAAATATCATGGCGCAAAAGAGTAGTATCATATGTTGCGCACTGGCAGCCATCTTATACCATTTTTGCACACCATGGGATGCCTGCAGCTATGAAAGGGTTAAGATAGTCTGGGTGCACTAAAAACTTAATTGCACATTGTAGGGCAGGCATGTAGGGAATGATTGTTTTATGAGACAAAAGTGCTTTGGAGCTTGGATATCAAAACTGACCAGCTGGAAGTTGTGGTTTTGAAATTGTAGAGTATTAATGGAAATCTTTGGAGCACAGGATTAGGCTACTCTAAAGAAATGGGTTGTGTCAAAAGTAAAAACAAAAAGAAAAAAAATGTTTCTTAGTGAAATGTAAGATCTTGAAACATTTGATAAGTTGTACAATAATTTTAATAGTAAATGATTGTACCATTGTTGAGTTTTCAGTTTCAACCCCCAAGGTTATTGAAGTAAAAGTACTGGTAAATATGCTTGTAATAATTCATTGTAGAACATAAATTCTGTATTGCATGACAAGCTTCTTTTTGTACAGTTTCAAATCATGTAATTGTCTGGATCCCATAAACAGTCACCAGTAAAAGTTGGGGAATATGATTTTTTCAGGATACCCTTTGTACTGTATATTTATTTGTTTACAAACTTAGTTACATGTATGATTAGACAGATAATTAGATAAACAAGAAATATGATAAACATTATTCTCTTTACAGGTAGAGACTTGTGAGGATGGACCCCATGCTTCTCAACTTGGGTATCCCCCAGCAAGCAGCAACTGCAGCAGCAGCAGTAGCATCCTCAACACCACCTGGAACTGGCCAAGTGAATGGCCTTCCTCAAGAATCAAAGCTTGCTACATACATAAGTGTGAGTTGCTAGGGGTATATTTCAGGTTACAATAACTAGTCTTATCCAGAATGTGGTACTAATTTTAAAGCTCAGAAATGTTCTCCGTATACTGCAGTACATGTACTGTTTGTGAATTGTTGATAATTACATGTTGAGAAGAATAGCAAGTGCGGTTATCATTCCTGTAACAGCGTTTGATGTCCTTGATATTGGTTTCATTTTAGAACCGGCAGCAATTAACCAACTCTCAGCAAAATACGTCTCTCACCAAGTGTGTTGCTGCTTTGAGTTTAGATGGCGTTGGCTCAAGGAAAGTTAGTGTGGTAGGTAGTTTTGCAGGTTCTCTCTTTGTTCAGGAATTTTGTTGCATGTCGGTTTTTAAGTATAGCACTGTACTGTAATGTACTGTGCTATTATTTGTGTCATTTCAATGCTTTTGTGGAATTGTAGGCTTTTTCCTTACCTTTTACTTTTTTATCAGTGTCAATATCTGAGTGTTTGTTACAAAGCAGTGATCTATCAGCTGCATTTTTATTTTATCTGTATTTTACAAAAATCACTTGACTTCAAATTATGTCATTTTTAAATTAGGTTTTTATCATCCTCCTCTCATTTGTTGGCTCACATTTTTGCATGGTCTCTGCAAGTGAGGGCGCATTATGCTTTTTCTTAAATGCAATAGGTTATCATCATCATTGTCGTGTAATTGCTGGTGAGAATGGCTGTATTGTGCTTCCTTTGTATGTACCAGTTTTTATTGTGGTAACAGTACTTTATTGTCTTGGTATCTCTGTATTGTAATGTCTCTGTAGCATGTGATGTCAGTGGTATTAGTGCTGCAAACAAACCCCAAAAAGATGCATTTTTATATAAATGACTTACCAAGTAATTACATAGCTATAATTATTCCTTGCGCGGCAACTTAAATTAAAAAATTCCCGGGTAATGCCTCAATGTACCGTATAGTGCAGGTATCTGGTCCCACCCACTAACGTGAATACTGTACCAGGAACTACTAGCAGACAACCTCATTCTGTTTCTGCCGGTGCTCAAGTCAACACCAAGTGCCAATGTGAGCTTTGTTCTTAAATTTGCCGGTCGGAGACCAGATTTCGGTGATGTATTATCGCAGATTTCAAATAACCTTAAAGTCTACAGCTTTCAGGATCAATATTTTAATTGTTTGTTTTTAAGATCTGATTCAAGTTTATCATATTTCACTAATGGTAGAGCAGTTTACCGTGCTACCACCTTTACTGGTTATGTAATAAACGTAAACATTGCATTAGTTGCTGAACCAATACTTATGGTAATGAAATACCTATCTGCAAGTGTCAATAAATGTTTGTTAAGATTTGAGACACGTCTGTATGATGATACTCTGTATACTACAACTATTGTCGGTAAAGGCTAATTTTCCTTTTCCTTAAATATTATGTTCACTGCCAGGCCAACATTTTTAGTAGTGTATACATATCTGAAAGTCTCAAATAATGTTTGATAGGATTTGAGATATGTCTGCATGATGGTACTCAGTGTACTTCGAACTGTCGATAAAGGTTAACTTCCCTTTTCCAAGTAGCATAAAAAATTTAAATATTGCGTTCGTTACCTCATTTAATGAGTGCCGTAATAAAACGTAAATATTGCGTTCTGTACCAAACCAATTTTTTTGGTATTGAAATGCATATCGACAAGTCTCAAATAATGTTTGATAGTAATTGAAATATGTCTGTATGATGGTACTGTGTATGTCTAACTTTGATCTGTAAAGATTAACTTTCTTTTTCCGAGTAGCATCATAAGATGTAAGCGTTGCATTCTCTACTGAACCAATTTTTGGTAACGGAATACATATCTGCAAGCCGGAAATAATGTTTGTTAGTAGTCGAGGTATGTCTGTATAACAGTACTCTGGGTACTTCAAACATTTGTCAGTAAAGAATTAATTGAATATCTTCTTACACTTTCCTTTGTAGAGAACTGAAAAAGTGGAAGGGCAGAACGTAGCAGGCTAATGAGAGAATTTGTGCTTATTTTGGTGGCCCTAGGCTTTTGGAGTTTTGACATTTTTGACAGCCAAGAATCGGCTCCAATCACCCAGGAGCACTCAACAGCTCCCAAGTCGTGACTCCTGAGCTGCTACCTCGCCTGGCACCCAGCTACCCTGGCGCCAGCTACATCCTGGGAGCACCCAGCGCCTGACCCCATCGTCTGGTGCCAACTCTCTTCTGCTATGAGCCCACTTATTTTTTATCCACTTGCTCCCACACGTGGCTCCCTCGCTTCTTCCCCATGCCACTGCCAGTCTTGTGTCCGAGTTAACAGAAGTAACCTTGTTATAGTGAAGTGTTGCGCAGTGGAGGATGTGGCTACTTGTCCCCCGATGCTCCTAAACAAAGGTCCCTGTCCCGCTCCCCCGCACTGGGGAAGAGACATACCGGAGGTTCAGGGGATGTCGGGGGGATTACTCATGGGTAGTTTATTTAGTCTAGCCTGCTATCTGGTCCCAGGTATCGACAGACAGCCGCTGGAAAGGCATCTTACTCGATATGTAGTGTGGGAGGTGGCTATCCGGCCCCATCACTGGATGTGTAGTGTAGGAGGTGGCTATCCGGCCCCTCGGATCTCCTAAACCCAGTCCCTGTCCCACTCCGCACTGGGGAGAACACATACTGAACCCCATGGGAGTCCGAAGGGGTTTGCCCCCAGGTAGTTGCCTCCTTGGTCAAGCCTGTTGTTCGCAGGTGTCGACAGACAGCCATTGGAAAGGTGTCCATAAGGATGTGCTTTCATTGTAGGAGCGCCGAGGGCTTGTTTCTAGTAGTTCTAGGCCACTGAAAAGACTCGTTTTGGCTGATGAGTGTCTGAGTGCTGAGTGGGATCTGAGTGTCAAGTGTCCAAGTTTCCAACTGTGTCTGAGTGTTCACCTGTGCATGCGTGTCCACCTGCAGTTTGGCATCAGCTGTCAGGCATCCAGCACCACCTTTTCAGTACCAGGCTATACAACCTGCTCACAAGTGTTTTGTTTCTCTTCAGCCTGTTTCCACCTTTGCCTGATAGCTCAAGATGAGCTTACACCACTGTACCTCCTTTTTGCGTCATTTAGTGTCTCAGAGTCCTGTCTTTTGTGGACAGGGACTATTGTGTCCAGAAGTTTTGAACTTGTTGTAGGAAGCTGCCTTCTGTGGCATTTTCTTCATCCTCCTAGGAGTCTCAGGGAGTTGGAAGTTTGTTTTCTTTGATTAGGGAACAAGTTTAGCGCCTTTTGTCTTTTCCTCCCTCTGGTACTTCAACGGAACTTAGACCTGCTTGTCAAAGATCGCATCAGGATTTCAAAGTAAGGTCTTTCTTGACTGACAACAGGAGCACTGGCTAGAAGATAGGGGATTCTCTATGTTTCTCAAGAGGCATAGCCATGGAGTGTCTCTTAGTTCTGTCCGGTCTGGACAAGGACAGTTGAGACAACTTTTAGCGTTTTCCGCTCTCTTCTTTAGGTCTCTAGAAGAGAGAACTTTAGTACATAGTCGTACCCAGTCTACCTTACAGTCTCCGTCGCAGACTCAGCTTTTGGGATGTCAGTCTCAACCTTGGAACATTAGTGGATGAGTCTACAGGGACTTGGCACCCAACCCCGAACACCTGGAATCAACTTCCGTGCTCCAGGTACCATCTTCCTGGCACCCATTCCATTTCTCCTGACTTCTGTTCTAGAGTGCCCAACACTATCTAGAGACTATTGTGTCGGTCTGCACGATTTTGTCATACCTGGTTTTGGACAGGCCTCTGTTTTCCAGTGATCAGGCTTTTGTCTCTCTTCAAGCCTTATAAACGTGACAGATGTTAGTTCCGCCACGTACATTTTCACATATGTCTATGGTCTGCACGAGGTATTGTCAAGTTCACACAAACCGTTTTCAAGTCCAGTAAGAAGTCGTATCCTCAAGGATGTTCTCGCACCTGCACAACTGTCAAGGATCAGCAGGGTAGGCTACCAGTTTGCTCAGTTGTCTGGGAGCCTGCACAGTGATTTGCAAGTTCGCTCCTTTGCTTGCAAGTCCGCAGAATCATCAGCAAGTCTCCATTGCAGCGATTCCCTTCTTTCTCCTCGATTAAGATAAGGTTCTATTCGGAGATGAATCAGACAGCCTAGTAGTCCTCTCTCCCTCTTTCTGGCATTTGTCTTCCGTTTCTGAACATTAACATCAGTTTTTTTCCTGATTATGCCCATATTTCCTTGGAGGACTGATTTTTGTCTCCCTTCGAAGAAAAATTGAATGTGAATCCCTGGGTCAGGGATTCACAACCAGACACCGTCGTCTTTTTCCTTAGTACCGGTCTTCAGTCGGACCTGCAATAGTGGCTGTCCAAATTTAAGCTTTTGGAAGAAGTCCCTCATCATGAGTCTAGTCTTAAACTGCTTCTCTCTCCTTGTTCCAGTAAAAGGAGTCTGCTTGGGGATCCGAGAAATTTCCATGACGTGTCCCCGGGAACAGAGCCTTCACACATATGCTAGAAAAAGTTGAGTATACCTTAGTTTAACCGGACCACTGAGCTGATTAACAGCTCTCCTAGGGCTGGCCCGAAGGATTAGACTTATTTTACGTGGCTAAGAACCAGTTGGTTACCTAGTAACGGGACTTACAGCTTATTGTGGAATCCGAACCACATTATAGCGAGAAATGAATTTCTATCGCCAGAAATAAATTCCTCTAATTCTTCATTGGCCAGCCGGAGAATTGAACGCGGGCCTAGGAGAGTGCTAGCCGAGCACGATATCAACCCATCCAATGAAGAACTACATATGCTAGAGAACTGAAAGCCAGTGGTTTAAGACTTCAGCTCTTCTCGTCCCTCTCTCACTCCTAGACTGCTGTTTTCCTTTAGACTAGATCTCCTTGAGCTACTCGCCACCAAGTGACAAGAAGGTTTTACTGCGGAAGATAATCTGAGTTTTTTCTAGTTCAACTGGAATTTCTGGTGGATGAGCTGAGCCATCAGAAACTCACTCTTACTCCTGAGTGGACCTTGAATCCCCTGATATGTCGGGTTTCTGCTCCTGTGGGGCAGGCCGACCTTGTCTGTCTGCCACCTTTAAGGAACCCTCTAGCATGGGCAAGAGACACCATACCGCAAGATTTTCCAACTCTGTTTGACATGGTCAATGAAGGGCTGAACTCTTTTCAGGCTCGTCAGAATGTTGCGTCGTGCCTCATAGCCCCTCTCTGAACCATAATTTAGGGTACCCGTATTGATACGATTGATTAGTAGACTCTCCAAGAATCCTCCCACTATTCATTTCTTCTCAAATAACCTCTCTTCAAGAGACACCACCAAGGGTAGTACAGCATACCCCCCGTATTCGCGTTCTCACAATTCGCAGACTCACATATTCACAGATTTTCCTTTGGAACGTATCTACCCAGTATTTGCGGAAAATTCACCATTTGCGGTACTTTTCACTGAGAAATATTCACCAAATACTGGATTTTCATCTCTTTTTCATGGCTAAAGTGCAGGTAATGCTCGAGTTAGGATAATTCACCTTACGATAATGCGATTTTGCAATGGGGTAAGCAGTTAATACCGACACAACAATATTATTTATACAATATTTTTAAATTTTGCACGGACACAGGCAGCAGCGTAATCAGGCAGTGAGAGAGACCAAATTACAATAGACAACTCTTTATCCCATCTTCTAGTTAAAAAAGTAAAAGAGAATGATAAAAGTATTGTTAGTAACATTATACTCTTGCATAAATGCATACAGCCATAAACAACTGACCAAGAAACTGTTGTTTTGCTTATAACTGAATCGGATAACAACAGCCGTTTACCTGTATTTCACCATCGTACTGTAATAAACAATTACCGTAGGTTATGGCACAAATGACGTTAAGTAGAATAGGACTGATATATTTTTACATTATACCCTTATTCGGTTTGGATAAAAGATTGTCAAGGAAATATACTGCTAAATGTAAGTTGCAAGTTGTAGATGAAGCTGAGAAAACAATGTTCAAGCTGCTAATGACTATACTGTAAATTATCATGCATCAGCAACATGGGTGAAACTCGATTGTAATTAAAATGGGAGAGGAAGTATTTTAATCAAAACTCCTGGGCATGAAAGAACACATTACTGTTATTTTTACGCAGATAAACGATAAATACGTAAAGCTCGTATTATAATGAAATCAAGTGAAAATAGCGAACGGAATCTTGGATTTTTTTTACACAAAACAAACAGCCATCGTCAATCGTCATCTATTAACGAAAATAATAGATGAATTAATTTCACGAGACTTATTTTAATTATATTTCGACTTGAAAACACTTCGTATAACAAAAAATAACCTTGCCCCATATAAATAATCTAGAGATTCATTTACACTAACTAGAAGCAAAAAAAGCGTTCTGAACTGAGTTAAATGCGGCGAAATAAACACAGTGTAAATATTTCCGAACCAAAACAGTAATGATTGCTATGATCGCAATTTATAATACAAAAGCAATATAAGAATATATACAATATTATTGGATATAGTGAATTAAGGCATAATATTTTAGAAGATCCATGGAAAAGATGCATATTCGTTATGTTGACGTTTGTATAATACTATATGCGAATATAGAGTGCAGTATAATGTAGGCTATGCTACCGTGTATGTATACAATATACCATAGTGTAGGCTAAGCTAATTCTTGTTTGTTATTCAAATCTCTCTTTTTATCGAATTATCATAAGTCACTTTGCATGAACCTCCAGGATTAGCTGATAATAATTACTATACCGTGTATGTAAAGAGTATATTTTATAGTGTAGGCTAGGCTACCATATATGTATACAGTACATGGTACCGAATACCTTAATGTAGGTGTAGGCTAGGTTATATTCGAGATACGTTTTGGTATTTCTTACATTTTTTCCAACAGACGATGGTTTTTTTTGGAACCTAACCCCATCGTAAGTAGGATAATACCTGTATAAGCATTTTTAGTTTGTTTTGTGTGTTTGAACTCTCAAAATAGGCAGTTCTAAGTGTTTTTAGAAGGGTTCTAAGTATTCGCTGGTTTTAGCTATTCGCGGGGGAGTGTGGTATGCATTCCCCGCGAATATGGGGGGTTTACTGTACACTATTATGTGGACAGGCTTTGGGCTCCCGGGTTCTTGTCAGGAAGGAGGGTTTTTTCAGAGGTGCTACGAGAGATATTTGAAAGATGCATACATCATCTTCTAGCTCAGTTTACCACCTAAGTGAATGATGTTCCAAATCGGATGTCTCAGACTCTCTAAGTTTCTTTTTCTGAGACACTTACAACTCATGGCAGCATTGCCTCTTTCGTCGAAGAGGATATAGAATCTCTCATGTTCCTACTTTTTAGGAGTACTGTATTGAGCTACACATCTGTCTCAGTAGTGCAGTTTGTTAATTTACCTTGGAATTTATTAACCAAGACTGAGTATCTTTCCATGATCTGGAACTGCTCTCTCTCCCAAAAGCTTAATGGAAGAGAAGACTGTCTTAACGGCCAGGGACGGTCAGGAACACCCACCAGCCTGAGCCTTTCCCTCACCTGACTTCCAGCTGTAGCTGGTGCCAGGGCTACCCCAAGCTCCTAGGAGTGCCCGCCATCTCTCAACCGAATAGTTATCTGGTGGCCACCTACAGCCTGGCACCAGCTCAGTACACCCAACGCCTGGTGCCAGCTGCCAATTGTCTGGCACCAAATCTCCTCACATCCTTGGCTTCGGGGAGGAATAGAGAGCTCCCTATTTTGTCGGAATTTTTGGGTATTACCTGAGCAGGATTGGAAACACAGGGGTTTTCATAATCTTTAGTGTTCTGACAAGGAAATTTTTTTGCCCTCGGTCTAAGAGCACATTGTTCTTTGTCATGTATGGATTTGACGTTTGAAACCATTCTTAGTTTCAGGAGAGCGTTGTGCCTGCTTTTTATGAAGGCTAAAGACACCAGAGCAACTTCTTTCTCTTTAGGCTGCATGCATGTATGCCCCTTAGTCCATCCTACAATCGACCTACTGGAAGTGTGATCGTTTTTCGCTTCTCACTCCTTCAGAAAGTTTAAACAGTATTAAAGCTTTTTTGTAGTACCTTGCATTTATTAGTAACTGGCTTGGCATTGCTGAAGGAAGCAGAGGATTTTCTCATACTTTCTCTTCACCTTGTAGTAAGATAAGTGTTGTGAGAACCAGGGGGTACAATGAACCTGGAGCACCCACCACTTTCAATGGATGGGTCATGGTCTTTTTTCCAATGCAGGTGACAGTGTCACTGTATCTGGTTGTTTTTTGTTGTGGTACTGTGCCCAGGGCAAGGGCACATTTGAAGTTTTGCAGGTACTTTCAAAGTGTTGCAAAACTTCTAATTATGCTTTGCTAGCCATTGGAGAACTTCCCTTGTGCAAAGTTCCCACTAAAGTAGGGGCAACCCGTGGCTATACTGCTGCGCCCACTACAGGTTCAGATGAGCACCAACCAGAGGCAGTTTTCTATTGCAGGCTCTCCTAACTAATAAGGAACTACGGTACAATCATTGTATTCAATGCTAACATTTTATTCTATTTCAGATTCATTAAATGACTTAATGTTTTGGAGTAGAATATGTCCATTTATCCCTTCTTTCAGTGTAGAATCTGCTATGTAATTACTTGGTAAGTCGCTTATGAAAAAACATTTTTATTATAAAATATGTTTTATATATACTTACCAAGTAATTACATGATTGGAGCCCTCCCTCCCCCCCTCTGATGGACATATGGCATCAACAGAATGAGGTTGTCTGCTAGTAGTTCCTGGTATTCCAGTTAGTGGCCAGGACCAGTCACCTGCACTATACTTTGAGGGGTTACCCGCGAATTTTTTAATTTAAGCTGCCTTGCAAGGAAACTTTTAGCTAGCTGTGTAACTACTTGGTAAGTACAGTATATATAAAACTATTTTATCATAAAAATATCATATTTTTCCAGTAGGTGGTCCCATCGGCAAAATTTTTTATAGCTCTCCAAAGTAACTCACTACACTACGAATTTTGACGGACTTTCTTGCAAAAAGATTAGCGGGTATGATCGCTGCATTAGCTATAACTTTGAATAGAATTATATCTGTACATTACTTATAACGTTGGAAAGGGGGAATATTCAGCTATCTGATGGTATGTGAAATGTGCACAAATTCTGAATACATAACCCAAACTGGTCATTAGAAGACACAAAATAATAAATTGTCAAACAAATGTTTGGAGAACAAAATTTTCACTCGTCACAGTATAATTAGACAGCAATATTGTGTGTATTTATTCTGTTTTTTTTTTTTTTTTTTTTTTTTTTTTTGAACAAATGTTTGAGAACAAAATTTATTCTGTATTTATTTGTTTTTTTTTTTTTTTTTTTTTTTTTTTTTTTGAACCAATAATGGTTTCATTATAAAATCTAGTTTTTCATATTGTATCAGTATAATTTTATACGCTGTAATGCAATGATAAAAAAAAAACACTTATTTGTAAAGTTCAAAATTTCTAAATTTTCATGAAAAATCATATTCACAGAAGGGGAACATAAAATGTCAATTCAATTGAATCCAGCCGACTGTACATGTGAAGTTATAAATGGTATCATTTCCTTTTGAAATACAAAAGCCTTTTATGAAGAACAAAAGTAACAAACACCTTTTGTAGGAAATTTATCTGAAAAAAATGACGGTCGTAGCACAAATGATTAATATAAAGGATCCATTTTCAGAGCTGATAAAATTAGACCTGTTTAACCAAACAGTAATTTGTTTATGAAAATGAATATTTAAGGAAAGAATCAGTCTTCTAAATCTGAGTCATTTTCATCAAAATAAAAGGCAGGTAATGTAAGAGGATTTGTGCAGGTATTGCCAGAATCAGATTTATCACCTGGTAGGTTAGCTTCACATGTAAATGCAGAAGTACATGGTTGATTGTTCATGAGATGTGCAGTTGGTATTGCAAGAGTTTTCTTTGCATTGGCATATCAAATCCTTTAATAACTCAGGTGCTGCTGGTGACTGAGACATCATTACAGGACAAAGCTAATTTGACATACCACAGTAATATCCAAACAAGACTGGATCAGGCATCTGCAGGTCTGTATTGGATGCTTGTCACCACATCATCAGCTGGTAAATGGCCCGGAGCACATGTTGGTGGAAGCTGTCCTCTGTGGGAGGAAATTTCTTAGGGGCAATTTTCTTTCCAGCTTTCTCACAACTTACCATATTCAGAGAATCACAACCTGTTTTTCCATACAGTGCTCCAACAAAATTGGTGCAAGCTTGCTTATCAGCCCTGCATAAAAGTTGAGTTGTTCCAAGGCTTTTGAGAGACTGATGAAATCCAGTTTTTTCTATCATAATTTTGAATGCTTTTGCCTTTCCCAAGCTATGGAAGAAGCTCACTGTGTCACAGCCTGTAATGCAGTATACTGGTAGAATAATGTTGATTTGATTAGGAGAAAGTATCTCATACAACAGATGCACAGGTATATATCCAGTGAGTGATGTATGTTTTCCAATATGCCCTGCCATACTGTTTAGCTCCATTTTCTCCAGCTACAACTGAGTGCAGAATTATTTTACAATCAGCCTCTTCTTGAAGTGAACCTACTGCAGGAAATAATACCGACCTGTTTGTTTATTTTGTACGCTGTATCTACTATACCAAAACTTGTGTAGATCACTTGATCATCCTAAGTACATTTCCAGTGTATTCTTTTATTAGTCTATGTAGCACTTTGCAAGATTTAACTTGTTTTCCCCATTACTGAGAAATACTATCCACATCTTGGGAACTTGCAGATCTAGTTGCACATGGTATTTCTGACACTTGTGGCCAACTTTTTTCTGTCTAGTGATATTCTTTATACTGTCCTCATCATATCTGTCAAATACTCTGTGAATCTGTTTAATATTTCCATGTTGACCATAGACATACATAACATGACGAAGAAAATTAGATGCCGTATTGTTGAATGTAACTGTTTCTGTGGCACTTGGTCCTGGAAGTCTTTGGATGATGGTGTGACTATTAAATATAATGGTATCTGATCCAGCTACAGATAAAGTTTTGTCCTCAGGTAAAAGTGACTCAGGTTTGTGCGTAAACTGTGATTTGACACATGATGGATGAGCCATCATTAGCAAACATACTGAGAGGCACTGAGGAGTTCTCAGAAGAAAGAACCCTTTGGATTGGGACTTTCTTCAGTGCATTCATTGCCAGTAATCTGAAGTACATGACTTCTCCAATGAGGGATATGTTCTTGTTATGGACTTTCACTGATCTATTCATATCAGACATTGTTCTCATATTCGATCTTGCTAGTGGATCATAGAAACTCTTTTGTGTCTTTCCATCTTCAGAAGATACAAACCTTTCATGGATAAATGTAGATAACGTGGTCGATCCTTTTCCTAATACTCCAAGCAAGCTATCCTAGATTGTGGGTGATGCTACACATCCAGTAGCAAAGTTTATCAAGTGTTCTGGTGGATCCAAAAGACTAAACAGGTCCCTGAATGTTCCTCCAAACATTGTGATTAGTACGATTTGATGCAAAGATGATGTCTGGTAGACAGACCATTTACCATTTCTTGATGCTGCAAGATAGGTTTTAAAGGGAGCATGACTGTTTAAAAATTTGTCCCAGAATTTGAAAGTTGGTGATAAACTTTGTCCTTCAGGCTGAGATTGTTGTAGCAGTGGACACAGAGTAGAATTTATTGACCCCAGGGACCTCATGAGTAAATCTGGATTGGCATTGCCTTTGGTCAGTTGATCCTTTTAGATTTTTAAGTATTTCATATACTTCGTCTGGAATATCAACTCCTTTGTCCTCACAGTATTTGTGAAAGTTGTGTAGGAAGCATAAATTCAAAACTTCATCCACTCATTTCAATGCATTAACAGTTCTGTAAAAATCTTTACCAGCTAATATTTGTTGTGATGTGTTAGTAGCAGATACACCAGAGTCTTGCAGAAGATGTCTTAATCCTGCATCTCCATAAAGGTAACCAATATCTGCAAACACAGACATCAGGAAATGTGTCACATCCTCCACTGGAATAATTTCTAATAGTTCAATTGGTTAGGCCCAAATTATTTCAAACACCTTTGTTAGAATGCCCATACCAGTACATGCAGGGGTGAATGAATGTCCCAAGACAGTACAAGCTTCCTTGAATCAGTGAAGGGTGGTATAAATTGTGGCAAGGTCAGTTTGTGGGGCCATTAGGATAGGATTGGAGATAATGGAGACAGGCTGGACACCTACATCATCATCAATTTTTGCGTGGAGTAGTGCCCATGATGGAACGTCTTTGTCTTCCACATCTTGTAGTTTACCAGATTGCAATATGTTATAAAGTATCTCAGTGGTACATTCCCTTCTCATAGTCTTCTTCAACATCTGTTTGGAGATCAGCATTTATAGGAGGTTCCAGAATGGGCTTTGGTCTCCTTGATGGCTTCCTGTATGGTGTAGTTTTTGCCAGATTTCCACCTGTAAAATAGAACTATTTAAAGATTAGAGTAATTGAAAAGGACCATCATAATCGGCATCGTTTACAAAAATAAATTAATTTCTTTTCCAACAAACTCTAGGCTATTGTAAAATCATCATCTTCCAGGTGCCATATCCCCAAGGATGTCATCAATCATGGCTCGCCACTCCACTCTATTTCCGGCTTTCTGCAGCAACTGAGCTGCAGACATTCTTTCTCCAGTCATTCTCACCAATCCATCCATATATTTTTGTGTAGGTCTTCCTCTCAGCCTCCTTCCATTGATTTTACCAGTGAGAGAGAGATGTTCTAGTTCTTGTCTTCTCACTGTAAAATAGAGGCATGCAAAGATTAGATTAATTGAGAAGGACCTTCAAAATTGACATTGTATGCAAAAATAAAATAATTTCTTTTCCAACAATCTATAGGCTACTGTTGTGAGTAGTGTATTTCCATATATCAGGCATGGGTCCAAGTACATGAGACAGTACTTGTGGACAAGTACAAGTACTGAGAAAAAGATTAAGTACAAGTACAGAAGATCTGCCTGAGACTTAAGTCCAAGTCCAAGTACTTGACAATGTTCTTAAGTACAAGTACAAGTACATTTCAGCTGATTTTCTATTATTATTATTAGTGATATGTTTGATTTAAAATCAGTAGCAAATATCTAATAAAAATTCACATGCAAGTATCTAATGGAGAGAAAATCTGGTGTTATACCATAGCAGTCTTTATAAACAGAAGCCTTCCAAAAGGATATACCTGAGTAGTTCTCACAGTATAAGTCAGTGAACCTTAGCCCATAGCGCCGAAAAGAGGTGAAGCGATTTCCATAGGGTTTAATGAACAAAAGTGATCAAAATTGGTCTACCCACAGGTTAAGGTAATGACAAAATCTTTTTATTTTATTTTTCAATATAATTTTACAGTGCTATTCTTAATACTGTAATACAAAGTAGATTTCCACCGCAAAAGAAAAAAAATGTCATACTGTTAAGAATAATTTAAACAAAATTATGTTTTTCAGAAAAACTTTAAACAAAATTATACTTTTCAGAAAAGTTCTAAATATTATATTTCTCTCTCTTTGATACGATTACCAGTTCTTTGTTATCTACTTGTAGGATTTATCATTGCATTTTACAAACATCACAGACAAAATTCTTATCAGTAAGACGACATCTATCCGGCCGAAATACTTTTCCTGCAATACTGAAAATCCTTTCTACTGGGGCAGAAGAAGCAGGGACTGATAGATAATTTTGTGCCATCTTAGCAAGAGTTGGAAATGTTTCTCTGTGGTCTTTCCAGTATGCTAACACATTTCTCCCTTCTGAAATGCATGGCTGACTCGGTATCTTTGAAATTGAATACTAATAGACTCCTGAATCTGCGTTACATCTGTGTCGAACTGGGTTACCCAAAAAATTAAACAGTTTCTTCCTTTTTGGTTCAGTTGAACTAGGTCCTGGTGTATCTTTTGTATGGTCTGTGCCAGGATTCATGCTTCACGAGCTGTAGAAATTTGGACGTAAACTGGGCTGCAGTTATGATAGAAGACTTAAGTTTCACCTTTTCCTGTTCTTCAGAACACCAATCTAATTTAAATCTTGGGTCAAGAATAGTTGCCATTTGATATATTTCCTATTCTTCATATACCTGGAGGCATTTCTGTAATGACCTCTTCAATCCAGATACCAAACCATTGTTATACTTAGATTGCATTTTCTCTAAGTGAAACTTGAGCCCTTGTACACATGGAATGACTAGGCTAGAGGAAACGAAATTCTGTCTTTGGGCACAGTCAGTGGCCTCCTCAAATGGCTCAAAAATTTCCAGCATGTCATTAAGAATATTTTGGCCATAAGTGCCAAGCTTTGGTGCACCATCCAAACTATTCAGCTTTTTCTCTTCTAATTTTCTTTCTCCTTCTAAAACATCTGCTGCTATTGTTGATTTATACACATATGAAACCAATTTTGATGCTTTGCTCAGTGTAACATTTAACTGTCCTGCTTCTTTGAAGCCATCTTTCACGACTAGTTGCAATGTATGTGTAAAGCAGGAATTATGCTCAGCTGGTAAAACTTCGAACAGTTCAGCAGAATCAGTACCACTACCATCCAAATCATCGAGATCCTCTTCTTCCTCATCATTGTCATCATTTGCTTCTGAGATAGCATCAGGAAATCCTGGCAGAGAAAATGCAGTAATCATATTAGTAGCACTGTCAGTTATGATGTATGTAATTTTGGAGACTATATCAATATCCTTGATGATCTGCTCATACTCTTCCGTGATATTGTGCAGTATGGCGTCCATGGAAGCACTTGCAAGCTAGCACTACATTTTCAAATGACCAGTTTCTAATGTAATGATCTGCAGTTCCCAAGTATGATCTCATCTGATGGCTAAACCAGATATCAAGTGTTAGGCATACTGTTTTGCACTCCCTAGACTTTTTTTTATTTTCCTTCACCTGTGAGATTTGTCTTGTAACAATTTGTTGACTAAGTGCTTGTGTGTAGGCATTTGATAATTAGGGTCAGCTGAATTAAGTAAGCCATTGAAGTAAGGGCTTTCAACAACAGAAAATGGCACAAGATCGCATGCCACAAAGAGCACTAGTGCATCATCCTGTTGCTTTTGTCGAACATCATGTGCCCCATATTTCTTTGGGTCTGACACTGAAACGAAATCTTCCATGGTTGAATGGCTTATCCCAGGAGACTCAGTAGTGTTACCACAAGCTATGAATGATGGCTATTGAGAGACTAAACTACTGTACTACAGAACTGATCGTGTTGCCTGCAGATACAGACAGGAAGTGAACAGGTTGTCGCAGGTTCATTCTTGAATTGATTGCACGAAAATTGACTGATATTCTGTTGATACACAACAATAGAATATAAATCATTTGAATTAAACTTGGTATATCTTTATTATTGACATACATAATTCATTATAACAAAAAATTCACATACTATAGTCAGGTTATTGTCACTGCTAGTGCACTTTTTGTTATATGATTAGTTATGCAATACAGCCTGCTAAGTATGTAATATACTTAAAAAGTACTTAAAAGTACTTGATTTTCTCAAGTACTTTTTGGCTACAAGTACAAGTACATTGAATTTTAAAATCTCAAGTACAAGTACAAGTACTCAAAATTTTGTACTTAAGGCCTACTTGTACTTGGACCCATGCCTGCCATATGTGCAATGTGATTACAGAGAGAGACCATGAGGAAAACTACAATATATGTATCAAATGGTACATATGTGCATTGAAGTAACTTTGATAATTTATAGTGTGGTGCCAGTGCTATATATTGCACTTTTCTGTGCAATAACATTTCAAGTTTAGTCTACCTGGAATCTGCCCAATGTTCAGAGACCTGTCTTGAATTCGAGGAATGCATGGTGCTAATTCATTGGCACCTAGCTTCGGTGAAATTAAAATGCTGGTCATCACATGCGTTGTATGTTTACCATCAACTGTCCGTTCATTGTGGTCCCAGTTGTCTCCAACCACAATGATCAGTTTTCCACCTTTGTTTTTCGTTTGAAGTTGATTTGGAATAAAACAACCTGACTGTGTAGTTTGAGCTTTACTCACCTGTACTGCAGGTAAATGGCTAGACCCAAATGCTTTGGTGTATATATATTGTTCAATAGTGCCATGATATCAGAAGTAGTGCTGAGGTACTTCAAATTGTTGTTCTGTGCAACATCTGCAGCTCTTGAGAATAGATCTTTGTTTGACAGCCATCAAATAGCTTTATGTCAGAGGATCAACGAAGTCCCTTAGTGACTGCAGTCATATCATCGGAAGAAAAATATTCATCTTGTCCAGCATTTGGCCTTACTACTTGCATCCTTCTGCATAAGACACCAACAGCTGTATGAATGACAGACTCCTCATTCATATTCATGTCAGATTCATCCTGTACTGTTAATTGTTCATCTAAAGGCTCATTATTCAGAGACACAAATGTACCAATCTTTTTAAGGGCATCTCGAAGTGATATTGTAGTATCACAAACAAGATCTGTCATTCCAGGCTGTGGTATAAATACAGTTTATGAACATTCCCATATGAGGTGCCTCTTCAAATTAGATATTTTATGTGCTTGAATGCTCAAGCCCATCTTCCAGTGCAAGTGCTTGAAATCATAACATTAGAGTTTTCAAAGTAAATACTGTACTTGTTTTTCTTACAGAATTGTAGAGTTGATTTCATCAAGTAGTCTCCTGATAATGTCTTGGTATATAGGGTTATATGTCTATCACTAATGTATTATAGTGTTTGTAGCAACCTTTCTGTCGATGATACCGTGCTTCCACTGCATCCAGATCACCTTTGGCAACACCATGAAGTCTGTTGAGCATTACCTGGTCTTGTCGCCTTTCTGCTGCAAGCAAAATTTTTGTATACATGTTGAAAGAACCAGGTTGGTTAGTAATAGGTACCTCCACCATAGACCAGGTTGACCTGTGCTTAGGATTACTATGTTCACCACACACAAAACACTTATTTTTCCAATCAGAAGTATAAGTAAAAGACCTGGTTAGTGGTAAAGCTGAAGAACCATTACCCAAAACATGCACTTCTTTGTTACCAGCACCAGAGCATTCTATACTACTAGCTTTAGATTTCCCAACATGTCTTTTGATATGATATGGTCTGCAGTATTATGACCTACAACTATTTTGGTAAAATATTGGAACTCCACCTGCAGAAATATCTGCAGAATTTTGTAAAATTTGTTTACCAGTGTCATCCTGCCTTACAAGCTGCAAACAACTTGTCAAGTTTGAGTATATCAGGATGACAAGAGGGGATTTCACAGAAAAGTTCTTGGAACAGAATATGCAAAAGCTACTGTCAAATAGAAGAGTTTTCCTCTTCTTGGAGGTTGTTTGCAGATCAAAATTTAGATCCATGGCAATGAAGCTTGCAACATACAACATTAACAAAGGTCTATACTTCATGATTTTAAATAGATTTAGATTTATTTTCAGTTTAAAACTGCATGAAGTAAAGATACTGTACCAATTTTAAAACACATTGAATAAAAGATACTTTTATTGCACTTGTGATCACTTCAAAAAGAGCAAAAAAATGTTTTTCTGAAAGTTCCCTCTTTCCAGTGGTATGAAAAATGTGAAGATATAACTCCATCAGAAGATATATATATATATATATATATATATATATATATATATATATATATATATATATATATATATATATATATATATATATATATATATATATATACATACATACATACATACACATACATACATACATACATACATACATACATACATACATACATACATACAGGAAACCCCCAGATTCGCGTTCTCACGATTTGCGGACTCACGTATTCATGGATTTCTCTTTGGAACGCATCTACCAATTATTTGCGGAAAATTCGCCAATTCACGGTATTTTTTCACTGAGAAATATTCACTAAATACTGTGTTTTCATCTCATTTTCATGACTAAATGCACTTTTTGTGATAAAACTATTAAAATACTCAGGTAATGCTCGAGTTACGATAATTCACCTTACGATAATTCGATTTTGCAATGGGGCAAGCAATTAATACCGATACGACAATATTACATGTAAAATATTTTTAAATTTTGTACGGGTGCAGGTAGCAGCATAATCGGGCAGTGAGAGAGGATAAATTACAATAGACAACTTTTCCTCCATCTCTTTACCCCATCTTCTAATTAAAAAAGTAGAAGAGAATGATAAAAGTATTGTTAGTAACATTATACTCTTGCGTAAATGCGTACAGCCATAAACAACCGACCAAGAAACTGTTGTTGTGCTTTTAACTGAATCAGATAACAAAAGCCTTTTACTTGGTATTTCAACCATCGTACGGTAGTAAACAATTACTGCACGTTATGGCACAATTGACGTTAAGTAGAATAGGACTGATATATTTTTACATTATACCCTTATTCGGTATGAATAAAAAATCTTCAAAGAAATATACTGCTAAATTTAAGCTGCAAGTTGTAGCTGAAGCTGAGAAAACAATGTTCTGGCTGCTAATGACTATAAATAATCGTGCATCGGCAACATGGATGAAACTCAACCGTAATTAAAATGGGAAAGTATTTTAATCAAAACTTCTGGGCATGAAAGAACACATTACTGCTATTTTTACGCCAATAAACGATAAATACGTAAAGCTCATATTATGATGAAATCAAGTGAAAATAGCGCTGAATCTTGAATTTTTTTTTACACAAAACAAACGCCCCCAAACAGCCAACGTCATCTGTTAATGAAAAAAATAGCTAAATTTCACAACGAGACGTATGTAAGTTATATTTCGACTTACAAACACTTCTTATAACGAAAAATAACCTTGTCTCATATGAATAAAGGATCTAGAGATTCATTTACGCTAACTAGAAGCAAGAAAAGTGCTCTGAACTGAGTTGAATAAGCAAAATATACTTACCGTGTAATCGATTTCCAAACCAAAACATTGATCGCTATGATCCCAATTTATAATACAAAAGCAATATAAGAATATATACAATATTATTGGATACAGTGAAGTACATATTTGGTCTGCTTTGCCATCTGTCTTTTAAATTATGTTTATTCAACAAGAACTGGCATTCTGCACAGAATTAATATACTAATTGGTTATAATGGGAATTTTCGAAGTGAAATGTACCCTCCATCATTAGCTTTATCTGCTACTACTTGGCGCAGGTTCAACAAGTGTTAAAATTGAAATGATAGTAAATGAGCATTCCCAGTAGTTAACCCCCCACACTCTTCAGAGGGTGGGTGTAAAACAGCGATTGTTTTGGTTGTCATTCTTCCCTTGTTGAGGAACATGGCAGGCTGTTTAGACAAATGCTCTGAATTTTGGTTTGTTTTTTCTATGCTTAACGAATTGGATCGTCTGGATTGTGGTTTGTTTTTTACTATGGATTCTTCTCAATCTTCTTATCAAAATCTCTTAGATTTTGCAAGGTACAGTAAGTGGTTGCGAGACCAGATTGGCTTCATTGAAGTATGATACAAATTATGCATTGATCATCAAGGGGTAACTTGTGATTCAGACAACTGTTGTAATCATTGCATGGAATGGTCTTTGCAAGAGATGGAGAAGATGGTAGATTGTTGTATTAGAAGAGAGAAAGATATACTTAGAAATCCAGTAAAGAGAGCAGGTAGACTTGAATCTAAGACTTCCGTAGAATTAACACCTGATCAAGAAAATATAGATAGGTCTATTGATTCTTCTTCTCTAGTAGATTCACATCTTTCTACACCCACAAAGTCAGCTCTAGTGCATTGGCAGGGAGAGTGTCCCCTCATTCCATTGGTCACTCCGCGGATGCAGCCTTGCCTGTCACCATGGCTCCCTCTGCCAACAGGCCTGGTAGCCGCCTGGGTTTCCAGATGACTAACATCCCAGGATCTTCATGGACTGTGCTCACCTAAAGAGAGACATGGTAGGGTGAAAATGTCTAGGCCTTTGCTTTTGACTCCGTTGTCCCATGGTTATTCTAGTGATTCGTCCAAGCTGTCTCTAGGAGTCTTGAGTCCGAAGTTAGGCATTCAGGTAGTAAGCGTTTGCGCCAAGTCTCCTTTTTTGTTGCCGATAGTCCAAGCTTTGATTTCATCAAGGCTGATATGACAATATTTATAAAATATTTTTAAATTTCGTGCAGGCACAGGCAGCAGCGTACAATCAGGCAGCAAGAGAGACTAAATTACAATAGACCAACTTCTTTTCCTCCATCTCTTTATCCCATCTTCTAGTTAAAAAAGTAAAAGAGAATGATGAAAGTATTGTTAGTTATATGTAAATATACTGAACAACTTAAGAAACTGTTGTTTGCTTATCAATGCATACTGTATTTCAACCATCGTATGGTAATACACAGTTACCATAGTTATAGTACAAAAGAAGTTAAGTTGAATAGGACTGATATATTTTTACATTATACCCTTATTTGATATGGATAAAAGATCGGCAAGGAAATATATTGCTAAATTTAAGCTGCAAGTTGTAGCTGAAGCTGAGAAAACAATGTTCAAGCTGCTAATGACTATAAATTATCGTGCATCAGCAACGTGGATGAAACTCGATGGTAATTACAATTGGAGAGAAAATATTTTAATCAAAACTACTGGGCATGAAAGAACACATTACTGCTGTTTTTACACTGATAAATGATAAATATGTAAAGCTCGTATTATGATGAAATCAAGTGAAAATAGCAAACAGAATCTTGATTTTTTTACACAAAACAAACGCCCCCAAATGGCTAACGTCATCTATTAATGGAAAAAATAGTGAAGTTAATTTCACAACGAGACATATTTAAGTTATGTTTCGACCTAAAAACACTTCGTATAATGAAAAATAACCTTGTCCCATATAAATAAAGTATCTAGAGATTCATTTACACTAACTAGAAACAAGGAAAGTGCTCTGAACTGACTTAAATACGGCGAAATAAACTTACCTCGTAATCGATTTCCGAAATAATACATTGATTGCTATGATCGCAATTTATAATACAAGAGCAATATAAGAATATATACAATATTATTGGATACAGTGAATTAAGGCATAACATTTTAAAAGATCCATGGAAAAGATGCATATTCATTATGTTGATGTTTGTATAATATGATATTATGTGAATTAGAGTAGAGTGTAATGTAGGCTAGGCTACTGTGTATATATACGAGGGTAAGTCAAAAAGTTCCAGGAAAATTGTTGAATGATGTATTTACACAGGAATGAAACAAACCCAAATACTTAGTAAACAATTATCTGTGATGTAGTGATCATATAGACTTGTTACCTCAGTCATCCTCTTGCTACCGTGGTGTTAACATCTGCTTCAGAAAAGTAACTTTTGAACCCATGGAAAATAAAAATTTTGAGATGAGAGCTAACATCAAGTTCCTGACCAAGCTTGATTGGAAACCAGGAAAAATTATTGAAGCTTTGCAACAAGTTTATGGAGATTCTTCTCCATCTAAATCAGTTGTTTATGATTGGATAAAGCGATTTAAGGATGGTCGGGAGGACCTAAGACAACCCAAGAGAGGAAGACCATCGACTGCAAAAATGAAAGAATTGTGGCTTTGGTGCAGAATCTAGTGGATGAAGATCGTTCGGATTACTATCGATATGATAGCTAATGAAACTGGATCTCCATGGTTCCATTTTTCAATTTTAAATGAAAATCTTGGTTTGAGTAAACTTTCAGCACGTTGGGTCCCAAAAGCGTTGCTATGTCAAGACCAACTGCATCAAAGAGCTGAACTTTCTCTTGCAGTTTTAACGAAGATTGAATCAAATGAATCAGAGTTTTTGACCGGATTGTTACTGGAGATGAAACTTGGATCCATTAATATGACCCAGAAAGTAAAATTCAATCAAAGCAATGGTTACCAAGAGGTTCAGCTGCACCAGTGAAGTTCAAAGTGGCGAGATCTGCCCAGAAGGTTATGGCAACAGTGTTTTGGGACTCCAAAGGAGTGATTTTGATTGATTTCCTTGAAGGACAAAAAAACAATCACGGGAACTACTACAAAGGTGTTTTAAAAACTGAAGACTGCATTGGCTAAAAAAACGTTGAGGAAAGTTGCACGCAGAATTTTGTTCCATCATGATAACGCTCTAGCACATTCATCAAGGGTTGCAAGAGAAGTCCAATGGAAATTTAGGTGGGAAACTCTTCCACATCCTCCTTATAGTCCTGATCTTGCTCCTTCAGATTTTTTCCTGTTCCCAAAACTCAAGGAACACTTAAGAGGAGTCCGGTTTGAATCTTTGGATGCTGCTAAACATGCAGTTTCAACATGGTTTAATAGAAAGGCCCCAAATTTCTACAAAGAAGGGTTGCAGAGGTGGAAACAGCGCCTTGAAAAGTGTATAGAGTTAGATGGTAGATATGTAGAAAAAGGGATTTTGACAAAGGAAAAATCTATTTCTGAGGAAGGTCCCGTGTCACCCGGTGAAATTCCATTACAGCACGAATTTCTAGGTATAACCTTGCTAGATATACCAGAGAAAAGAGCTTTCAGGAAAGCTGGGGTTACTACCCCAGTCGAGCGTCTTCTAGGAAGGCGTCGGTATAAGAAGGGGTGAGTGAATTACCACTACCACGGAAACCTACTCGAAAGATCTCTCCTTATCAAAATCCCCCGGAACAGAGCGGTGAGCCGTTACAGCCCCACACCAAACACCCGCCAGGACGGCGACACCAGCGCCACCTACCTCATTCCATGCTAGCACTAACCCCAGACTTGGCATGTGCAAGAGGGGGGAGTACTAGGTAATTCAGGGAGGTCACCGGGTGACACGGGACCTTCCTCAGAAATAGATTTTTCCTTTGTCAAAATCCCTTTTCTGAGTCCAGTCCCGTGTCAGCCGGTGAAATCGTGATAGAGAATCATGCCAAGGCTGCAACTACCAGGAAAAAGAAATGGGAGGTAATCTGAAGAAAAGGCAAAAGTTTTACCAAAATAATTTTAATTAAGCAATCTCTTCCGTGTAGCAAGAACATTAAGACTAAGGCATACTAAATCTAAGGCACATTAAAAAACTTAATACTATGAAACATGGGGAGGTCCCCGGCACGACGGAGAAAAAGCCCCAAAAAACCTTAAAATTACTTAAAGCAAGGTGAAACATGAAAAGCGCACAAAATAACTGCAAATATAACCTTAATACTATACACGTAAACTTAGGCTAAACACGTAAGAGACAAAATCAATGAGCATTAATATATACATCCATCTGGGGTACGTGGAGCCAAATAAAAACTGTCCAGTACCCCATAAGAGAAACAATCATGGCATGTCAGATTACACTTTTTCCATCAACAGGTACAAGAAACATCAATATGAGGAGCCAGGCAGTGAGGTATAATCAACCAGGAGAATAAGCAGAAAAGTAAATGAGGCAGGCGGGGGGGGGAAAGGAAAGGACAAGGATATGATTAATTAAGGTGGGGAGATGACACTTCCCACAGCTATGGTAGAAAATTTCAGGGCTTTGGCGTTTTTAAATAGTGGCGTTTAAACACTAGAGGTGATTTCCAACCCGTAAATTTAGATAACTCCGAAAAGTCCATATTATGAAAGTAATTAATGGAAGTAGCAACTGCTCGAATATCATGAACCTTGGGAACTGAATCTGGGTTGGCCTGTTTAATGAAATATAAAATTTGTTGTCTTATAGCATTTAGTGAAAGAGTACCACCTTTCTCCCTGATAAAAAGAGGACCCGACTTACTCTGTGGAGTTCTTAAAAGGTAAGATTTAAGTGTATAAACTGGACATAAAGACTGGTCTTGAGGAAGGGGCACCACCTTCCAAGGAGACCACCTGTCCTGTGGGTCTTCGTTCTTAGCTAAAAATCTAGGGTCAGGGGAAAGGAGGACCTCTCCAGAAGGGAGGAAGTTCACAAAATTATCACCTCTAGTGAGAGCCGACAGCTCTGAGATTCTAGCACCTGAAGCCAAGCTAATCAAAAATAAAGTCTTCCTTAACAGATCCTGATAAGAGCAATGAAAGTTATCCATCTCTGATGCTAACTTGAGGACGTCATTGAGAAACCACGTAACAGACTGTGGGCGTGATACTGGTCTCAGACGAGCGCATGCTCTGGGGATAGATGAAAAGTAGGAATCTGTAAGGTCGATTTTAAAGCCGTAAAAGAAATACTTTCTTTAATGCTGACTTGATTGTGGTAATAGTGGCGGAGCAAGGCCTTTCTCAAACAATGATCTAAAGAAGGAAACTCCTAAATTAGCTGTCATGATTTTGGCTTCAGATGCTTTTAGGAAGGAGGCTAATTTTTTTGACTGCTGAGTCATATTGTCTAATAGTAGAATCTCTTTTATCTGATTCTAAAAACAGAGTGTTGACAGGGTCAATGTTTGCCCTTTTTGGGCTGCGAATTTTATAAAGTCCATAAAACTAGGGCATTCTGAATTCTTGAGGAAGCTGACACAGTCTTGGTTTGTACTGTCTGAGTCAGAATGGGCTTGGGAATCCGAAGACTCCGTAATCCCAGTTCCTGAAGAAGAGGGAACCAATTGCTCTTCGGCCAATAGGGGGCTACTAGGGCTAATTGACCTTTGAATGTCCTGAGTTTGTGTAAAACTTTCAGCAGTAAATTTATTGGGGGGAAAAGATAAATCTTCTCCCAACTGTTCCAATCTACTGTCATTGCGTCTATGGCGAACGCCTGAGGGTCCAGGTTGGGGGCCACATAACAGGGGAGCTTGAAGTTGCTCTCCGTTGCGAACAGATCCACTTGGAGGCCCGGAACCCGGCGGCAAATCCATTTGAAAGATTCCCGTCCAGGGACCACTCCGTCTCCAACGGAGTAGTCCTGGACAGGGAATCCGCCACCACGTTCCGCACCCCGCTAGGTGGGTGGCTGACAGGTGCCAGCCGTGCTTGTTCGCCAGGGAGAAGATAGCAACCATTACTTGGTTTACTCGGCCTGATTTGGAGCCGCCCCTGTTGATGCAATGAACTACCACTGCGCTGTCAATACCAACCTGATATGAATCCGGTTGGGGCGGATTTTCTTCAGAGTTAGAAATACCGCCATAGCTTCCAGGGTGTTTATATGGAACTGCTGAAACATTGTGGACCACGTTCCTTGTACTTTTGTTTTGGTGAATATCCCCCCAGCCGCTTAGGGAAGCGTCTGTGTGAACTACTAGTGCCGGAGGGGGAAATTGAAGCGGAACTGTATTGGACAGGCCTCTGACCGAGGCCCAAGGTCGCAATCTTGTCTTTAAGATTTGAGGGATAGAGGAGACCTTGTCTCTGAGCTTGACATTGGCTCGACTCCGCCACACTCTGTTTATGTCTTTTAACTTCGCTTTTAATAGCAGGTTTGTCACTGAGGCAAACTGAAGAGATCCAAGGACCCTTTCTTGGGACCGGCGGGATGCTGATGGATTTTGAGGAATCTCCTGGTGAGAGATGCTATCTCTTTCCTCTTGGGAGGCGGAAGGACAGCGTGTGAGATGACAGATCCCACTGGAGACCCAACCACTGAAACCGGGACTCGGAGTCAGGCGGGACTTTCTCTGTTCAGTTGGAAACCCAGCGACTCCAGGAAATTGATGACTATGGACGGGCTTTCTGACACTCCGGAACTGTTGGTGCCCAAATTATCCAATCGTCCAAATATGCTGCTAGGGATATCCCTTGAGACCGGAGTTGCTGTACTACCGTGTCCGCCAGCTTTGTGAATATCCTGGGCGCAATGTTCAGACCGAAGGGCATGACCCTGAAGGAGTAGGCTTGATTCCCGAGTCTGAAACCGAGGAACTGAGAGAAGTTCCGCGCAACTGGGACGTGATAATAAGCGTCTGAAAGATCGATAGAGGTGGTGACGGCTCCCGCGCGGAAGTAGAGTCCGTACTTGAGCTACCGTAAGCATGCGAAATTTGTCGCATTTTATGTAGAGATTTAGACGCGACAGATCCAGGATCACTCTTTGCTGATCGGAGTCTTTTTGGGAACAGTGAATAACCTGCCTTGAAACTTTAGGTGCCTTACTTTCTTTATTGCTCGTTTGTTGAGCAATTCTGTCACATAATCCTTTAGGATTGATGTGGGTGGCTGGTAAAACCTGGTTAGAGGAGGAGGGTTTTGATCCAGCTCCATCCTAGACCTTTGGACACAATGCTGTGTGCCCAAGGGCTGAAGGTCCATTGGTCCCTGAACCAAAACAGGCGACCGCCTACCTGTGTTCTCTCAGTGGGAGGGAGCGGGTTTATTCCCCTACCACGCCCAGGTCTTCCCCCTTGGGGTGGTGTTGGGCTTTCCCTCTATGAGGGGCTTTGCCTCTTCCTCCCCCTTGCAACCCCTGTTAAGGCCGTGAAAATAACCACGGCCCTCATATGTGGGGTTGTATGCCGGTGAGGCCACATAGGAGGGTGCAGCTGGTTGGACCAGCACATACTGTTGGGGTGAGCCTTAGAAGTGGAAGGCTGTGCCACTGCCGAGACCGGGACGGCTTGGACTACCGCCTGATGGTGGGGCCTCTTATGCCTCCTAAAGCGTTTACCTCCTCTCGATTGGGGCCGGCCGATTCTGGGGTCTTACGCTTATAGGCTGAAATGCCCCAGCGAGAACGAAGACTCTGGTTGGCCCGTGTAGCCTCGGCCATAACACTTGTGACCTCCTCTTCAGGGAAGAGGTTAGGTCCCCAGATCGAGCTTTCACGAGCTTGTTGGGCTCGTGACGGATAGTCGCATCGGCAAAGATGAACTTCCTACATTCCAGTCTGGCCATGATAAATTCAAATAGGTCAGACTGGAAGCCAGCCAGCAAGGATTTAGCCAAAACCTGAAAAAAGGGCTCGTCCGAGCAGGAGACGGCAGTAGCTTCAGTAAGGCATACGGAGTTCAACGACCGGGCTAACTTAACCCGAGCATCAAACTCCGCTTTCAAAGAGCTTCCGGCAGCTTGGGGAGCTGCTCACTAAATTGCGTGGAAGCGCAGAGGGGTCCAGCTTCCCGACCGTGAAAGTGGACGGGGCGTCTGACCAGAACTCATTACTTCCTGGGAATACCAGGGAAGTAGGGTCTGTCTCCCTTAGCTGTGGTAACGGATTACCATCGAAGCACGCTCGGGCCGTAGCCAGAGCGACTTTGTCCAAGCAAGGGGTGGGAAGGTTGTCTCCCAGGGCGAACATGGTAAAGTTGCCCTTGAAAGGAGTCAACTTCGTGTTGTCTGCCTGCCACTCCGTCAGAGTGCGCAGGAGAGCCGACTGAGCTTGGTCCCTAGGGACGATGACAGTCTCCCTAGGAACCTTGTCTGACCGAATCCAAGCTTCCTCCGTGAGCCTCACGAAGCCTGGGTAAGGGGGCAGGAGATCGGGGGGGAAGAACTCCAATTCCTCCAACCGTCTCGTGCCAAGACCATCAAGAGTCAGCTTGCCATCATGTTGGATGGCCCGGAGAGCGAAACGCCAAGGGTTACCGACATCGAACGGGCGGGAGGTCCGCAGTGTCGGGGATAACATACTGTGGTTCGGCTGGGGTGGGTGAGCCATTCCCGCCAGTATGTTATCATGACTGGCCAACTTTATCGGAGATTTCGCTAAATCTCGAATCCAGGTCCTCTGTAAAACGCTTATAAAGCTGATTGGCAAAGGCCTCTGCGTCAAAGCAGGTTGGCGAGGAGGGCTTGGTTTTGCAGCCCTCTTACTCGCGCCTTTGCTGGAGGAACCAGACTTGCTCCCGGAGGCTACAGGTCCTGAGACCTTAGCCTTCGACGGGGAAGGGCAATGCCTTCTTGGAAGTCGAGGACTTGTAGCCCTTCGCCTTCCATGAAGTCTTCAACTTCAACTTGGGGATAGCAGATGGAGCTCTATCACCCAAGGAGGAAGACTTCACAAAACCTGCAAAGGAAGAAATGGATGAAGCAGGGGAGTCAAATAAAGGGGGGCCCGCCCCAACAACCTCACTTACCTCACCACTTACCACCTGGTCCTGCTCTATATTCATTGGTTCCAGGTTAAGATTAATGGCGGCTACATCCTCCGAGACCTCAGCGTAGAGGATATCCGCTTGGGGTGGCTGGGTCTCATCCCGGATTTGCTGGATGATAGGGGTGGCAAGGTCTTACTCAACCTAGCGTCGAGGACGTAGGGCTTCCCCGACGGAACGTTCCTGCCAAACCCAGCCACCCAGGCCCGGAGGGATTCCAAGGCAGACTTCTTGGAAGCTTCGTCCGCCTGTAAGAAAACCAACAATTAGCTAAGGACGAAAACCATTCCGGGAACCTCATAAACAATATACAATATACAATATGAGGAGCATAAAGCAGGAGTAATGTAAAGACTGTCACTTACCAACTCATCCTGGACAGTTGTGCAGAGAGCGAAGCAAACCTCACAACCATCAGGGTGCCAGACAACCAGGTCATCCAGGCGGACCGCACAACCAGCGTGGGTCCGGCAAACTACGTGACCGTAAGGTTGTTGGAGGGAGGCGGTGCACCCCGGCTCCTCACAGCGAACAGTCTGTAAGTAGAAAAGTACATGAACCTCCCACCCTAAGCAAACTAAAGCTGGCGAGGCCGGGAAACTCAACTGCAACCGGAATACTCCGGCGGAGAAGAACTCCCTATCATAAACTGGGCCAATAAGCTCTAAATTACACAGAGTGGAAGGTAGGATTTCAGACCCGGAGTACTCCGGGAATGAAGGAAAGAGAGACCAGGAACTAACCATAAGGGCTGCCAGTAAAATAACGGCGGAGACCCTGGTATAGGACCGGACTCACGTATATATATATATATAATGAATAAAGGAGAGTACTCCTGTAGATAAAACTTATCTTAAAAAAAAAATAATAACAGTAACAAGTGATGGTAAGAACTCAAGAGGACGGAGGGATCCGCTCCCCTATAAAATGAAAAAACCTTCCCACTTACTTCCCGCCGGAGAAACAAGACGGGTAAAATGCTCGTATGTTCATAACATAGGCTGAAGCAATATATATTACGTGATCAACGTAACCCGACGGGGGAGGGAGGAATGGGAGTGTTCGAACACGTTCGAGTAAACAAACCACCAACCCCAATACAGCGATGCTAGGGACAATATGGGAGGGAGCGAATCCCTCAACCAACAGGAGAAGTCCCTGAACTCGGAGAAAACGCCATCTAGCGTCACCCGCACGAGTAGAGCAAGGCTGAGAGGAGGAGGGGGAGGAAGGAGGAGGAGTAGGCTACCAGGAAGGAACAGGAGACGGGAGAAGCTCACCCGCTCAACTGCACCATACCTCCCAGACAATGAATCTTGGAGGGTAATATGACTGGAAGCAACCAACCCGAAGCCCGACTCCTACCTAGGCGAAGCCTAATATGGACCTAACCTAGTATAGGCTAGGAAAAGGAGGGGCAAAAGGAGGAGGAAGCAACAGGGAGAGAAATTTTTGTGCCGAGAACCAGCCGGGATCGAGAATGGCGGGCAAGGGGGCGACTAGCCTAGAGGAAACACATCCCAAGAACTCGATTCCCCCCAAATGGAGGAAGAGAACTAAGGGGCTCACTCTGCCCACCGAAAAACGATCCCGGAGGAAAACAGCAACAAAACTCCCTCAACCTGAACTCCCCACCCAGGGCAAGGGGATGGAAGCAAACAAGCCTACTCCACAAGATAAACCATCACTCATAAAAACTAAAATGTGCTCAACAGAGAGCGTAGCCTACCACGGGGAAGCGGTTAGATCTGAGGCTGCCGCCAGCACCCGAGGTAAACCACTCAATAAAATAATAAAAACAATAAAAATAAAAATAAAACTACAAGAGAGCACCATCTTCAAGCAAAATTAATTAGCCTAGTAAGACCAAAAACAACAGGAACCCAACCTGGGGGGGGGGGTACCTAGACGGGGCATCACCCCCACAAAGGCCAGTAGGCCAATGAACGTAATTCATAAGGGGGGGGGCCACCGCAAGGAACCACCAGGAAGGGAACCAAGGGGGCAAAATATATCTATAACGACGAGGAGACAACTCCAACTGAAAAGAACAGAAGGAGACGCCTCGCGGTCGACATGGCTGGCGGGGACGCCTGTGTGGCGACATAATAAGATCTCAATATTTATGAAAATACGAGACCTATAACAGCCAAAAATAGAACAAAACCCCACAAGAAGATGGTACTTAACTTGAAATGGTAAAGCTGCTCGACGCCATCACAGAAAGCAGAAAAATCCAAAATAATGGAGACGAGCACACAAAAAAACAGCGATTTCACGTGCTAGAAAATGGAATGAGGTAGGTGGCGCTGGTGTCGCCGCCCTGGCGGGTGTTTGGTGTGGGGGCTGTAACGGCTCACCGCTCTGTTCCGGGGATTTTGATAAGGAGAGATCTTTCGAGTAGGTTTCCGTGGTAGTGGTAATTCACTCACCCCTTCTTATACCGACGCCTTCCTAGAAGACGCTCGACTGGGGGTAGTAACCCCAGCTTTCCTGAAAGCTCTTTTTCTCTGGTATATCTAGCAAGGTTATACCTAGAAATTCGTGCTGTAATGGAATTTCACCGGCTGACACGGGACTGGACTCAGAAATGATGTTTTTGAATTTCTTAAATAAAGAGTATATTGAATTTTTCCTGGACGATTTTTTGACTTACCCTTGTATATATATATAAATATATATATATATATATATATATATATATATATATATATATATATATATATATATAATATATATATATATATATATAAGTTATATATATATATATATATATATATATATATATATATATATATATATATATATATATATATATATATATATATATATATTACATATACACATATATATACATATATATATATATATATATATATATATATATATATATATATATATATATATATATATATATATATAATATAAATATGGATATTTATATAACACTATTAACAAGATTTGTTTGCATATGTAATACTCATAATATGGGGTTTTATATATATATATATATATATATATATATATATATATATATATATATATATATATATATATATATATATAGTAAACCCCATATATGGTGGGGATGCAAAATTGCATCCCCATTGAATAGACTAAAATCTGTGAATACTTAAAACCTCTAAAAACACTTAGAACTGCCTATTTTGATAGTTTAAACACAAGAAAAACCCTCTTAAATGCTTATACCTGAGTATTTTAATAGTTTTGTCACAAAAAGTGCATTTAGTCATGAAAATATGAAAATACTGTAATTAGTGAATATTTCTTAGTGAAAAATACCGCGGATAGGCGAATTTTCAGCGAATAATGGGTAGATACATTCCACAGAGAAATCCGCGAATACATGAGTCCATGTGGAGGTGTCAAAGAAACGAGCAGGTAAAAGTTACTGCTACTTTATTACAGATCCAGGCAGCTTATATTCGGCCGACTGTGTTCTGGGCCGTGAGAGACAATGGAATTGACTGTGACCTGAGGTAGAAACAATAAACAATAATATGCAGTGACAAGTACAAATTACAATACAAAACATACAGAGCTACAATATGGATACAGTCTTGATGCCTGTGAATGAAGAAACATGTGATACACAATGTGTGACATTTGTATAAATACCATAAATTAAAAATGATAAAAATGCGTGACCTGGCACGTTTTAGGCGTGACTAATTGAGCTTGAAGAAAATGGGAAGTCACCAAAGAAAACAAGCTCAGCGGAGACTTAATTAATGGCGCCGTGAAACACTATCCTGGCGCCCGATGTGGTGACTTTACAAATACTCCCAAGGCGAGGGACGCGTCTGACTAATCCCTTTGTATCTGCTGGGACGCTGAAGGGTGCCGCGGCTTTGAAGATAACTGAGGGGCCTCCGCCTGTGAGGCTGCTGTTTGGCGGTTCCTTCCTGGGGGCGGCAACGCGCCTGCTGGTGAGGGCGTGCTGGAGTGCGGTTGGGCGGAAGGGGTGCTGCTGTCGCTGCATGGACTCTCCGACAGGAAGGCGGGCTTTAGCCGGTCTATGGAAACCCAGTCGTTTCTTGCCTGGGAGTGCCAGCTGAACGCCTTGCTGTTCCGTTCCAGCATAAAGAAGGGTCCCCTGTAGGGCTTAGTTAGTGGTGGGACAAACGGGCGTCGACTCTTATAAGACGTGGGTGGCGGATGACAACTGTGGCGGCATGAAGGTGGCCTTCAAAGCTTTGTCGATGTATGAGCGCCTGCAAAGGGGCGAACTTGCGGCCACGTCGCGGAGCCTCTGCAGTGATGGGGAGTGGCGTTCATCCGTCCACGAGCTCTCCCGGCACCATGAGGGTTCCCCATAGGTTTGTTCAGCTGCGGATGGGGTGCCGTCGGCTCTGGGGCGGTCCTCAACCCGAGGAGGACCCACGGCAGCTGATGTTTCCAGTCCTCGGCGGTGCAGCGGGCCATGAGGGATGATTTTTAGGACCTGTGGAGTCCGTTCAACCAGGCCATTGGAAACCGCTGTGGTGGTGTGGTGCGTGGTTCCCAGCAGTTGAGCCAGGGCAGACACAAGCTTTCGGAGAGGAAGCGGGCCCCTGTCGGTTGTGATGTGGTCCGGGACTCCCGGCGGCTAACCCAACTGGAGAGCAGGGCCTCAGCGCATTGAAGCGCTGGCGGTGGCTTCTTGCATGGGTGTGGCTCTGGGCCACCTCGTCGAACGGTCTACCACCGTCAGGAGGTATCTGGATCCGCCTGATGGGGAAGGGGCCCGACGACGTCGATGTGGATGTGGCGGGCGGCGCCTGGCTGTAGGGGAATTTCGCAGACACCCCGACTGCGTGAAGACTTGACCCACTTTACTGGTCTGGCACTGCAGGCACTGTTTGCCCAGGCTGTGGCGTCCTTTTGCACCCCGTGCCAGACGAACTTTTTGAAAGCAGTTTGGCCGTGGTCCTGCCGGAGGGGTGTGAGGCCGTGAATGATGTCGAATACCTGGTGCGGCGTGAGGCTGGAACCGGGCGGGGCTGGCCTGTGCTGATGTCACAGAGCAGGCTGGGGCATTCAGGGGCGAGGGTCACGTCCCCGCCACTTGAGGGATGTGATGGCGGTGCGGTATGCTGGGGTTTCTGGGTCAGCGGCCTGTTCTCTGGCAAGGTCCTGGTAATCTACACCAAGCTGCACTGCGTTCAACTTCGACTCTGAGAGGGCGTCTGCTACGGATTTTTCTTGCCGGGGAGGTACCTGACGGAACAGGTAAATTCGGCTATGGCTGAGAGGTGGCGCTGCTGTCTGAAGACCATCGTCCCCTGCTTCGTGAAAATTTGGCGTGAACCAGTGGCTGGTGGTCTGTGAAGATTGTGAAGGGCGTCCCCTCCAGGAGGAACTTGAAGTGCCGAACTGCGCGGTACATCGCGCAGAGTTCCCTGTCGAAAGGTGCCAGCGGGTCTCTGCAGGACTGAACTTCTTGCTGAAGAAGGCGATGGGCTGGGGCGCCGTTGATGATTTGCTCCAGAACAGCACCGCAGGCAACGTTACTGGCGTCTGTCGTCAGCTGGAGGAGCTTATGGGATCCTGGTGTGCCAAGGCGGTTGCCTTTGGTGAGGGCGGCCCGTCAGGGAAAAGGCCTGCTGCTGGCTGGGTCCCCAAGACAGGGCCGGTTGACCTTTTAGGACTTCCGTCAATGGGGCCGTGGTGTGCGCGATCCCGGGATGAACCGCCTGTAGAAGTTTACCATCCCAAGGAACTCCTGGACGGCCTTGATGGAGGTGGGTGTCGGGAACTTGGCACGGCTGCCATTTCGATGTAAGAGGGCGGACGCCTGTCTCCTCGGAGACACCTCGTGACCAGGAATTCTGCTTTCTGGGACGCCGAAGGTACACTTGTCAAAACGGACGACGAGGCCGTTTTCTTGGAGGCGCTGGAGGACTGCTTTGATGTGTCTCTGGTGTTCGCTTTACAAACAAGAGACCTGGAAAATATGAGAATGTCGTCGACGTAGCAGACGCAGAATTTTAGGTCCCCAGGATGCTGTCCATGAGCCGCTGGAAGGTGGCCCGGCGTTCCCTCAGCCCGAAGGTGGAGAAGGCGAAACACATAGGACCCGAAGGGCGTGATGATGGCTGTCTTTGGTATGTCCTCTGGCGCAACAGGTACCTGGAAATAAGATTTAAGAAGGTCCAATTTAGTGAATATTTTGGCCCGTGAAAGGAGGCCGTGAGGTCTTGCATGTTGGGTAGAGGGTAGTGGTCGGGCTCTGTTGCAATGTTGAGCCGCCTGTAGTCGCCGCAGGGTCTCCAGGAGCCGTCCGGTTTCTGCACCATGTGGAGGGGGAGGCCCATGGACTGGAGGCTTTCCTGCAGATGCCCATCTGTTCCATCTCCTTGGAATGCTTTTTCGCCTCCTGAAGGCGCTGAGGGGGAAGCCTCGGACATTCGCATGTGTCGGGGGCCCTTTAGTCACTATATGGTGGTATATGCCGTGCTTGGCTGGGGCCCTTTGGGGACTTAACATGAAGCTCGGGCTTAAATACCTCAGGGAACTCCGACAGTAGGTGTGCATACTGGTGGGGGCAACGGCGCTGATGGTGGGTCTGGGTCCCGCCGTTAACGGGAGAGACCGGCAGGAGTCGGTATCGAGGAGGCGCTGCGCCCACGTCGACTAGCAGGTAAAGTGCGCCAGAAAAATCGGCCCCAGGAGTGGGGTTCCTATGTCCATGACGATGAAGTCCCAGGAGTAACTCTGGCCAAGGATGGAGATCGACAGGAGCCTGGTGCCGAGGAGAGGATGGGGTTTCGTTGGCATGGCCGTCAGAAAGCGGCCGGGTCTGGTGTCTGGTTGCGGTCCTCTCTGGATGCTGGGAAGACCGATTTAAAGGCTCCTGTGTCGACCAGCATCATCCTGCCGGAGACGGTGTCGCCGGACGTAAAACCTACTGTTTTTGAGGCCCTGGGTTCTTCGGCTGCCGTGGCGGCCTGTCCTGCTGGCTTCGCCACCCCCATTTTTTGAACGGTTGAACGAGCAGGGCGGCAGGCAGTTTCGGGCGTCCTTTCCGAACCACTTGTGGTAGCGAAAGAAGCCCGGGACCTCCGTCTGCTGTGGTTTGGTGGACGTCTGTTGGCGATGGCGTTGACGGGCTGCTCTCACGCCCTCTTCAGGCTGGACGGAGCTGACGGCTGTGTGGCCGGTTTTAGCCGCTGTGAAGCCTTGACGGAGTCTGTGAGGTGTTGCGCCGTCTCTATGAGGTCCTCGACAGGCATGGTGTAGGGGTGAGCGATCTGGTTGCGTACCTCCGGGAGGAGTTGGCGAAGTAGATTTGTGTATGAAGCTTATCTCCTGCCGCTTGTTTGTGCCACCCAAGTCTGGTATTGACAGGAGATCTACAACCATGCCCCAGAAGCGTTGTCTTGAATTGAGGTCGTGGCGTGGATTATTGGCAAGGTCGACAAGCTTCGGGCGCCCCGTCGGCGATGGGCAGGAGCAAGCTTCGAGGAGGAACTTTTTTGTGGTGCTGTATGTGAGGGTGTGTGTTTGGGTACTCGCGAGATGAGTTTTCTGTACACGTCCTCCCGGAAGGGCGTTGAGCACTGTGTCGGCCTGTCGTCTTGATTTCGTCCGTGAGGTCCCGCGATTCTGAAGTGGCTCTCCACCCTGCGCAGCCACATCGATGGGTTCCCCTGCGTAAACGGATGGCAGCTTTACGGTGAGGGCGGCCCGCGATTGTGTTGCCCGCCGTCGTGTGTTGGGCGCGGTGTGGAGTTGCGGGAGGGCCTGGCGGGGCGGGCGGCTGTGATGGGAGGTAGGTAAACCTCGGAGTCCGGGAGGTGTCCGTTTAACTGCATGAAGGAGGGGATATCCGCTTCCATGCTTTTCCTTTGACCCCTTACTGGAGTGGGGTTACTCGCGTGGTTGACGCACTTTAGTGGCGCCGTGTGGTTCCGTTAGTGACGCTGGTGGGGTACGCCGGACGTTGAGTCAGCACGCTCAAACGCTGGTTACAGCGCTCGTGTTTAGGCCGCTAAGAGCGATTTTGGAGAAATCCTGGAGCCAAGACTGAGTGGGAAGTGGTGAGTCCGCTAATGGCTCCGGGATACTCCGGGGTCACCACTGTAAGGTGTCAAAGAAACGAGCAGGTAAAAGTTACCTGCTACTTTATTACAGATCCAGGTCTTATATTGGGTGTTCCTTTAACGCTGGTTCGTGAGAGACAATGGAATTGACTGTGACCTGAGGTGAAACAATAAACAATAATATGCAGTGAACGAGTACAAATTACAATACAAAACATACAGAGCTACAATATGGATACAGTCTTGATGCCTGTGAATGAAGAAACATGTGGTACACAATGTGTGACATTCGTTATAAATACCATAAAGTAAAAATGATAAAAATGCGTGACCTGGCACGTTTTAGGCGTGACTAATTGAGCTTGAAGAAAATGGGAAGTCACCAAAGAAAACAAGCTCAGCGGAGACTTAATTAATGGCGCCGAAAAACACTATCCTGGCGCCGATGTGGTGACTTTACACATGAATCCTGAGAATGCAAATACAGGGGTTTACTGCATATATATATACATATATATATACTGTATATATATATACACACATACACACACACACACACACACACACACACACACACACACACACACTAACTGACCAACCTGGCACTGCCTGGGAAGACTCTGAAGGACTCAGAAAAATTTTCTTGCATCTCCTTTAATTGTTTTGTCTTTTAACCCGTTAAGGGACGGCATAATTTATCAATGTGCAGCACCCCAGACCGGGGAAACTTTGAGGTCGGCAAAATAAAAAAAAAAATCAGATCACTGGAAAGAGAATGACACGTACATTTCCCTGCCTTCCACGAGAAGTTGAAATTGACTATTTACAACCCCTTGTGGGGCCTCATTTACAAGACAATCGTAGATTTTGCCAACTTATATATGTTTTTTCTAATAAATGAGTTTTTTGGATTATGTAAAATTATTATTACTGCTCACACAATATCAAAACAGATAAGGAATAAAAGCAGTAAGAAATTTTTTGCATATTTGTTGTAAAATATTCACGTAAAAATTTACGAGAAGGAAGATTCAGTAACTTTTTTTTTACTTTTACATGCTTTTTCTAATATTTCTTTGCAATTTTCTTTGTAAAATTACATTTACAACAGACATACTATCTTAAAAGACAAAAACAAAAACAACAGCAACCCCCCTTCATTATATTTTCAGGCAAATTTACAAAAAGACTCATGAGAGAGAGAGAGATGCAGTACCTTCCCCTTGAAGTCACAAGCATTACTGATACTGGCTTAACTCTCACGTCTGTATAAAAGTTGCCATTAGTGAATTTATGGCATATAGAAGTATTGGCACCTTTGTTTCGAATCATTATTACCATAACAGTGGTGCATAATTCTGCTTCACACTGAAGCTCAATCCGTCCACCTTCCCAAACCTGTTTTACTTCACACTGAAGCTCAATCCATCCACTTAGATTTAAAGTATGTTTATTAGCATTGAAAATTACTTTCTTTCCTGTTATTAATAGTTGATGATGCACCACTTTTAACCTCTCCATGATGGACTTACTTCTGAGGCTAATGGGATGAATGTCATTTCCATTCACAGCTCAGTTGTAAATTAATGGAAACAGTTTTGTACTTAGAAAGTAGACCTGCTCTACCATTAGTAGCTGTTTTTGACAGCGTCCCAATCATTGTCTCCTTAACCCCTAAGTATTTAAGGTCATCACCTAAGATGTCTCAAATCAGGAGATCATAAAATTCTTAGTACTACCTTTGAAATCTTCCCTCTAGGGTTTTACCCCTACAACCTTTTGTGCATGTAATTCCCATTTAGAATTTCCCAAACCACTCTCGAGTTCTGCTTAAGTAGTGATCTGGCTCACATTCTAAGTGAAAAAATTACACGTAACCATAAGTGATGTTTGGAATTTCCAGTTCAAGTAGGCTGTGTGGATCCTCAGAAGCCGTGTACAGAGTTTCAGAAGTGTCTGACAAAACTTCAAGAAGAATCTGTGGTAGTGATGGTTCTCAGGGAAGGACGCTTTGTACCTTTTGTTGTATTTTTACCCTTATCAGCTTCCTGATATCCTTCTCTCCACACTCTTCACACAAAGAAGTTCTGAGTTGGGAAGGGTAGATTGAACAGTTGCTATGCAACAAGGCCATAGAGCCACTTCTATTTGAGTCACCAAGGTTTTACTATTGTTTTTTCTTGTTCCCAAGACCTCAGGAAGGGATCTGGAGGCCAGTTGCGGATGTTTCCAGTGTCAAGTTTATTCATATTACTGTACTCTCTTTTTGATGAGTCATTCAGTTTGGTCCTGGCTGCCTTTTGGAAAGGCAAAGGATGATTTCTGTCGACATGTAGGACACGTACTTCCACATCCCAGTACACCTTCAGTCAGAGAAAAGTATTCTCGTGTGTGTTGGAGTTTTTAGCACGATTGAGTCATCTGCTTGGTATCAAGAGCAGTTCTCTCATATTTGGACGACTGGTTCCTTCTTGCCAGTTTCTTTCTGACAACCCCGAAGGTGAAGAATTATGTTTCATGGCTAGCCTCAGGACTGGACATTCTGTTCAGTGTCGACGAATTTATGCTTCTCCAATCCAGTCAGTTGTTTACCTGGAAATAAAGATCAGCTCTCTCTTTTTGGGGGTTTTCCAACAGAGATGGATAGACAATTTTCTACCTCTTTTGAGAACTAATGGATTGGCTTGTAGACCTCGAACCTTTACACTGTCCTCATATGTCTCGAAGGCAGATTGCGGGCCATTCTGAGAAACATTTGATGTGAGGGAGTTGGAAGGTAAACAACCTCCAGCTTTTGGCAGTTTGGAATAGTCTTATGCAAGCAGAACATCTAGTCAGAGACAGTACGATTGCAGTCTTTTCCAGCAGTTCAGCCCCTTGATTCTTACATAAGACAACAAGGAGAGACAGTTCAAGAGATGTGTTCATGCAAGCAAAGAAACTTCCTTCTCCTTTGAACAGAGTCCAGCAACATCATTCCTTTACCTGGTTTTGTCTTAGGGAAAAACATTTTTATTGAAGACCAACTCAGCAGAAAAGGGCTAGGTCTTCGGTTTGTCTCCTTTTCCTCCGGTTTGCCAGAAGTTGTGGAACCTTTGTGGAGGCCCAAACACCAATCTGTTCATGACCGCCCAAAACACAACTCTCCCAGTTAACTGCACTCCGTGTCAGGATCGTCAGGTATGGGCAATTGATGCCTTCCTTCAAGAATGGTCAAATCTAGGCCTGTATGCTTTTCCTCTGTTTGCTGTTTTGAGAAAATACTCAACAATTTGTGAGCTTTGCAGAACACAAGGATGATTTTGATAGTTTGTGTATGGCCCCAAAGGGAATGGTTCCCCTAACTTCCTTTCCTGGTGGTAGATGTTCCTCCTCTTCTTCAGTTCAGGAAAGATCTTTTCAGGCAGTCTTATATGAGAAGATTCCATCAAACCTCCACGTGCTTCATCTGACCGTGTGGAGATTGCCAGTTGTCTGTTTCCAGCTAAGGGCATTTCTAGAGTGGAAAAGGAAGCAATCCTCAAGTCCAGAAGGCCCTCTACTGTTAGACTTGTGTATAAACAACATTGGTCAGATTATTGATGTTGGTGCTTGTCCAGAGTGACATCCAACACCCGTTCCACTAGATATCCTGATTTAAATTCTACCAGTATCTCAGGTAAGCAAAAGCAATTTTCTGTCACAGCGATCAAGGATACTGCTGTACATTGCATTCAGTTCTGCATCATGCTGACTGGAATATCGCTCACGATTTAAAGTTTGAAGAGGTTTTCAATCTTTTTCTTGGAAATTTCAATCTTCCTGTCATGGTTTACGATGAAATTTAGACATGGTCCCTCAGATTTTAATATAACCTTAGCTTGAGCCATCTGATGAGGCATCACTTAAGAGCTTTGAAGACACCTTTCTTTTAGCTCTTACTGCGGCAAAGAGTATTAGTGAGCTTCAAGTCTTGTCTTGTATGTGGTCTTTGCTGTAGTGGCAACCCCTCTCTTTTCTTTCATTGCTTAAAGAAAAACATATAGAAGTGAAAGCCCTTCCCAGATTTGTGACAGTGCCTAATTTAACTGCTTTGGTAGGCAGTGAAGAAGTGGCTGTCTCATGTCCAGTTAAAACTCTTAAGGGTTTACTTAGACAGACATAAACCTTTAAGAGGAGGAGTTAAGAATTTATCTGTGGTGTTAGGAGGCCAAACACTCCTATGCCCAAGAACACTTAAGTCAGTGCACATAGATTTGATTCCTGAGCTTTTACCATTTTTGGAAATAATCCTCTGGTTTCGGTACTGCAAGAATGTCTTTATTTCCTTTAAAACCTTTTGCTAGAGAAGATTGTCAGGCAGCTCAGGGTAGATGTAACTATTTTTGCCTCATTTTGTTTGTAAAATGTTCAAATTTAATATGAAGTGTAAAGCCCTTAGTCCTGTTGTTGTGGCAGGGACATTTTCTTCTGAACCAAATATAGTAACCTGCTTTCTATCTTCTCATTAGTTGTTAGGAAATCCTGGTATTGAATTTTGGGAGCATGAAGGTACACATTGGTGTATAGGAGCACACTTTCATATGTGAAGGTGGCAGTTAACTACAGTTTTAGATTGTTGGTTGAGGGAATAGGAGGATCCATAGGTTGTGTCAAAAGTACATTATTGAGAAATGAACCACTTTCATGGCAGTGTGTATGATAGTAGGTAGTATAGACTTCATGTGAAATGCCCTATTTTTATGCTATTACTGCTTATCATAAATGAAGTATTATTACTGTACCTACAAGAAAGTAAGAAATAGTGAGTACATCAGTATGTATGAAGCTTTTCAGACATACCAGAATGGGGTCTGTTCATCTAATGTCATTAGACTGAAGTGTGGTCAGGCTAAACAGTTAAAACTATTTTCATTTATATGAGTAGAAATTATAATTGATAATGTTTTTTTTATAATATTTTACTGATAATTGCTGTACCTTAATATAACTTTTTTTTAAGGCATGATAATTTATCATAGAAATTATTCTAAGTTTCTTTGGTGATCTATGTCTTTGGTTATCTATAAATGTCTTGATAGTAACTGGTCCTTTCTTTATTTTATCATTTGTGGTATGTTTATGGCCGAAATTCTTCTACCTTTTACTTAATCGAATACAGTACGGTATTTTTGAAAGTGGTTTATCAAAACTTTGACCTTTAATCCTTGTGAATAATAGTTAATCTTTTGTGCATTTGCTAAACAATAATATTTTTGTATAAATCAGTTTTCATTTTGAAGGAAATAAATCTAATAATAATCATTATAATTTTTCCAGTCATCTGTTGGGAATATCACAGAGTTTGTGCCAGGTGCAAGTGGAAATTCTGGTCTTGCCCATTCATCCTCAACTCCATCCTTCCATACTTTATCTGGCATAGGATCCCCCAGCCTTGCCACATCAGCTTCACTGGGTTTTACATCCATGACAAGGTCATCTCCTGGAGGCATTGTAGCATCTCCTCAGAGAGCATCATCCCCTCAAGGTTCTCCCACCAGAGGCAGACGGTCACCTCAAGTCAGTGCTACAGGTGAAGAGGCAAGTAGTGCTTCCAGTGTGCCTACCTACCACGAAAATGTTGGAGGAACGACCTATTTCTTCACTGCCCAAGACCAAAACTTTGCAGCTGGAGCTGCAGCACCTTCTCCAGCACCTTTTTCAGCACCACAGCCTGCATTGGTGTTTCCACCATTTCATGTACTGCCGCCCACACCTGCCCATGTCCATCATCTTAGGTCGTCTAATAATCCACCTCATTTTTTTATGAGTGATGACCTGAGACATGAAATATTAGAAAGACATGCCCTGACAATGGCACACATAGATCCTGAACAATTTCCAGGTAAGAAATTCATTCTGTTGTTTCCATAGAGATAAAAGTATTGTATATTTCTGCGTATAAGATGGCCTTTAAATCCTAAAATTCAACCTAAAAATTGGGGGTTGTCATATACTACTGTTCTAAAAGTCAAACCTTGCATTCTAAGTGATGTTTATTGGTAGATTAGCCTCGACCTCGCTGCAATAACCACCAACTTACATGAAAAGATTCACATTATGAAATAAACTGATAAAAAAGGTAATAAAACCATTTTTACCTTGTATACTATTGGCATATCTTCATAATAAATACTGTAGGCCAGTCGAAGAATAATTCCACATCAATGAAATCAACTTTTATCTATGCAAGCCCAGCTGAGAAAATGTAAACGTCAAGTTATGGTTGCACTCACAGGAACCTTTATCTTTTGGTAACCTTTCAGAAATTTTAATGATAGTGTAATTATGGTAGTACAGGGAGTTGCTGGTTATCGGCGGGCTCGGTTGTTAGTGATCTGGTTTTAACGCGCTTGTCTAGTGACGAAAATCAGTGATTTTTGGTGCCAATATGCGCTGCTTTCTGCATATTGGCGCCGGTCTCCAGTTATCGGCGCCAATCCCAGGTTATTGGTGCCGATAAGCGCCAAAAATCAGAGAGATTTTCTGCAATTTTCATTTATCGTCACGCCGTCAGAATGGATCCCCCGCCGATAAGCAGGGACTGCGTAAGATAACATTTAGGATAACATAATATTTACTTAAAATACAATAATTATCATACATTATTGTGTTGTTGTTGGGGGTTGTTTGTGTGTTGGCTATAAAAGAAACAAAACAATGGTTTCCCCTTTAGGCAAAGTGTGTAGGAAAAACATGATATAAAATTGGCTTTTTTTCTTATATTTTGAATTTCTGAGGATACAGTAAATAAAGCAGCATTTGTAATAACATCATCTTTACATACCATATATACTCATGCAAGGAGTGATCTCGTGACCCCCAAATTTTCACCCAAAAAAATTATTTTATCATATATCTTGTGTATCATGCAAGTTCCGTTTTTTGAGACCAAATTACAATAGACTAACCTCTTTTCCTCCATCTCTTTATCCCATCTTCTAGTTGAATAAGTTAAAAAAGTAAAAGAGAATAAAAAAAGTATCGTTAATAACGTTATATTCGTTGTGTAAACTCATACAGCCACAAACAACCGAACGAGAAACAGCAGTTTTGCTATGAACAACCGAATCATATAACAACAGCTTCTTTGCTTGCATTTCAACCATTGTACGATAGTAAATAATTACTGTAGTTTTGTTACAAATGACGTTAAATAGAATAGGACTGATATATTTTTACATTATACCCTTATTCGTTATGGAGAAAAGTCAGCAAGGAAATATACAGCTAAATTGAAGCTGCAAGTTTTAGCTGAAGCTGAGAAAACAATGTTCAAGATGCTAATGACTATAAATTATCGTGCATTGGCAGCATGGATGAAACTCCCCTAAACTTCGATATACCATCAAACTTGACCATAAATAAAATTAGAGATAAAAGTATTTTAATCAAAAGTACTGGGCATGAAAGAACACATTTTACTGTTGTTTTAATGTGTATGGCAGATGGGACAAAATTTCCCCCATGGGTATCTTTAAACGGAAATTGAATTGATGCCTAAACAAAAATTCCCGAATGGTATTGTTGTCCACGTTCACGAAAACCTAAACAATGGAAATGGTGCATGATTGCTGTGTTTGTATTTTATAATACAGTAGCAATATGAGAATACATACAGTACTCTTGGATACAGTGAATTACATACCTTTTTAAAAGATGCTTATATGTTATGTTTGTATTTTATAATACAATACTAATATGTGAATATTACATACTGTATGCTAATTTTATGTCTCGTGTATGATGCGACTCCCTTAAAATTAGCTTCAGAAGTAGGCCTTCAGAAGTTGCATGATATGTGAATATATACAGTAACTGATATTTTATAAGATACATGTTGCAGAAGCTAGCCTATACAGAAATGGTTTTGTAATTAAGCAGTCTTATACAGTACTACAGATTAGAGATAAATTCATGAAAATTTTCCATAATTTTTACCTCTTATCTAAAGGTCGTCTTATACACGGAAATACACGGTAGTTCTCTAAGAAGTTTAGCAGGTACATATACTTTTAAAACAGTTCAGTAAAGTCAGTGAAACCTATTTCAGTAGATTAGCTAGTAAGCAAGAAGAAATTAATTATAGATGATGTGTTTAGTTTTAATACTGTATGGGTTGATATACCTATATTCTGCAAAACGATCCTTGAACATGAAGCTGAGGTAAAACATCAATTTTCTTTCCATAAGAACAATCACCCATTATTTTGTGTCTTGGCAGTGTGCAGCCACGTTAACTTACATTATTTGGAATGACTAACCTACTGTTAAAGTTAGCTTATATCTTTGCGCCATTTGGTGCGATCAGCATACAAAATAAAAAAGTAATGATTGGCTAACCCGCTAGGACTGTCTCTGTAATCACCAGTTTCCCACCAGGTGGCTTTGTTTATATTTACATTCTTGTCAGAATTCTTCATGCTGGTTACATATGCAGACGGTGCAAATTGGCATTAGTAATAATTTTGATTTCAGGCTGATTTTCTCCTGTACAGTATTGTGTTTATCTATTCTTGCATTATGCTTTCTACAATAAGCAGAGATGAAAGCGTTAAGCTGTAAAGGAAAGAGTTTGTGGAAGCTGAATGTTTCAGTTGTGCATGATGACCACGTATATTAGCCTAGCTGTTGAGGCACGAGTGTGATTTTCTTGATGTGAAGATAATAAAGTAATGATCTGATGAGAAGATGAAAATTTTGTGAAGTATCAGAAGATGCTAGAGGCCGGTATATTACATAGGCAGTTTGTTAGGGCACACCATAAGCCTATTCAGTCTTTTCCTTTTGTCTTCCGGTGTTGCTTCTCCTCCTCCATTAGCCTACCTGGTAGCCTAGGTTTATTCCTCTCTCACTCCTTCTGCTCTGCCTTCTTTAGATCCCTATGTGGTTCAGTCACATCTATATAACTAGGAAGTGACAAATTGGTTAGGAAAACATAATTGGTAATATGAAGTTGAAGGCCATTCTACCTTCAGTTTAGAGGTGGCAGTCATCAGATCATCCAGATCAGAGGATTAGCATTATTTTAACAAGGCTGTGTATAGGACCTACACATGCTATGCATAGATGCTTAATGCAAAGTGGAGAAGGGAGACAGGCACCAATCTGCAGTTCCTGTCAAGACTTTTTATCAGTAAAGCATTTATTAACTGACTGCCCAGTTTTTACCCAAGAAAGGTGAGCTACCTCACTCTATGGCAGGTCCATGAGTGTGGTACTTGACATTAATTGTGATATCAGTAAACTAATGGTGTTTTTAAAGAAAACTTACTTTTATTTCAGACTAACTTTTTATCAAATTTTACAGATTTAATTCATATTAATGACTATATTTTTTTGGTACATTTTTACCTTAATTTATAGTTGTACTGAGTTTTAGCTAAATTAATGCTTGATTTTAAGTGCTGAATGGCTATAGTTGCCCCAGTGCTTGGCACGTATGCTTAAGATCTATAAGTTAATAAAACCTATGTGGTTCAGGAGTAAAATAATAGGTAATTGAGAAATATTCTTCTGTTATACTGTGGTTAGAAATCTGACTATACAGGGCGAAGATTGCCCCCCCCCCCCCACCCCACCCCACCCCACCCCACCCCATAGTGATCGACCTTTTTCAGTTTTCCCCACAAGAGAGGTGTCGGAGCCTTGGCATCTGTATGTAGCCCACCCTCTGGACTGCCCTGGGTCTGTTGGTCTTCTCCACAGACAGGGAACCATGGCATGTCTTGGAACCAAGGTCTGTGCCTTTCGCCACCTCTCTCAAGCGTCTCTCTGGTTCGGGTTTGGCATTCATGGGATGAGTTGTTTGGTAGTTTGGAGCTCACATTTGCCGGCTCACGTGTTTCTGTTTTGGGGAGAGTGATAGTGATGTATGTGAACGGGTAGAGTCATTTAGGGATATAGACATTACATTTGCCTCAGTAGTTCTGAGCTGAGCATCAGTTCTTCTGTTATCATTTGCTCACCCACTATCGTCCTCCCCCCTTCTTACTCAGTTTTCGCCTCTGTCTCCTCATGTTCGTCACCTTGTGACAATTATTCCTTTTCATAATAGTGGCTCTTCCTCTTCTGCTGCATACTTATCTAGATTGAGTTAGCCTGGTGATAGAATAGCAGATGTATCCACGTATCATCAGGGTTATATGGTGGTGTTATGCAAAAACCCTCTATCTTCCCCACCCAGCCAGCCGTCCGGCACTTAATACCGGCAGTATGTGACCTCATTGCTGATGTTGTGTGGTATGTCACCTTCTGGCATTTTTTGGCTCACCGTGTTTGTGCATAGATTGCCATTTTTTCTTCCATCTCAGTTCCTCCGTTTAGACTTAAGGGTTTCAACCATGATTTGGTTGATTTTCCTTTAGCATATAAGTGGTGCATAGCTCACGTTGTTCTGCTTTCACTTCCTTTTGCCAAAGATGAATCCGTTGACCAGCGCTTTTAGTTTACCTCTACCTCAGCTCCTGTTAAAACGAGAAAGAAGTTAAGACTGATTATGGTAAGGTGCATCATCATTGGAAGTAGAGCCTATGGGAAATGGGTGAATAGTTGAAAGAGAAAGCTAGGAAACTTTTTATTGTTAAATAGCTCTGCACCTAACACAATTAGTGTATTGTACTCACAACTGTGTTTGTAGAGTGAGTTCTTAGGAACCAACCAATGCAGGCGTTGTGCCGACATGTTGCTGGCTTAATCTATACAACAGAGGTGATCTTGGAAGTTGTATCATTTAATGCTGGTCTCGTATGCTACTGCATCTATTTACAGATTTTGGAGCTGCTTAGAGCTGGGTTAGGATTTCCATACAGTATAAGTTTTTTCGCCCTCCTTTGTCCAACTTGCAAGTTTCAAGTTCTTGGACCAAGGAAGCGAAGACTTTGCTAATTGGCAAGGTACATTTGCCTAATTGTTAGGCGGAAGTACATACCTGAATTTGGCATTTCGTTCGTAGCATGACAGGTCAATTACTGCAAGAGTAATATACAGACAGTTCAGTTATCGGCGATCCGGTTCTTTGGTACTTGTCTAGCGAAAAAATCAGTGATTTTCGGTGCCAATTCATACCTAACAGTGGTACCAATAATCGAAAATCAGTGATTTTCGCTTAGCATCACGCTGTTGCAATGGAACCCCCGCCAATAACCAGGAACTGCCTGTACTGTATATACAGTACATATACGAGTCTATATGTAATGTTGATGCATGCATACAGTATTTAGATTTGTATGTATGTAGACATATAAGCAGTGATGATGATGATAATGGTTATAAATATTAGTCCCGAAAAGGCAGTTTCTTGATGCATCAGTGTTGTAACCTCTCCTTGATAGACCTACTTCCAAGTCTAATGGGAGGAATGTCTTACTCCTTTTTCAAATCAGTTGCAAAGTAAAGGAAGCAGTTGTGTAATAATCATATAATGTAGCCTTGCACAACCATTAGTAGCTGTTTTTGACAGTGTCCCATCATTGTCTTCATTACCCTTAAGTGTTTAAGGTCATCACCTAAGATACCTTGAAACAGAAGATTGGAAAGTTCTTAGCGCTACCTTTGAAGTCTTCCCCTAGGGTTTTTCCCCTACAGCCTTTTTTGCATATAAGTTCCATGTAGAATTTCCCAAACCACTCTTGAGTTCTGCTTCAGTAGTGATCTGGCTCATATTTTGTAAGTGGAAAAATTATACATGTAACCATGACTGATGTTTTGAACTCGCAGTTCAAGTAGGCTGTGTAGACCCTCAGAAGCAGTGGTGTTGCTATGGGGGGCCGCCTGGTCCCCCAGTCAGATGCTTGACCCCCACTGCCCCCCCCCAATGAAATTCTTTTGTAGCTAAACTTTAACTCTTTGGTAACTGTTTGGTGGTCAAAAGCAGAATCATAGTTATATGTTTTTAACTCAGATGACATGTTTGTTCGTGATATTTTGATCCAACTTAGTGTTAGCAACTTATGTATGAAGTCATTGAAACTATAGTTACAGTTTTGAATAAGTATGCTGCAATTTTCCACTGGGGAGAGGAAATGAAGAAGAGGGAATGGGATGGGTTGAAATTTTGAAGAGATTTTGGAAGGTCATAATTTTTTTTGTTATTGATGATGTGCACTAGTTTGATATATTTACATTACAGGGATATTATACTATAGTTGAAAATTAAAACTTGTAATAGAAATTAGGCTAGTGTTGAATATACGGTTGTGAGGAAATTTGTTACAGTATTTGATACATTTGCGTATACTTTAGTAAGAGTTGAAAATTAATTGAAAATTGAGCTCAGTAATTTTGTATTCATTCACAAGGATATATACATATGAGAATAGTATATTTTACTAATTACAGAATTAGAAAAGGCAGTCCCCATTTATCAGCGGGGGTTCCATTCCGACAGCGTGATGATAAGCAAAAATCGCTGATAATTGAAAATCTGTGATTTTTAGGGCTTATCAGCGTCGAAAATTGGTTATCAGCACCTCTATTAGGTATGTATCAGCGCCCATAAGCAGAAATTGGCCCATATCAGCGGTGGAAATTGCCAATTTTCATCACTAGACAAGCCCCAAAAAACCAGATGCCAATAACTGGGGACTGCCTGTACATTAGTTTTGTGTAATTTCCTTTGGCCCCGCAAAAAATATCTAGGCCCCCCGCTGGTGGAATGCCAGCTATGCCACTGCTCAGAAGGCAGTGTGCAGAAATATCTAGGCCCCCCGCTGGTGGAATGCCAGCTATGCCACTGCTCAGAAGGCAGTGTGCAGAGTTTCGGAAGTGTCTGGCAAAGGATCAAGAAGAACCTTTGGTAGTGATGGTTCTTAGGGAAGGATACTTCATACCTTTTGTTATATTTTTACCCCTATCAACTTCCTGATATTATCATCTCCACACTCTTCACACAGAGAAGTCCAGAGTTGGGAAAGGTAGTTTGGACATTAGCCATTTTTGTTAATCTAGTCACCAAGGTTTTGCTATTGTTTTTTCTTGCTCCCAAGACCTTAGGGAGGGAGCTGGAGACCAGTTTTGGACATTTACAGTCTCAACAGATGTATTCACATTACTCCCTTTTTAAAGTCATTCACTTTGGTCCTGGCAGCTTTTTGGAAGGGCAAAGGATAATTTCTGTCGACATGCAGGACAAGTACTTCTACATCCTGGTACACCTTCAGTTGAATTAAAGTATTCTCGTGTGTATTAAAGTTTTAGCAGGATGGAGTCATCTGCATGGTATCAGAGTAGTTCTTTCATATTTGGACAACTGGTTCATTCTCACCAATTTGTTTTTAAGACTCACCTTGAGGGTGAAGAATTACGTTTGTTCCAACACGATATAGAAACCCTCAGTCCTTTACATTAGGAATTACTTTCAGCGTAGGCTGGAAACGGCCATTGAACTTTTTAACAAGGTGGTTAGGCAGTTAACTACCGTCTGGGAGGCGGGAGTACCGCCTGCCTGGATGTAAACATTCCAATTTGCTTTCGGCCATCATAGAATGCAGATGTTGTTCTTTGCTCTCTGCCTGACTGCCCTTCAGCTTTCTCGGTGGGATTTTTCCTTACTTTTGTAATGATGAATGTTGATAAGTCTTCTGAACCCTCCTATCCCCAGCGTGTGTGTCATGAGGTAGGAGGTAAAAGATGTAATACCTTTCATTCTAGCATCGACACAGAACCACACACCCTTTGCCCAACTTGCAGGGGACGTGTGTGTTCGCGCGATGCTCCTTGTAGCGAGTGTTGTACCTGGTCTCCCGAGCAATGGAAGAAGATCGAAGGGAGGAGACGCTACCGTCGGAAGCCTGCCAAGGAATTGTCCCAGGGTAACACGCCCCCGACGACTCCCGTGGTGGCTAATGTGTCGGGATCGTTTCTCCCTCCCTGCGAACTTCCCCTGCTTGCTCCCTCTCCCTCGGGTGAGGACTCCTCCTCCCCTTCCTCATTCGTTTCATCGGGTGTGGAAGGGCGTGGGGGGCCGGTAGATCAGGACATCCTCTCAGGAGCCTCTCCTCACTCTGGGGGCAAAATTTTTCCCCCAGAGCGAGTGGAGGCTTCCCATTTTGACCTGACTGTTTCCTCAGGTTTGGGGGTGGAAGTTCCTATGGACCAGGTATCGGACTTGTCTTTTACCTGGATACACTTGGATCTACCTGGCGTTCCGTCACTGGAAGGCCTGGTGCCCCACCTGTCTGGCGCTCCAGTGACAACCCACTCGGCTACCACTGCCACCACCACGATTGTCACCATGTCTGCGTTCAGGAAGCTACCTGTGACGGTGGCTTCGCACCTAGACACCCAGGTTTCGGCTGCTCCTGCCTCTCACCATCCTGTGCTGCTGCCCCCTGGATTCCTGGCCCCGCTATCTCGACCTGGGCCTTCGTACATGGTGACGTCGTCGGTGCTGTACATGACATTGCCTGCCCCTGTTGCTGACCCTGGCTTGTTCGTGACAATGGTTCTGGCTCCTCACTTCCCTGTCTCTCGGCCCAGCCTAGCTGCTGACACATCTCCCATGCCTTCGACCCTGGCTCGCCCCGGCCTGGCTGCTCGCGTGCCACCCGTGCCTTCATCCCTGGCTCCTCCACTGGACATTCCTGACTGCTGTGCTGATGTTTCTGCCGCAGCAACTGCTGGCCCGAGCACCGTCTACGCTGCCCAGGTTGCGCCTGCTGCTGTGGCCCCCCTGGTTGCTCCTGAGTCTTCGACTGCTCTTGCATGGTTTGGGGACCTGACCTTGATCCTGAGGAAGATGGCGAAGAAGAAGTCAAAGAAGAGATCGCGGAAGGTGTCATTATCTTCGTCAGTATCACCTTCATCTTCGTCATCGTCACCTTCATCTTCGTCTGCTGCCTCTTCTTCCTCTTCTCCTTCTGAGGCTACCCACCCAAGGAGAAGAAGAAGCCTGCCTCCCCCCCCCACAAGTCTCGCACTGGGACTTCTAAGGGACTGCCTCCTTCCACAGGGAAGGCAGTGGGATCTCTCGCTGGCTCTTCCCGATCCACGGATCAGGGAACCGCTGCTCTGGCCCCCGGGTCAGTCATCACATCGGGAACCAAGGGCGTGCAGACCACGGTCTGCACTCCCCCTGCTGCGCCGAAAAAACCTGCTTCTAAGGCCAGCGGGTCCACGTCGGACACTCGCTCACGAGTCGCTCCGAGTACCCAGGTTTCCAAGGGGACCCGGGTACCCCAGTCTGGTACGGGAGAAACCTCTCTCCGAACAGACTCGGGCGTGGGGTGAGAGAAAGAGTCCGGGCATGCAGGTGCCCCGACTCTTCCTGCTGGTACTTCTGCGAGTGTCAAGCCAGGTTCCCGGGAAGGTGCACCGGTCCCTCAGGTCCGGACACCTGCTCAGTCTTCCCGAGAGGTTACGGCCTCGAAGAAGACTGGGGCGCGTCTAGAGGACAGCGCAAGTTTGTGCCAGCCAGCCGCGTGCTCGACTCCTCCCAGTCCCCAGCCAAGTCCGCGCAGCCAGCCTGGCTCGGGGGAGATGAGCACGTGGCTCGACTCGCGCAAACCGCTCCGCTCTGCTCGGGAGACTGCTTCACCCAGGCTTAAGCTCTCTCCTTGACCCAGGCGTAAGCTCTCTCCTTGACCCAGGCTGCCATCACCACCGCTGGTTGGTGATCGCTCCCGGCTTGTTGCCCCTGTTGGTTCTGCCAGCAGGGCCAGTGGGAGCACCCGATCCTCCTCGCCTGTCCCCTCTACCTCCTTGGCTCCTTCCAGGGGGCATGAGTCGGACAGGAAGGACTCTGGCGAGTTGTCTCCCCTGAGTTCTACCTCGGGGGCATACGTGCCTGGCTCAGTCCTCAGTTCGACCAGGTCTTAGGCCCACGTGGTGCAGGAAGGATCATGGGGGTCTGCCAAGGTTCTCCCTCCTGCAGGGAGAGTAGATCGGGGGGGACTGCACCCTGGAAGGACTCGAGGGTCCTCTTCCCCAGGATACGGACACCCCCGAGATACAGAGGACGTTTGCTGAGGTTATTGTGCTGATTCGTCAGCACAAAGACCTCAGGGAAGGGGCCACGGCCTCGTCTGTGGATCGTCCGTCACGCCTCGAATCCTATTGGGGACCCAAGAAGGAACCCAAGGCTTTGGTGGGGCTGCCGTGGTCCACGCTTGCCAAGGGGGTCCTCGATCAAGTGAATGGTCTTGTGTCTGGGCAAGACAATTCGCTCAGATCGAACCGCTCGGACAAGCTTCTTCCCCCTCCTCTGCCTCGCCAGAAGTGCTTCTATGCTCCATCGGAGAGGGCATTGCCGCCTAAACAGGTTGATCTAGACCTGGTTCGCCTGGATCTGGGTCTTACATTGCAGCAACTTACTGCAGAGAGCATCTCCCTCTCTCAGCAAGAAGCCACAACCCTGGAAGCCACCACCATGGTGGCCTTCCAGGCAGTCTCGTGGCTCGATCTGTGGTCCTTCACAGTATTCAAGGTGGCTGCTTCCTTGGTCACTATCATACCCTGGGAGGACTCTGCCTTCGGGAGACTATGCCAGTCTGGAGGTAGGGTCATCTCCTACCTTGCCCACCAGACAGCAAACCTGTGGGCTAACCTGGTCCTGGAGCGAAGAGACGCCATTCTCTCTCGCTTCTCCAGGTCTGTGGGGCCCGAGTCGGCAATGACCCTGCGGAATGGACCATTGCTGGGTTCTGCCTCTCTCTTCCCTAGGGAGTTGGTGGACGCTGCGGTGGATAAGCGCCGGGCCGATGACAGCGACCAGGATGTCCACCAGGCAGTGGCCAAGACCTCCGGGTCTTTGCATTCCACTGCAGCCAGGCCCTCGGGACAGGCTAGCACTTCCTCGGCCCCTAAGAAGTCCCAGTCTTCGAAGGGGTCCCGTGGAAACACCCAGCCTTCTTCTTCCTCTAGAAAGAGCGGGTCTTCCCACCCCTTTCAGCCCGCTTTCCAATCCGGAAAAGGGGGCAAGGGGAAGAAGAAGAAGGGGAAACGCTAGGGGCGGCGTTCCCCCCCAATGCTGCCGAAGGTGGGGGTTGCCTGTCGAGCCATTGGGCAACATGGCAGCGACACGGAACCGAGACCTGGATAGTGGATGTCCTTTGGGAGGGATATCTACTACCCTTCGGGTCTTGGCCTCCCCGCACCTACTCTCCGGTTCATCTCCGCACATACGTCCAAGGGATTCCGAAGGACACCGCACTACAGCAAGAAGTGCAAGCCATGCTGAGCAAGGGTACTGTGGAAGTCGTGTTGGACCCCTCTCCAGGCTTTTACAGCCGTGTCTTTCTCGTAGAGAAAGCCACAGGGCGATGGAGACCAGTCATAGACCTCTCTCCCCTGAACCGATTTGTTTGCCAGACTCAGTTCACGATGGAAACAGCGCAATCCGTGCTTGCTTCTGTCAGGGAGAACGACTTCATGCTTACGGTGGACTTGAAGGATGCGTATTTTCAAATACCATTCATCCGTCCTCTTGCAAGTACCTCCACTTTATCCTCGGGGAGATGGTCTTCCAATTCAGGGCACTCTGCTTCGGGCTCTCGACCGCTCCCCAGGTATTCACGAGAGTCTTCCCTCTCGTGTCAGCTTGGGCCCATTCACACGGGATACGACTATTGAGATATCCCAGCGACTGACTGGTCCTGGGGAGCCCCCACTCGCAGTTGCTACAGGACAGGGATCGACTCCTTGAGTTATGCCGCGATCTTGGGATATTGGTGAACCTCGAGAAGTCAAATCTTACCCCCAAACAGAGGATAAAGTACCTGGGCATGCTTACAGACTCGGTGGCAGCGAAAGTCTTTCCCTTGGACTCTTGTATCAGCAGGTTCAGGCAGGCAGCACAGCTGTTCCTGTCACGGCAGGAGCAGCCGGTCCGACAATGGCAAGTCGTCATCGGCCACCTGTCATCGCTGGAGAAGCTGGTACCTCATGGACGTCTTCACCTGCGGTCTCTACAATGGAGGCTAAAGGAGTATTGGTCCCAGTCCCGAGACCCCCAGTCCTTCCTTGTCCCTCTTTCCGAGGAGGTGAGAGAGGACCTTTGCTGGTGAATGGACGACAGGAACCTCTTGATAGAGTATCCCTGCGTACCTCCCCCTCCGGACATGCTGCTGTTCTCAAACACATCGACCGAGGAATGGGGCGCACACCTGGAGGAGTTGCTGACTTCGGGAGTGTGGCACCGAGACAACAAGCACCTTCACATCAACATCCTGGAACTCAAGGCAGCCTTCCTGGCTTTCCAAGAGTTCCGGGGTTGAGTGATGGGACACTCCGTGGTACTGATGAGCGACAATACCACAGTAGTGGCATACGTCAACAAGCAGGGGGCCTAGTGTCCCACCCGCTCCACCAGTTGACAATGCAGGTGCACGAGTGGGCCGTGGCTCACTCGGTAGAGCTGTCAGCCAGGTACATTCCAGGCAAGAGGAATGTCGTGGCAGACAAGCTCAGCCGCCAGAATCAGGTGATAGGAACCGAATGGTCCCTTCACTCGGAAGTGACGGAAAGGCTATTCGACTTGTGGCGGCGTCCAGTCATCAACCTGTTCGCCACCCAGCACAACAGAAAACTCCAGGTCTTCTGCTCTGTTGTGCCAGACCCATGGGCCTCTGTGGAGGCATTCCAGCACCCGTGGGACAATCTCGACATTTACGCCTTTCCTCCATTCTGTCTGATTCACCAAGTGATGATCACTCCGAATCTCAGAATGATTCTGGTGGCACTCAAATGGCCGCAGGCCGTTTGGTATCCCGACCTGCTAGCTCTCCTCTCTGAGGTGCCGAGAGAGATCCCCCCTGGCCCAACCTGCTGTGTCAACCCCATGTAGAACGGTACCACCAGGCAGTGCAGTCCCTGTGTCTTCATGGCTGGAGGTTATCCACCAGCTCCTGCAAGCGAGGAGATGGCGGGTACCTCAGACGATCCTCTGCAGCACTATACCAGGGAAAGTGGTCTGTCTTCTGTGGTTGGTGTCGTCGACGGGGTATCTCTCCGGTCAGCGCCGAGAGAAGCTTCTCTCCGTTTCAGCTGTGAAAGGCTACTGTGCCGCACTCAGCCTAGCCTTGCGGCTGAAAGGAGTAGACATCTCTTCCTCCTTTAAGATTTCCCTACTGATGAGAAGCTTGGAAAGGTCTTGCCCACCCAGGGATCTCAGGCCCCCTGCGTGGGATGTGACTCTTGATCTAAGGAGCCTGACTCATGCACCGTACGAACCTTTATGAGAGCCATCAGACAGGGATCTGGCCCTCAAGACTGTCTTCCTGCTGGCCCTGGCATCGGCGAAGAGAGTTGGCGAACTACATGTCCTTTCCTTCGATGTTAAACACTCGAGGGGATGGGGATCAGTTACGCTTAATTTCGTCCTGGATTTTGTAGCGAAGACTCAGAATCCTTCGGTCCCTGACACATGGTTCGAGTCCTTCACAATCCCCTCTCTAGAGGACTTTGTAGGTAATGAACCAGACGAGATGCTACTGTGTCTTGTTAGAGTGCTGCTGCACTATCTGAAGAGGACTCGTTGTCTCCGGAGTGAGTGTCAATGACTCTTTGTTAGTACTGGCTCAACCAAGAAAGAAGTGTCCAAGAACACCATCTCTTTCTGGCTTTGTGAGACGATAAGGAGAGCTTATTCTGCTGCAGGAGAAGATGACACCGGTACGCTTGGTCTGAGAGCTCACGAAGTCCACAGCATTGGTCTGTCCCTCGCATTCTGGAAGAACATGTCGGTTCTACAGGTGTTGAAGGCAGGTGTGTGGTCCCAACAGACCACCTTCACCTCCTTCTACCTCTGGGCTGTTGCTCACAAGTCAGGGAGTTGGAAGGCAAACAACTTACAGCTCTTGGCAGTTTGGAATGGTCTTATACAAGTCTCGATTCTTACATAAGACGACAAGGAGAGGCAGATCAAGAGATTTGTTCAGGCTAGCAAAGAAACTTCCGTTCAGGCTAGCAAAGAAACTTCCTTATTCTTTGGACTGAGTCCAGCAACCTCATTCCTTTAGCTTTTGTCCTCGGAAAAATCATTTTTATTGAAGACTAACTCAGCAGAAAAGGGCATCTTCTTTGGTCAGATAGTCTCCTCTTCCTGAGCTTTGTCAGAATTTGTGGAACCTTTGAGGAGACCCAAACACCAATTTGTTCACGACTGCCCAAAACACTACACTACCAATTTACTGCCCTCCATGCCAGGATCCTCAGGCATGAGCGGTTGATTCCTTCTTCCCATGGAGATGATCAGTTGTCTGTTATGAGCTTAGGGAATTTCTAGAGTGGACAAGGAAACGATCCCTAAGTCTGGAAGGCCCTCCACTGTTAGACTTCTGTATCAATAACAGTGGTCAGTTTATTGATCTTGGTGCTTGTCCAGTGATATCCAGCACCCCATTCCACTACATATCCTGTTTTAAGTTCTACCAGTATCTCAGGTATGCAAAGCGGTTTTCTATCACAGCGATCAAATGATACCACTTTACACTGCTTTCAGTTCTGCATCATGCTGATTGGAATATCACTCACAATTTAAAATTTGAAGAAGTTTTCAATCTTTCGTGCTGGAAATTTCATTTTCCTATCATGATTTACGATGAAATTTAGACATACAGGTAGTCCCTGGTATCGGCGGGGTTCCGTTTCTGAGGGTGTGATGATAACCGAAAATCGGTGATTTTCGCGGCTTTTTCAGTGATTTTCAGGGGTTATCTGCGCCAAAAAGCGCCGATTTTCGGCGCTAGACAAGCCCCATAAAATCGGATCGCTGTTAACCGAGCCCACTGTTAACTGGGGACTGCCTGTAGTACAGGCAGTCCCTGGTTATCAGCAGTCTTGGTTATTTGCGATCTGGGTTTATGGTGCTTGTTTAGCGATGAAAATCTGCAATTTTTGGCGCTGAAAATTGCCAATATCCACTTATCGGCACCGATGACTGGGCATTGGCACCGATGACTGGGCATTGGCACCGATACATACCTAATAGAGGTGCCAATCCCCGGTTATTGGCGCCGCTAAGCGCCTAAAATCACAGATTTTTGGTTAATGGTGATTTTCATTTATCATCATGCCATCGGAATGGAACCCCGCCGGTAACCAGGGACTGCCTGTACTTCACATTTTAACATAACCTCAGTTGAGCTTTTTGATGAGGCATCACTTAAGAACTTTGAAGACACTTTTCTTTTAGCTCTCTCTGCAGCAAAGTGTATTAGTTAGCTTCAAGCCCTTTCTTGTATGTGGGCTTTGTTCTAGTGGCAACCTCTCTCTTTTTTTTCATTGCTTAGAGAAAAGATATAGAGGTGAAAGCCCTTCCCAGATTTGTGACTGCATAATGTAACTGCTTTGGTAGGTAGTGAAGAAGTGGCTGCCCTATGTCCAGTAAGAACTGTTAAGAGTTTACATTAGTGAGCTTCAAGCCCCTTCTTGCGTGTGGGCTTTGTTTTAGTGGCAACCTCTCTCTTGTTTTTCTTTGCTTAGAGAAAAGATATAGAAGTGAAAGCCCTTCCCAGATTTGTGACATTGCCTAATTTAACTGCTTTGGTAGGCAACGGAGAAATGGTTGTCTTATGTCCAGTTGAATTCTTAAGTGTCCAGATGGTTGTCTTATGTCCAGTTGAATTCTTAAGTGTTTACCTGGACAGACATAAACTTGTAAGAGAAATTAAGGATTTATCTGTGGTGTTAGAAGGCCAAACACTCCTATGTCCAAGAATGCTTAAGTCAATGTACATATAGTTGGTTCCTGAGCTTTTACCATTTTTGGAAATAATCCTCGTGGCTTCTGTATCGTAAGCATGTCTTTATTTCCTTTAAAACCTTTTGCTAGAGAAGGTTGTCACGCTTCTCAGGGAAGATGTATCTGTTTTTGCCTCATTATGAGCAACATGTTCAAATATAGTATGAGGCGTAAAGCCCTTAGTCCTATCGTTGCAGTGGGGACGCTTTCTCCTGTACCAAATATCATACTAGTAGCCTTGCTTTCTATCTTATCGTTAGTTGTTAGGAAATCCTGGTATTGAATTTTGGGAGCATGAAGGTACACATTGGTGTAGAGGAGCACACCTTCATATATGAAGGTGGTAGTTAACTATAGTTTTAGACTTTCTGTTATGGGCTTTCGACTCAGGCATAGGAGTTACAAGTACTCCAAGAGATAGTCCTTTTTTCCCTGTAAGGATCCTCTAACAAGTCTCGCCATGAGGGCCTTACACCCTGTTATGGTTCCAGCGTCTGGCAACAGTACTTGCCAGTAACAATCGCACAGCAGGCAGGAATGTTGAGAAGCTTTTTTTCTCACCATTAAAAAGCTTTTAGTTTGCTTAGCTGAACATAGTTTCTCTGGCTGCACTAACCTTCTGGCTGCGCTAACCCACCATCCTCATTTAATGTGGTAGTCAGCCTACTTTTAACAATATGTAAGATTCATTCGAAATGATGAAAATTTTTATGATAAAATTAATTAGTATTTGGATACTTACTTACAGCAGACCCTCAGTATTCATTGGGGATGCTCTTTGAATAGCTAAAATCCGCAAATACTTAAAATTCCTGTAAAAACACTTAGGACTTTCCATTTGGATAGTTCAAACACAAAAAAAACTCTAAAAATGCTTATACCTGAGTATTTTAATAGTTTTATCACAAAAAGTGCTTTTAGTCATGAAAATAATATGAAAATACAGTAATTAGTGAATATTTCTCAGTGAAAAATACCGCAAGTAGGTGAATTTCCGTGAATAATGTGTGTATATATGTTCCATAGAGAAACTCACGAATCATGAGAACACGAATACGGGAGGTTTACCGTACCTACTGTTAAAGTGGAAACTCACCCTGCCTCCTCACATCTTAGTGGGTGGTCATGAAGAATTCTGACAAGAACATAAACATTCCAGTGCCACCTGGTAGGAAACAGGTGATTACAGAGACAGTCCTAGCAGGTTAACCTTGAGTTATTTTTTCTTTAAATGCTGATCGCTCCTAATGGCGCGAAGGTATAAGCTAACTTTAACAGTAGGTAAGTATCCAAATAATTCATTTTATCATAAAAGTTTTCATATTGAAGAGACTTGAAGCAGAAGCCATAGGTTAACCTGTGGAAGGCTCTTTGACTAACGTAGATAGTTGAGGTGTCTTCTGAAAGGAAAGAGAAAGTAGTGAGTGGTATAAGAGAAATTTGCCTACAGGAAAGACTTTACCCCTGAGTGTATAGTTTATAGTTTGCATTGTTATTCTTAGCAGTGATTGTACTTTTTATATTCCCAAGCCTGTGTGAATTAGGAGGGTTGGAGTCTGGAAGGGCATCTGCATGTCAAGCATCTGCCAAGACAAATTATGAAGTGAGTCATTCAATCAGTATTAGAAACACCTGGAACAGGCTCATTATGAACAGTGATTCCAACTAGGTATTAACCCTTAAACGCCTACTGGACGTACCATACGTCGACTAAAATTGTCTGTTGGGTGTCAAGTGGACGTACCATACGTCGACTAAAAATGGTTTTTTTAAATATTCGCGGAAAAATAATTATAGGCCTAGTTTGCGAAAGGTTTTAAATCACGCGCCTTGAGGGATGCTGGGAGTTCACGGATCAAGCTGTTGTCTTGTTTATAAGCGTCACCCAGACACGCATGCGCGAATTTCCTCCTTCCCGTACCAGAAAGCATCAGCGCCGCATCGTCCGAGAGCGATTTTTTGACGCATCCGTGTTTTGCAGAACTTTGGCGAGTGTTTGTGTATTTGTGAGGCAACAGGACATTTGCAGAGATGTCCCAACGTCGTCAGGACTGTGAAAGGCACATACTGCCTGTCGGTAGTGATCATGTGAGACGAGTTTTAGACTGGGATGCTGGAGAGGGACCAAGCACCCAAGATGACCCAGCTTCTCAACGCCGTGTTGTGCGGCCACGTGTGACCGAAGGGGACCAAGGACCACATCCCGTGCCTTTTCGACCCCTAGGAAGCATCGGGGTGTCCTGAGGGCATCTGTAAATTTTTGAAAAAACTTTTTCCTTCGCTGAAAATCCTGGCATTTCTTGAGTCACCTTGTAATTTTTTTCGCGTTTTATATTATTCGTTACATAAAGTGTTATACATCAAAAAATGTGCAATTTCATGTAGAATACAACAAAAAATAAATCATTCTTTTTAGCTTTTAACAGTTTTGAAATATTTTCATTTAAATCACGATAACTGACAAAATTTTAACATTCGGTCAATTTTGACTCAACCGAAATGCTCGAAAAATGCAATCGTGAAGCCAAAATTCTTACATTCTAGTAACAATCAATCATTTACCTTTATTCTGCAACAAACGGAAAGTCTCAGCACAATATTTCGATTTATGGTGAATTTTTGAAAAAACTTTTCCTTCGCTCCATAAAAAATCCTAGCATTTCTTGAGTCACATTGTCGTAATTTTTTCGCGTTTTATATTATTCGTTACATAAAGTGTTATACATCAAAATGTGCTCAATTTCATGTAGAATACAACAAAAAATAAATCATGCTTTTAGCTTTTACCATTTTTGAAATATTTTCATATAAATAACGATAAATAGAAAAAAATCAACCTTCGGTCAACTTTAACTTTCGATCGAAATGCTCAAAAACGCAATCGTAAGCCAAATTTCTTACATTCTAGTAACAATCAATCCTTTACCTTCATTTTGCAAGAAACGGAAAGTCTCTGGCACAATATTTCGATTTATGGTGAATTTTTAAAAAAACTTTTTCCTTCCATCATGCATGCGAACTCCGCTAAAAATCCTAGCATTTCTTGAGTCACCTTGCCGTAATTTTTTCACCGTTTTATATTATTCGTTACATAAAGTGTTATACATCAAAATGTGCGCAATTTAATGTAGAATACAACAAAAAATAAATCATGCTTTTAGCTTTTACCATTTTTGAAATATTTTCATATAAATAACGATAAATAGAAAAAAATCAACCTTCAGTCAACTTTAACTCGATCGAAATGGTAAAAAAATGCAATTGTAAGCTAAAAAACTTATAGTCTAGTAATATTCAATCAATTTCCTTCATTTTGAAACAATTGGACAGTGTCTAGCACAATATTTCGATTTATGGTGAATTTTTAAAAAAACTTTTTTATGTCCTCGCGTTACAAATTCATGCATCATTTTGTGATAATATTTTCTCTGTGTTGCTTTAATCGTTTTACAATCTGTTATATACCAAAATCATCGCAATTTAGTGTACAATACAAGTAAAAAAAATTAACTCATTAGCTTTAACCGTTTTGCTTACAGCACAATTTGTATACAATTATATACGAGTTTTTTTTTTGCGCTGTCATATATTCCAATATTTATATATGATAATGATATTTTTTTTCATTTCTGATGGTTGCATACTAAACTTCAGGCAATGAGAAAAAGGAGCCAAAATGAACTCTTAATCTTAAAAACTAAGCGTGCTGTGATTTTTTGAAAAAACTTTTTTCAGCTTGGCGCTAACTCCCTAACGGTTGGCATCGGGAGACGTTTTTGTAAATAGGGCTTCGGCGTTTAAGGGTTAAGCTGAGAAGATGATGTGATAGAGTGACCATTAGAGGACGTTAAATCTGAAGAGATGAAAATATTTTGCCTAAGATGAAAAAGGGTCAAAGCTCCTTAACCCCAGAGAGTAGTAAGATATTTGCTTAAAGTGCCTGAAGAAAAACTGTTAGGTAACTATATACCGTGGAATTCAAGAGATATCTTCATGGCAAGGTAAAACTGGAGAATTAACATAAATGTAACATGACATTAGACTGAGATAAAGAGGGGATTCATAGAATATATGAAGCAAAGTACAAGCAAGATCTGCAAGGACTGCAGAGGAGGAAAAGTGTCTAGAATGCATTAAGGGAATATTGTACTAACTCACCTTTATGGAACTGTTGATATGAATTGTTGACTTGGTGTATGAGGAATACGAAAGAGTTGATAAATGTAAATGGAAAAAATATTTCGTTCAAAGGTTAACTTAAATGAAACGATGAGTCAGTGTTTTTAGGCTTAAGTCATTATGTAAATAAAATCAGAAATATTTTTCTCTCACTTACAGGAATTATATAAAAAGTGGGAATTTTTAAATTGCTGGCACTATAATTTGTTTTTCAGATATTCCACAGGAGGTTGACATGTACCATGAATTAGTTCCTTTAGAGCCTCAGCATGGCTTGAATAAGTCTTCAATATTTGGGTATGCTACCTCGGTATATAAGGTAAGCTTCTGGTATGATGTTGATATTAGTTAAAATTTAGTGTTATTAAATTAATGATTTAATGTTGGCTCTGTGAAATAGGTAACACAGTATCATCAGTCGTATTAGCAAGCAAAAAAATATTGCTGCCTTTTCATTTGTTCAGTTTGGTCTCTTGCTACCTATCTATCCAGTTTCTGCTTTACCTTGCTCCAATTTTCAGTTGTCTTTAGTGATTAAGTCCTTCAGGTTGGTCCTATGCCAGTCATGAGATGTGACTCAGTGGTCTCATTAAACTACTTTATAATTAAGAAAGGATTGAGGGAACTCAAATGTATTCCCACCCCATTGCAATGGTCATTCTTAAGGTCAGTGAAGAGTTTTTGTCATTTTGACTTTTTGTTATACTATATATATAGAGATAGGCATTGTTAGTTTTGAGAAGGAAAAGTGAAGCAGTTAGGCTAGCAGTATTTTGGTTCTTCCAGTGATGTTACTCAGTGAGTGTGACTGTAAATCACCTGACTTGCAGTAATGCAGCTAAGTAGTCTGTAAACAGCAAGGGCTTGTGAGTTAAGTGTGTGTAAGAGTGTTTTGTATCATAGGTAAAAGTTTAAGACTTAAAAACTGTAAATATTTTGAGTACCTGTCTAATTTTCCAAAACTAGCAATAAAGAATTGGCTTATTTTTAGTGTTGCATGGATAGTAAATTCGTGTTACTTTGGACTTGAAGATATGGGTATGGTTAAATCTGTACATTATTTTGTTTGTTGCAGATGATAGCTTTGGACTGAATTCAATATTAATTTAAATTTTACTTTGTTTTCAAGTGGGAAAACCTTTCCCTAGCAGGTTATTTAAACCTCAAATTGTGGATAGGAAACTGGAATCTTCTGGAAGTGTCACATTAGTCACCCAAGGAATTTCATTGGTTCAATAATGAACTTGGAGATATATGTTGAGCATTTTATTTAGCAGCACTGTTTTATGCCTCTGTTCTAGTGGGAATACAAACCATGGCTGAGGCCTTTTTTGTAGGAGTATCCTTCAGCACATGCTGGAATTGATTGTTGAAACTTAGTTTTCTTTCCTTTTGGGTGTTTGATGAATCTTCTGGAGAAATGAATGTGTCTAAAAAGCATGAACGGCACGGGTGTGAAGGACATGAGCCACTTCATGCCCTCTGTTCATGTAGATCCCCACCAGTACTGTTTCTTTTATAGAGGTAGGTCCAGCAATCTTGTTCTTACCTGTGAGGAGTGTGCAAGTTGCGTGCCTAAAAAGCATTTGTAGGTGTTGTTGGTGGGAAATAACCCCCCCTCCCCTCCCCTCCCCTTTTGACATCACCAAATCTTTCCAGTTTCCCCCACCACCACCTCCAGTGTCTCCATGCTCCTTCCATGTACGCCACTGTGTGACGTATGTGCAAGAAGCTTAGTGATCAACTTATGCTCTTGTCTAGTAGCAAATTAGGTGCATGTGCTGGGTTTTCTTCAGGTGAGATGTGGCTTGACTTATGGTTAAACTCATTTGCTAACTTCCCCATCACTGGTCTCTCATCTGTAGATGAGAATGCAAAGTTCATGAGGTTGCTGGGGTCTCCTTATCCAGCAGCTCTAGTGAGAGAGATGCTTTCCTTCCAGTACTACACAGGAGATATCAGGGTACTTTGAAAGTTCCTTGTCCAGTGTTTGCTCTGGAAAGTGTGCTGTCTTTTGTGATGAATGTTGAGAAGAGAGTCTCCAGTTTGAGCTTCTGTTAAGCAGATTACACACTAATTCTGCCTGTGTTGAGGCAAGCTCCTCTTAGTGTCCAAGGTGAAAGGCTATCACTTTGCCATAAGCCAGGTCTTCAGACTGAAGAGCTTGGTTCAAGAAGTTTTGTCCTCCTTGGAAGCCACAGCCTTTGGAGTGGGACATGTCTCGTGTCCTTATCTCAGCTCGGATGCTGTACGAGCCCTTGTGGAGGCATCAGACCAAGATATAACACTCAAGACTGTCTTCCTGCTAGCCTTAGCCTTGATGAAGTGTATTGAAGGTTACATACAGTAGACTCTTATCTCCTCCACCACTTGGAGGGTGGGGTATCTTTCTTGTTCTCTCTTTTCCACCACTTGGAGGGTGGGGTATCTTTTTTGTTCTTTCCTGAGTTTTTGGCAAAAACTCAGAACTTGTCAATTCCAGAGGAGGAACAAGAGAGTTTTTTTATTCCCTTCCTGCTGTGCTTTGTAGGTTGTAATCTGGATGAGATGCTTTTATGCCTAGTGCGAGCTGTGAGGTGCTGCCTGAGAAGATCCTGGCATCTGAGGCGAGTATTAGCATCTGTATGTCAGTATTGCAAGCATAAGAAGGAGCTGCTAGGAAGACAGTTTCCTTCTGTCTTTGTAATGTAATAAGTTGAGCTCATGACTCTTCTGGCAAAGTAGACAGTTTTGACAGGAATTCACTGTGTGTCGGGAAGCATCAGACTGCTTTTATTTCACTTAACCCAGGGGAAATTTCTCACAAGTCCTTGGATACCTACTTGGGACTGATGGTGCTGCTCAACAGTTTTTGTAGTCATCCAACCTCCGTTAGGATGGAAAATCATCTTGCTAAGGTACCTGGAGAGCATGGACTGGGGCTGGAATGGTAGAGTGACTGGCTTCTCCTTCTTCCTCCTTTACTCCCTCTGCAAGATTGCAACGCAGGCCAATTATATGCTGGATTATAGATGCAAGTATGCTACACAGTCAAGCACCCACTCTTAGAGCTTCTGCTTATATATTACAACTCTTCTATTCCCTCCCTTATAACAGGGGTAAGGGTAGAGCTATGATATGCATCCATCAATTTTTTAGTTAGGCTTTAGATGATTTCTGGCTTTCACCACCCATTTGTAAGGACCACACTTGGTTTTCAAAACTTTTCCTGTGTGATCAAGATTTCAGATTTTTCTTTTCGTTCATTTCTTTAAATCTTCAGCTGGATATGCTTAGGGACAGAGTTAACAGACTATAAACCCAAGAGGCTTTCAAAGAGAAATCAGCTTGCAGAGACAGGCAAGTTATAGGATAAGGTGGTTAATAAGTAAATTTGAGGGAATAGAAAATAGAATTGACACCCTTGAAATATTTTTAGATCACCAGATTCCACAACTGCACTAGGCAAACTTCCACATTGTAGTTGTAGCGAAGATAAAACCCCTAGCAAAGTGAGTACAGTAGTAATAAATCTGATACCAGAAAACAACACACTGTTTGCAGCAGTAGCAGCCTGTCTAGTGTTGCAAGAAAAAACAGCTAGGTCTGGTAAAGAAGGGTGTAGAGGATGTTTGTCATTGTAGTACATTTTATGCAACAAACATAATGAACTCAGTTTACATCTATGCTTGTCAGCATTGAGAATTGGCAAAATAAACTTGACTGATGACGTAACTCTGTCCTAGAGTTTGAGATGAGAGTCAGCACTAGAAGGCCACACTGGAGAACAGTACTCTAAACGAGGCAGAAGGAAGGAGTTACAGCACTTCAATATAATAGCTTCATCCCCAAACATTCTAAAACATGCCTGCATGTGATATCAAGTTTTTGATAAACAGAGGATGTAATATTATTTATATGCTTCTTGAAAGCCATATCTTATCAAAAGTTATATACACTGAAAATTTAAGTCACTGACATTTAAAACTACCATTTAAATATAAATCAGGATGCAAAGGCAAGAGGGTTTTGGATTGACTAACTATCATACAGTAATCCTTCAATTATCCAGATTAATAGAGCCAAGGGCCCATTGGATAATGGCGCATAAAAAAATCTAGGGTCTTTCAAGGGCAACTCTGTACCCTTCCTCACTTACCTTGTCAATATCACATAAATGTAAACATTCAGTATGCTTATAAACAACAACCATCACACTTTCAACTGAAAACTTTATGAAAAAGTTAATTAGTATCTACCTTGTTTCCCCGTATTTGTGACTAAATATACTGCATAAATACACTTTGAAAAAATATGCAACTCCTCCTTTTTCTCTCTTGAAAATGACACAGTTCAGTAGGCAGGTAGCCAACCTGCGTTTACCCACAGCTTACCATGGTTTTATGACCATTAATGTATTTTTATACAGCAGCTTTGTTATCAGTTGTTACCATATTTTGTTACCATACACAAGATAGAAAATGTGCATGTGTGAACTACTGGCCTAGGGTAGCCTAGGTGTTACACTCACAGTGTCCATTTGCATAAGTCAAACAGGCTGTTACGGCTGTATCTAAGATAAAGGTAATGGTAATTAAACAGTTATTTTACTTACAGGATCCATTTATACTATATTATTGTATTATCTTATGTTATCATCGTAATATGAATAAAAAAAACCAGGCATCTGTCTGCCATTTGTAATGTTTTATGTTCCCAGAATCAGCTGATTGAGCCTACAAGGGAAAGAATTAATAGAATATTGTTTAGTTGCTAAAAGAAACAAATGTATTTATGGAATTTTCTCTTTATTTTTGTACATAAATGTAAAATGCGTGTACAAAGATAAATTAACAGAGTACTTCAGGTTAGAGTAAAATCTCTCAAAATCACAAAACAGCTGTTTTCTGATTCGGATGTTTATGTTATACATGATGTTGTTTATGTCAGTTCTTTGATAAAATTGTAAGAGATGGTTATGAATTGTTATAGAAGCTATAAGTTTGGTAATCTTGTTTGAAAGCTTAGTCTAATACAATCTACCAAAAATGAAATTTGCTCAGTTTGTAATACAGAGAGTTTTTGTGTATTATATTACAACACCCTGTGTCTACATCTTTAGTACATATGGCATTTCTTGATGATGACTGTTCAAAGCAAATTCATTCTAAGAATGCTACTCAAAAGTAGTTGACAAATAAGAAAATGCATTAAAAACAGTGCACATGAGCATACTGTAGCATAAAATATAAATAAAGTAGTGAAGGAGTGTGTGTGTTACTGCACTTAGACTTCGATGTAAACATACCTCGGTTATTCATTCTCTCTCTCTCTCTCTCTCTCTCTCTCTCTCTCTCTCTCTCTCTCTCTCTCTCTCTCTCTCTCTCTCTCTCTCTCTCTCTCTCTCTCTCTCTCTAATGTATCTCATTACTCTACATATCCATTAATAATATGTGAATTACTGTATCATAAATATAAAAATACAAAACCAAACAAGCTCTATCAAATCAAGTCTACCAAGCCCTCTTCACCCATCCAACACTGCATCCCCACCCTTGCCCAGCCATAGAAACTGCTCCCCAGTTCCACCCACCTTCCACAACAGCAACTTCTGTGACCCTTCCTCTACACAGCCTTACTGACACCACCCATGGAAACTTCTTAAGGTCTCCCCCTCCCCCAAAACTCTTTCTCAGTCAGTCTGAGTGTAGATAGTGATACCAATATTTTCTTGTGGCCATGCAGCATTGCCAATCATCAGAGGTAATTTTTTTTCAAATTTTAAAACATTTTTATATATCATATATCTTTGGGGCCGTGGTCCCTGGTCCGGATGTGTTGGATAATGTCGGGTTCCAGATAATGGCAATCCGGATAATTGAGGGATTGCTTACTGTGATTATTAGAATAGTTAAGCTGTAACCCCCAAAGCCTATTCCACTCAAGAATACATGCCAGATCTCTATTCAAGGATTCTGTGACCACAGACGTAAGGCACAGAGAAGGAACAACAGGTAGAAGAGTAGCATCACTGGTGAATGCAACTAGTTTGTTCTTCAGACCTTGCTACTTGTCACTAGCAATAAGCAGCAAATGTCCCAGATCACTACGTTGTGGAACTCCTGAAATGACATTACTAAAGGTACTATACTGGCTATCAGCCGCCGACCCTTTGGGTTCTGCGTATTAAAATTAATTTGAAATACTGTATTAAAGATTCACGAGTTCCCAATAATCTTAGCTCGTATAAATGTGCTCCATAGTTCATTTGGACAAAGGCTCCACTAAAATCTAGACTGACCATGCAGGCCTCTGTACCCTCATCAAGAGAATTTTGAGAGACAGATACAGTATTGACACAAGTGCATCACGGGTACCAACGCCTTTACGAAACTCAGTCTGAAATGCTGGTAGCAGATTATTACCTCCAACAAACCCATAAAGAAACTTAGAGAGCAGCTTCTCAAAAACCTTTGATAATACAGAGGTTTTTTAAATTGACATATTCAGAAGGGCATGAGAATGGGCATAAACCCTTACTTAGGTAATGCAGCAGTGTTTCCCTTCCTTCAAACAGATAGAAACTTTGTAAGTCCAACTAATTTTCTGAAAATAGTCATAATTTTAGGAGCAGTGAAATCAATCTTTTTAAAATAGAAGGGAAAGATCTCATTTGGGTTTATGCCGCAATAACTGTCAAGGCCCAGAAGCAAAGCTTTGATTTCTCTAGACTTGAAGGGCATAGAGCACAACTTATGCTCCAGAAAGCATTAATGAGGCAACATCACGGACTCACCAGACTGTTTGCTCACAGTGACTGTAGACAAAAATTCTTCCTTCTGTTTAGGCTATATACAGCAGTTCCATTAGCTCTTACAAGGGGAGGCATATTTGAATCAACTCCAAAGAGTGATGGCTTGAGGGTAGGCTATCATTTATGGTCCTCACCACTGGAGAGCAAGACCTCCTGCACCCTCATTATAAGCTCTCTTAGCACTCTTATAGCTTGACTTCTAAGTTCAGTGAAATTACAGCATATAAAGTCAGATTGATTGTTTCTCCATAAATGATATGCTTCTTGTTTTTCATGATTGGCAAGCTACATGCCGCATTAAACCATGGCTTATCTTTTAAGACAGAACTTATGGATCTTGGAAGGAGTTCTCTTTTTTTGATAATAGTCATTAGGTGATCATTTAAACACTCAGTAATATTAGAATTCTATAAAAATTGCTCCACTGAGCTCCATAAGATCATGATGAATGCCATCCCAATTAGTCTGGGATTTCGGTACTTATCTTTCTTGAAAAGCTAACATCAGGAATAACCTGATCCATGTCGTTCGTAACCTTAATCAAATAATGACGAAATGAACCCACCAGCAAAACTTGGGCATAGGGACCTATCACTCAGTCATCCCTTTGCCAATCTGAATCGTAAGAGCCTTTTATCATAACACCTCCTCAACCCCTCTTAGTCCTTTATGATGAAGGAAAATGTGTTCCATGATGGCAGGCGAATGGGAATTCCTCCAGTCACCCTCTTCCCACCAATTAATGTACTTGGTACCAAGTTTAAACAACTGATTCCAGCTTGTGCTGAAGGATACCCGTACATAAATGGCTTTGGTATGCATTAAGTACCTTAAGGAAAATACAAATTATTTTTAAGAATTTATTTTTATTTAGATAATTACTGATAAACATTTTTTTTTGTGTCTGTTGCAGGCCACCAATGTCAAAACAGGACTTCATTACTGTCTCTTCCGTATCCATAGCTATCGACTGAACAATGTGAAAGTGACGCAGTTGGTGGATTTATGGAAGAAATTACAACATTCCAGTGTAGTCCAGTTGCGAGAAGTGTTTACCACCAAAGCATTCAATGACAATTGTAGGGAGTTTATTCATTTAATTTTCTTCATGCTATCAAAAGTCATAATTTGATAAGTATTTGCATGTTGCATAGGTATACCTCTACTAGTATTTTAGTTATTTTAATCTTGCTGGCTGTATATACTTTTAACCCATGAATTGCAGGTGACAGATCAGGCTGTCCTGATTTCAGAAAATCATCTGACCAGATTGTTTATCTCTTCATAATATAGGAATTAATTATTGAATCTCATGTCTTTGAAAGAAACCGTGCTTTCCTTTAAAAAACAACAATAAGTATAAGGGGAACTGGTATTCTTAAGAAATATTCTAGAAGGGACTATAGTTTTTTCCACACTCCACAAAAAAGAGGATACATACAAATGTACAAAAAAGAAGATATACACAAATGCTTTCATTCCTATGAAAGGGGTCAATTGCATCTAATTCTTCAACCCATGTGCATATACAAAATTTAAAAATTTGCTTGCATACAAGTTTTTATATGAACCGATTAATCATAAACAGTCTTAACTGTGAGGAACACATCCAATTGCACCAATTTTAAAATGCTGCAGAGAAAGATTCAACTAAACATGCCTGGCCAACTTAGCCCTTGATGCCTTGTTGTTTACTTTCTTGTGCTATCCTCCACTGGAAGAGGGAGAGGAAGGTGGAGGGAACTAAAAATTATAAAAACGAGTTTGTCCAAAATCTTTGTTTGTGAAAGTAGTTTTTATACAAACCTGATGGCGATACACTCTCCACTTAAAACATCTCATTCCTTTGCGGCAACCCTCATTAGGAAGAGTCCCCATAGTGGGGTAGTGCTGTCAGTGCACCTCATGCAGTGCAATGTAGGCATTACTTAAGGGTCTTTGCAGGGTCTTTGCAGTGTCCCTCCAGCCCTTAGCTGCAACTCCTTTCATTCCTCTTACTGTACCTCCGTTCATATTCTCTTCCATCTTACTGTACCTCCGTTCATATTTTCTTCCATCTTACTGTCCACCCTCTCCTAACAGTTGATTCATAGTGCAACTGCGAGGTTTTCCTCCTGTTACACCTTTCAGACTTTTACTGTCAATTTCCATTTCAGCTCTGAATGGCCTTAGTTGCCCCAGTGCTTGGCATGTATGCCTAAAATCTATAAATCAGTCAGTCAATCATTAGGAAGAGGGAGGGAAAGGAAAGAAGGTAGTGAGGATTAAGAATAATGGATTTTTGCAAAAACTTCATAAAAACAAAGCAGAAAAGATTAGGAAACCCAGGTGCAAGAACTCTGATTCGTTTAGAAAGCATCAGAAATCCAGGTAGCTATCATAAGTAAGGAATGCAACACAAGGCGCTTGAAGCATATAGGTGGGTACTTTAAGAAAAAATACACCTCCTAGTAAGGTTGAATGGCAGAGAGAAGGGTACTCAAACCCCATGGGCATTACCCCTAAGCTGGGTGAAGCCCTGTTGAGAAACCTTGAACTGAGTGACCAGGAAACTGTAGAAGCCAACACAGAAGTCTTGAGAGAGTCTAATAACAGCAACTTGAGAGAGTGGAGAGATGAAAGCCACAAGTGTCAGGACTAGTTGAAATTCCCCAGCAACCCTAACATTTGAAATGAGAGACTTGGTCAGAAAGGTCTGAAGCACTCTGAAGGATTTAGGAGTGAGATGGAGCAGGATCACAGCCTTAAGAAAATTATTGTCTAATAGTAGTCCAAGTGAATCCAAGAAGGTCAGTGACAACAAGTGACTTTGACTCTTGGAAGGCATTGGAAAATGAATGGGTACAACAATAACTAGGCTATCCCCAGACTGGAGTTGTACAACAGCAGCCCAAGCTGCAGAGCCTAGCTGTGGAGAACAGAACCAAAGAAGTCTGATGAACAGAAAAATGCAAACAAGACCAGCTTCCTCATTCATACAGCAGGCTTTGCAGACTTCTGATGGATGGAATTGATGATATGAAGATACATGATGAATCAAGGCACAGCTGAGATGATGTAGTATGCAGCAATTAAAGAAACATAATTTTGTCTTTCCCTAATCACAGAATGCCATTGAGGAGAAGAAAAGGCCAACACAGTGACCCTTTAGGCTAGAGGGTCTGTAAAGACTGGTTTCAAATAAAAAACCAAGTCCTAGTGACCTGACTCTTTTGGGCTGGGTGACCCCCTCAGTACAACAGCAAAGGGGACATCTGTGCTTCTGACACCAATTGAACTGCCAGGAGCAAGAGAAGTGCAAACATTCTGGAATAAAGGAATTACAGTAATCCTTCTGTTATTCGCACTATAATATTCAAGAAGGGTGCAGGTATAGGAATAGTGCTAGACAATTAAGTTCTTGGCCACTTTCTCTGGAGCAAGTATTAGACCAGCTGAGGACAATTACTCTAATGTAATACTTTGCCAGAAATGGCGGGGAAGTCAAGAATGTGATGTAGAGAGTCTAATTCAAAGAGAGTTATCCATATGAGGTTATTAATGAGGCTTGTCAAGTCACAGCCCAGAGGTTACACTGGAATTCTAGATGAGGATGTGCCAAAGTTGTTAAGAAGGTCAGAAATGTTATTACACTCAATAAGTCCAAGTTGTGCTGGAAAAAGACCAAAGACAAGGCAGAGGAATTATCTTTCATAGGAGAGAGAGAGCTTCCTAATGTTCTTTAGGTAAACAAAAAAGGCTCTTATTGGGACGAGAACCTATTCATTGCGCTAAGACAAATCTAGCCCAATTTGAATGGTAAAGGTTGTGATAGAGATTCATCAGGGAGTGGCAGTAGAATCTGCAGCAACATCTGTAAAGCTTTTCAGTTTGCCAAGGCTATGCTAATACTGTCACATGAGAAGGTGTAGTAATTCTGAGTGAGGGTAAAACTAGTGTAAGTGCAACCATGTAAAAAAAACACCTCCCTAGTGGGTATAAACTGTCACAGGTCTAGTTAATAGGTCAGAAGACCATTCCAGCTATGTCCAAAATGGAGCAAAGAGGGTCGTCCGAGAGTTTTTCAGCAGCTGAAATTTCATCAGAAGAAACTCGAGATGCAACGAGATAAATTTGATGACCCACCAGCAAAGCAGGTTGTAGGCATACCGTTTTGTGTACATGTATTGCTAATGGGCAAATCCTTTCACACATTGCAAATTAGGTTATGTGAACGTTGCTGGCCTGTGCACGAAGAGCATTTTAAAAGTAGGTCCTTTTCTCAGGATAATATATAAAGTATCTCCTGTACAGGACTTGCTGTCCCCAAGCTGCATCCACACTACACTGAAACATTCCATAACACATGTTGTCAACTTATTGCAGACATCACAAACAGGTTGAAAAGAAGTTGGTAACAGTAAGTGGAGAATGAATCTTTGGCATATTCTGGGTTACCATATGAAGCAAGGGTTAAGAGTACCAAGTAAGTCGTTGGCTTGTATCCTGCGTGTTTGCGATATAAGTATGTCAGTTCGATGATGTGCATTTATGACATTTTACTGCAGTTTGGACTCACTGAGAGGCATAATGAACACAGTTTCATCATCATCATAGACATTCTTGCATCAGCTTTTCCCTTTATGGTGTTAAACATATATAAAATAAGTTCTCTTTTACTCTCTTTCTCTGAACTCCCATCAAGTCTAGGTCTTCAACTGTCCCCTTTCTCTGTGATTTCCTAGGCCTTCCTATAGATCTTTGTCTTGCTGTGCTGCCATATCTACTGCTCTTCTGACCAGTTGTTCCTCATCCCTTGGTGCCATATGTTCAAACTGTCTCGATTTTCAAGATCTCCGTCTTTTCCAGCTTCTTGTACATGTCTCACCAATTCCTCGTTTGTGATGTGATTTTCTCACGTACTCTGGCCATGAATCTTAACACTACTGTCACACCTTTCAAAATATTCACTTTTCTTGTCATTGCCCATATTTCTGCTGTGTAGGGTACCACTGGCCTTGATGTTCCCATAGTAAGTCTTTGCTCTCTCTACTGGGGAATTTTTGTTTTTGCACGGATAATAAAACTCTTGATGGTTATGGGATGAACAGCAGCACATCCTGATGACAAGGTGCACAAAAGTATGGACCTGATTGAGTTGGCTAGGCATACATCATTGCATCACTGGATGATTCACTGCAATGTTTCAAATTGATGCACTCACATGCATTCTGCAAAGTTGAGCTGTTTATTATTAATGGGTAAATAAATGGTCTAGTAGGTTGCCAAACAGGAAAAATTACAAAGGTACTAACAATGACACCAAGTTTCAGCAACTAGCATTGGCTGTGTTTTCAACATTTGTTTCATTTAACCATTCAGATTATTAGCTTCCTTTCTTGATGATGTTTCATCCTTTGACAATAAGTGTTGTATTGGGAATGTCCTTAGGATTTTATTAGTCAACTCTCCAAACTCATTTCTCCTTGCCATGCATAGGGAACCTTAGAACTGATTGTCATAATTCAGCCGGTATAGTTGGTTTAAACTAAATTAACTAGGGCTTTCTCACCTTTTATTACCAGTCCATTTCTCTTGCCTTGTGTTTTCTTGACTAACCTTTCATTGTTAAACTCAAGATGGCCTTGAACATGGATTTGACTGCTCTCATAACGTGAAGGTGGGGTCCTGTTGGACAATGTACCTTCTGACCCTTAAATTCAAGTAGCTAATATAGTTGAGTAAGGTTAAAGTCTCGTGTCAGAAATTCTTTTTCCAGTCCTGGGTCAGATTGCATAAGTCTGGTTATAAGTCCTAGGACATCCCAGAATAAGGGGATTCATTTGTCCTTGAAATGTAGCTGTGTGGTAGACTTGGAAAAATTCCATGATGGTTATTAAAAATCTTTGTTTATAGTTAATGAAACAAATTTCCGGAAGTTGATGATTTAAGTATAGACAGAAATATTATCCCTTCCCAAAGAACCTATTCCAAACAAATACATTTCAGGTAGCACTTTGAAGAATCATAAGTTTACAAAACAAAGGACAAATTAAAAACTAAGAGAAAGCCCAATCTTAACCCTTTCTGTTATGACCCTTATAAACAGTTATGTGTGTAGGATGTGGCAGTTCCTAGAGCAATAGGAGTAAAAATATTTATACCTTTTTCTATTCAGACACATAGCTCTCACAATTTTCAGGGTAGACTGTTCAGTTTTGTTTCATTTTGCAGCTGAATGATTGCTCTATACCATGGTATAAAACAAGCCACGAAAATAGCTTTAGGTAGGTGAAATAATGAGTAGAAATTACGAGAACATTTTGCATTTTCATTTAAAAAATTTGCAAAGACACAAATATTTGCAATGAGGTCATCATTTTTTATCTATAGCACACCCAGGTAAATTACCTAGTTAGTGCAGTGCAAAAAGTCATAATTATAGCAAGGAAAATATGGAAAAATGAATAAGTAGCTTCACATTTTCTAAAAAAATAAGTGACAGTCACACACTTGATACACACAAAAAACTGTATAACATTTTTTATTTCAAAGATGTGTAGCTCCAACAATTTAAAAGGTAGATTGCTCAGTTTTATTCAAATTTGCAGTTAAATGATTACCCTATGCAGTGGCATGAAAAAGCCACCCAAAATATCTTTATGTAGATGAAATAATAAGTAGAATTTACGAGATATGGGAAAACTTTGCACTCTCCCCCCCAAATATTTGCCTCCCCCCCAAAAAAAAGCTATTTGCAATAGCAATCATTTTTATCCATAGCACACCCAGATAAATTGCCTAGGTATTGCAATGCAAAAGGTTGTAGTTATAGCAAGGAAAATATGAAAAAAATACTGACAAAGTAGCTTCATATTTCCAGAAAATTTTTCACTCTCCCCTAGAAAAAATTTGCCAAAAAACACTTTATTGCAGTAGTATTCTTTTTTTTATCTGTAGCACAACCAGGTAAATTACCTAGTTATTGCAATGCAAAAGTTGTAATTATAGCAAGGAAAATATGAGAAAATGAATAACTAATTAGTGTCACATTTTTGGTAAGAAAAATGAAAGTCATCCACGTGATATGCGCAAAAAACTCTAATGCATATCTTTTTATTTTCAAAGTCACATAGCTCTGACATTTTCAAGGTAGACTGCTTAATTTTGTTTCATTTTGCACCTGAATGATTGCTCTGTACAATGGCATAAAAAAGCCCCCAAAATAACTTTGTGTATGTGATATAATTAGTAAAATTTACTAGGTAAACTTTGCACTTTCCCAAAAAAATATTACCCAGAAAAACTATTCATGATCAAGCCTTTGTTTTTCATCCACAGCACACCCAGATTAATTACCTAGTTATTGGAATACAAAAGTTGTAACTTTACCAAGGAGACTATTAAAAAATGAATGACAAAGTAGTGTGAAGTTTTCCATAAACATACATGTTACATATATATAAAAAATGTGAGGAACACAAAAAATTACCCTAATCTTGGCTGCTGGTTTGTGCGATTGCTTCAAGCTGTGCTTGCAAAAACATCAAGATGTACTGTCCATAAGCAGGTAAAAGCAGCCGAGAAATATTTTGTCACCTTTCCTCACCCCTGTACATGCAGAAACATGCCTAGTGTAAAAAAACATATTTTATTTTAGTTTATTACTTTCTTTTGACATTTGCGTACATCATAAATATGGAAAGGACTTAAATTTAGATGATGTCTATATCAGTCTTCAGTGATCAAAAGGGTTGCTGTAATCCATTTTGATTCCCTTTTGAAAATGAAAATTGTCAAGTTTTTTGTGTAAAAAATAAGAGAAACATTGGCATCAAAAGTAGAAGATTATTGCTTAAAATATTATAAAGACAAAGAACAAATTATCGAGATCACCATTAGAAGCCACATTTCTAGACATGTAAAGCTTAGCTGAGGGAATTACTCTTATATGACAGGTGAAATTGAAGAAAGAGTAAGTTAAAGTTGTTGACTGGCCAAGTGGGGCAATGGTAAAGGTAAGCAGTTCAATGTAAAAAACAGAATGCTCTGATGCTGTTAGCTAAAGGGTTCTTCTAAGAACCTGTGGCACTATCTGCAGTGTCCCATACTAAGCAGTGTTCATAAGTTTGTAAGATGCAAACTATAGCTTGAAAAGCTGCTGTTAGACTACAACAAACATAGCATGGATTCTTGAGCCAAAAATAATGAGCTAAGAAGTTAATTACTTTCTAAATCACTATACAGTATTTATCTGGCAGTTGAAATATAGAGAGGTATGATTTGCAAAGACCAGCAAAAGGAAAGCAGTTATGAAAATATTTAAATTTCATACTGATTATTTGTTGTTTTAATGTATGGAGGCAGCAACTTACTTTAGGTGTTGAAATAATTTACTTGCCATGTAACTATTTTTTTTTTTTTAAGAAAATAAGTATTGTAAATCATAAAGTGTAACCCACATAAGGTAACAAGTTGAGTGATTTTTATGCATAAACTGAATTGTAGTAATCTACCTGAACACAAAATTAAATTTTTAGGTACAGATGATGGTGTGAACCTTGTTATAGTTTGCTTATCCTTTAAATGCAAATTTATAATACTATTCTTTTTTTCCTGCAGCTATTGTTTTCGTTTATGATTACCATGCTGGTGCAGAAACCTTAGCTGCACGTCACTTTTCTGCAGCAGCCTTGTCTGCCAATGGCTGGGAAGGCTTAACTAATCCTCCAGCTGTAGCTGCTGGCTCTGGAGCCATTGATACGCCACAACGCAATCTTCATAAAAATTTACAGCATAATTCTGGCAATAGTAAGTATGTATAGTTTTATAAGAATTTAAGTTTCATATTGTTAGATGTCAAGAGCATTGTTGTTGACCTCTGACGTGTCTAACTTAAGTTGACAAAGGTTTTGGGACTGGTCTATAGATACATTTTTAGAGGGTGTCAAGACACATTTGATGTCCTCATTTTGCTGTTCTTATTGGTTCACTTTAGGCTCAGAATGTTAGACTCTCACTTTGATCTCCATTATGCAGTATAGCTTTTACTTATGCATCACTGGGAGTTCAACAGATTAAAACAAAAAACAAGAACACTTGGTTTTGTTCATGAAACTTACCTGTCAGATATATATACAGCTGTATTTCTCCGAAATCCGACAGAATTTCAAAACTTGCGGCATATATATTTTACACGCAGTGTATTCTGGCCAGGTGGTTAGTACTCATTCCCGCCGCTGGGTGGCGGGAATCGGGAACCATTCCCATTTTCTATTCAGATTTTCTCTGTCGCCGGTACTGTTAACATCTGTTTTACAGTACCTCCGCCTCTGGATTTCGTTAACTTGCATAGTTTTCCACTTGAGTATTCTATTGACTTTTGGTTTTTGACTTTGGCTTGTGGATTGGCATACGCTTTTTGTGGACTGTTTATGATTTTGCTTTTGACTGCTCTTGAATGATGTCTGGTACTAGTTCTGCTAGCTTTCAGTAGTATGTTGTGTGAGTGAGTGCAAGGTGAGGCTACCGAAGGTTTCGGTAGACCCTCACTCAGTTTGCATGAGGTGTAGGGGCATGTATGTTTGATCAATGATCGCTGCAAAGAGTGTGAGCCTTTGTCTGATGCGAGCTGGAAATTGTATGATTCCTATGTTCGTAAGTTAGAGCGTGACAGGATCAGGAGGTCTTCCTCCAGGAGTGTGTGTAAGAGTGGGGGTTCTATTTCTTCACCTGATAACCCCAATGTAGACATTGTTGTACCTGTCCCTGTGGTTTTGCCTTCGGGCCCTGAGGTTGTGTCTGCGGGGGGTTTGGCCCTGACGGAGATCATGAACACCATCCGTGCTCTAGAAAACAAAGTGTCTTCGCTTCAAAGTGCTGTGCAGTGTAGTGTTCCCCCTAGTGTCGTGGAGGGGGCGTCAGATCGGCCCCATAATGCTTCTAGGCCTGGACCTCTGTCAGACTCCCAGGACTCAGGGAGAAGGCATGTCGAAAGCCGTAAGAGGGTTACGGGGCTTCCCACCGATCTGGCGTCCCTTCGGCAGTTCCTGTTGTCACTTCCCAGGCTGCCAAGGATCGTGCTTCGGCTCGGATCCTTAAGGACTGCTTTTTCCGTCCTCGAGGCGTCCTCCTCGTAGGGGTTGGAATTCTCGCAAGGACTCTCGCCCGCTGAAGAGGAGCTTTAGAGATGACGCTTCTCCTCTTTCAGTTTTCTCCGTCTGTGCGGGATTTTGAAGCTTTCCGCCACAGAAGAGGACCAGGACGTCGTCAGAGGAGGGCGTTTTGAGCGCCCCAGTCGCTCTAAGGAGAGAGCTGTTCTTGCTCCTGTAGGAAGAAGGAGGGCGTCCCCTCGCCCCTCTTCTTCCCATAGAGGTTCTCCTCTCCTCCTGGATATGAGACCTCTCCTTCCAAGAGTATCTTACGAGATATGCAGCGTCAGTTGGCCTCTCTTCTGGCTGAGAAGGAATCAGAACCGTCGTCGTCGCAAGGACTTGAGGCTGCCCCATTAAGAAGTCCAGGAAGTCCCGTCTCCTGCTCCTTTTTCTTCGTCTCCATCTCCTGCTTCTTCGCCCCTGTCGTCCTCACAGCTCACGAGTTCCCTTTCGTTGATTCTCGTCATCATCACGACGCCGCTTAGTAAGCAAGCAGCTATCCAGGACTCTTCATTAGCTGCTCGTCAGGACGCTTCTCGCTATTCGCTTATTGCAGGACGTTCGGCAGGACGCTCAGCATGACGCTAGGTTGGGCTCCCGATCGGATGCTCTTCAGGGCGCCGCCAGGACGCCGCCAGGGCGCCTCTTTCAGGATGCTCGCTCGGGACGCTCCAGAGCATTCTGATCCTGCAGGGAAAAGTAGATCCTCTTCCGTATCGGACCTCAAGGCCTTCGTTCCCAAAGCTGTTTGTGATTCTCGTGGTTCGACTCCATTCATGAAGGAGAAGTCTCTGGCGATTCTGAGCCTCTGGGTTTTGATCAACCTTCTGCTTCCTCGTCTTTTCCGACTACCAGGTGTTAACCGGTCTTCTTAAGGACTTATTCGGTGATAAGTTTAAACCCTCGGCTCCTCTCTCTCTCCTCCTTCGCAGCTTGCCTCTTCCAAAGCGAGGAGAACGCCATTTTTTGTGAAGATGACTTCTTCACTGGCTACTAAGAAGGCCTTCAAGAAGGTTAACGCCTGGATGGAGGAACGGAAGACTCAAGGCAAGACTTCTTTTGCCCTTCCTCCTTCTAAGCTTTGTGGTAAGGCTGGCATGTGGTATGAGACAGGTGAGGATGTCGGTTCAAGAGTTCCTTCTTCGTCTCAAGGAGATTTTCGCCAGCCTTGTCGACGCTTCCAGGAGGTCCCTACTGTCGACTGCTAAGGTTTCTTGGACTCGATGTCGAGACCGACCATCATCTGAAGGGACTCTTCCGATCTATGGAAGTTTTCAACTTCTTAGACTGGTGCTTGGGTGCTTTAGACCTCAAGCTTAGAAGCCCCGACTTCGATCAGCCTGGGGAGCTATCCAGTGTTTTGAATTGCATGGATAAGGCCGTCAGGGATGGCTCAGAGGAACTGGCTTCCCATTTTTGTACAGGTCTTTTGAAGAAGAGGGCCTTGTACTGCAATTTCACCTCCAAGTCAGTTTCTCCTGTTCAAAGGGCTGAATTATTGTTTGCCCCTTTGTCGAGCCATCTCTTCCCCAGCCTTTAATCAAGGATCTCGCTTCCAGTCTTAAGGAGAAGGCAACTCAGGATCTCCTGGCCCATTCTTCTTTAGACGTCCTTCAGTCCCTTCTACGTCTTCGTCAGTTCTATCCTCCAAGAAGAAACAGCCCTTTCGTGGAGGAGCTTCTTCCTCTAAATCGACTCCACGAGAGGAAGAGGTTTTTCCAGAGGAGCAGCCCCATCTCGAAGCTCAGGGGCAAAAAGTGATCTTCAACTCCTCCAGACACCTGTGGGAGCCAGGCTACTTTCATTTGCGGGAGCCTGGAGAAAGAAAAGGGGCGGATTCCTGGTCTGTCAAGTTCTCAGAGAAAGGCTACAAGATCCCCTTTCTCGATTCGCCACCCCTTCCTACGTCACCCAAGGATCTGTCGCCCTCCTACCATTGGGAAAAACAACAGATCCTTTTAGATCTTTTGGAGCAGATGCTCGAAAAAGAGCTGTGGAGCCAGTTCAGGATCTAGCCTCTCCAGGGTTCTACAACCGACTGTTCTTAGTCCCAAAACAGTCGGGAGGTTGGAGACCTGTACTGGGCGTCAGCAGACTGAACCGCTTCATTGTCAAAGAGAAGTTCAAGATGGAAACGTCCCAGTCTGTTCTCGGAGCTCTAAGACCAGGAGATTGGATGGTCTCTCTGGACTTACAAGATGCATATTTTCCATGTTCCCATACATCCTCAGTCAAGACAGTACCTGAGGTTTGTACTGGGGAAAGAGTCTCCAATTCAGAGAGCTCTTTGCTTTGGTCTCAGCACAGCTCCCATGATATTCACAGTGATCATGAGAAATGTGGCGAGGTGGCTTCATCTTGGCGGGGATCCGGTTTCGCTTTACCTGGACGATTGGCTCATTCGAGCTTCTTCCCAAGCTCAGTGTCTGGAGGACCTAAATTCGACATTGGAGTTGACGAAGTCCCTGGGACTTCTAGTCAACAAAGAAAAGTCCCATCTGATCCCGACTCAGTCCATCGTCTTTATCTGGGGATTCAGATGGATTCAGTGGCTTTTGAGCCTTTCCATCCCAAGAACGTCAACAACATTGCTTGAAAAAGTTTCGCTCTCTCCTGGGAAGGAAACATGCTCGGTGAGGGAATGGATGAGTTTGCTGGGGACCATTTCATCACTGGAGAAGTTTGTTTCCCTGGGAAGACTTCATCTCAGGCCGCTCCAGTTTTTCCTAGCGGAGAACTGGATGAACAAGGAGGACCTGGAAGAGACCTTGAAGATCTTTCCGTCTGTCAAGACTCACCTGAGGTGGTGGCTCGACCCCTTGTTAGTTGGCAGGAGGGGTTTCTCTCGTCTTCAGAGCCCCGACCTAGTGTTGTTTTCACAAGCGTCCAGGGTAGGATGGGGAGCAACACTAGGAGGGGAAGAAGTGTCAGGCACCTGGAGGGGAACAGGTGTCCTGGCACATCAATCTAAAAGAATTGGGAGCTATCCATCTAGCCCTTCAATTCTTCGAGGATCAAGTGTCAGGCCGAGTTGTTCAGGTGAATTCCGACAACACCACAGCCTTAGCTTACCTCAAGAAACAGGTACTCATTCTCCCGTTCCCTGTTCAACTTGCAAAGGAGATCCTGCTTTGGACTCATGCTCGGGGATCACAATTCTCACAAGGTTCATCGCAGGGGCGTAGAGAATATCCGTGCGGACCTTCTCAGTCGGCAGCATCAACTTCTGCCGACAGAATGGACCCTTCACGAGGAGGTGTGTCTGGATCTGTGGAGGTTATGGGGACGTCCCCTAGTAGACCTCTTTGCGACGTCCAGAACAAAGAGGCTGCCTCTTACTACTGCTCCCTGTCTTAGATCCGGGAGCCTTAGCAGTAGATGCCCTCCTCTGGGACTGGAAAGGCCTAGATCTTTACGCTTTTCCTCCCTTCAAGATCCTGGGAGAAGTGATCAGAAAATTCTCACAAGCCTCGGAAGGAACAAGGATGACTTTAATAGCCCCTTTTGGCCAGCAGCAGATTGGTTCACAGAGGTCATGACCTTCCTTGTGGACTTTCCAAGGACACTCCCCTGAGAGTAGATCTTCTCAGGCAGCCCCATTTCTAAGATTCCACAAAAACCTTCCCGCTCTGAGTCTAACTGCATTCAGACTATCGAGAAGTTGGCAAGAGCGAGGGGTTTTCGAGACCAGTGGCAAAGGCTATCGCCAGTGCCAGAAGACCCTCTTCTAATTCAGTCTATCAATCAAGTGGGCCAATTTTTAGGAGATGGTGCAAGAGCAAGGAATTTCCTCGACCACGACCTCTGTGCCTCAAATAGCGGACTTCCTTTTTACATCTCAGGGAGAAAGAAAAACTGGCAGTCTCTACCATTAAAGGCTATAAAAGTATGCTGTCGGCAGTCTTCGACACAGGGGCCTAGACTTAGCGGACAACAAGGATCTCCACGATCTCTTGAGATCCTTTGAAACTGTTAAGGTTCCTAGGCCCATGACTCCTCCTTGGAACCTAGATGTAGTCCTAAAATTTCTTATGTCAAGTCAGGTTTGAACCTATGTCTTCTGCTTCTCTCAAGAACGTGACTAGAAAGGCTATTTTCCTAACTTCTCTGGCGACGGCGCGAAGAGGGTTAGTGAAGTTCAGGCTATTAGCAAGCATTATTGGCTTTAGGGGTCCTAATGCCGTTTGCTCTCTAAGTCCATTATTTCTTGCCAAAAATGAAAATCCTTCAAACCCTTGGCCCAAGACGTTTTGAAATCAAAGGTTTAACGGAGATTCTTGGACAAGAATCAGAGAGAGTCTTGTGCCCTGTCAGGGCTCTCAAATTTATTTAGCCAGGACCCGTAAAGAAATTGAGGTCCTTCGGACAATCTTTGGTGTTCGGTTAGAAGACCTGACTTGCCTATGTCCAAGAATGCTCTGTCATTCTTTTTAAGAAGTACCATCAAAGAGGCTCATTCTTCCTGCCAAGAAGATTTGAGAACTTTGAAGGTTAAGGCTCACGAAGTGAGAGCCATTGCGACCTCGGTGGCTTTCCAGAAGAACATGTCTCTCAACGATCTTCTGGGTACCACCTTCTGGCGGAGTAATTCAGTTTTTGCTTCTCATTATCTTACAGAGATGTGAAGTCAACTTTTGAGGACTGTTCTTCGCTGGGACCATACGTTTCATATAACACAATGTTGGGAGAAGAGGGCAATACTCATCCTATCCTTTAGTTTTGTTAGGTGGTATTTTTAATCTTATGTTTTGTTTTTTCTGGTTGTTGGGTCTCCACCGATGTGGACGTCCCAATCTTTAGTTTATGTTAGGTTTTTGGCTTAGTTAGGCTTGGTCAGGTGGTTGGTTGTTGCTCTTTTTCCCTCTCAGTATGGTCATATGATCTAGTCCCATTGTGGTCTCGCCCCGTGGACAGATCATCTAGATCTCACCAGCTTTATAGGTCCCTACCTTGCTGGAGTTTTCTAGTAAAGCAGAAGCAGGCTTGGGTGACAGTAACCTCGAAGTCAGCTATGCTAACAGGTAAGGAACCAAGGCGTCAATCGCCTACATTTTTTTGTTTCCTAAATCCTATTCTGTCTCTTCCCACCTCCAATGGTGGGATTCAGCTATATATATATCTGACAGGTAAGTTTCATGAACAAAATGATATTTTTAATGATAAAATAAAGTTTGTTCATACTTACCTGGCAGATATATATAATCATAGTGCCCACCCACCTCCCCTCAGGAGACAGTAGGTTTCTAGAAAATCTGAATAGAAAATGGGAATGGTTCCTGATTCCCGCCACCCAGCAGCGGGAATGAGTACTAACCACCTGGCCCACACTGCGTGTGCCGTAAGTTTTGAAATTCTGTCGGTTTCGGAGAAATACAGCTATATATATATCTGCCAGGTAAGTATGAACAAACTTTATTTTATCATTAAAATATCATTTTTATGAATATCCTTCTTTCTATCCATCTACTTGATTGCACCCACCAGGGGATATAGTACTGTAGCCACCAGTCTACTTCTGTCACTTTCTAGAGTTCAGATACACCAGGTTTTTCTATTTGTTTGTTCTTTTTTTTTTTAAGTATCACTCAGGTATGATCATAAGAGGCATTATTCCAGTTTTGTTACCCTCAGGATATGTTTGGTTGAGGAAAAAGTTATGATTGGATAACTATCTGAATTGAAATTGAAGGAAATGCAGTAATTGATTGTTAATGAAGAGAGCATGTTAGGTTGTACATTGGACCTTGCCTATCTGGAGTTCCAGAATTGCAGCTTCACCTATGTGCATATTTTCTGTGGTATGTATATACACAGTATTAGCTGATAATTTGCATATTGCCTTTTTCATAGAGAAATATTCACTAATACTCTATTTTCATATTATTTTTGTGACTAAGTGCATTTTTTGTGATAAAACTATTAAGATATTCAGATATAATCATTTTTTTTTGGCGTTTTGAACTATCAGTATAGGCATTACAGGCAGCCCCTGGTTAATGGCAGGCTCAGTTAATGTCGGCAATTACAGGGCATAAAAAATTGCTGATTTCTGCTTATTCGCACCGATGATTGGTATTGGCGCCTATACATACCCAACAGAGGCGCCGATAACCGAAAATCGGCGCTTTTTGGTGCTGATAAGCCCTGAAAATCGCTGATTTTCGGTTATCATCACACCCTCAGAAGCGTTCCCGATAACTACAGGGACTGCCTATATACTATACACATTTTTAGAGGGGTGTCAAGTATTCATAGAAACAGCTATAGGGGATAATATAGGCGGTCCCTGCCATGACGATAAGTGAAAATCCGTTATTTTCAGCGCTTATCGGCGCCGATAACCAGAGGTCAGCGCCTCTGTTAGGTGTGTATCGGCAACAATACCCAAATATTGCCACTGATAAACGGAAATTGGCGCATATCAGCCTATAAAACCAGATCGCCGATAAGTTATATGTTACTCCAAATGAGCTTTCCATGAATTCAGGGCTTTAGATTTGATAGGTGAAGTAATTTTTTATTATTTCTAGTGTTTTATTTTCTGTTCCGCCTTCCCAAGAGTTTAGGTAAGTTCAGGTTGTTTCCCACGTTGGAGGAAGGGTCAGTGCCCCGGCTTTTTATTGCCTTGTCCTTGGCACGTCCTGTCTCATTCCCTCATGGCTTGGAGTGACAGGGAACTGGGTGTCATAAATTGGTGTGAATCTGTGCCCATTTTCCCTTTCCTCTGTTCGGTCTGGTATGGCACCAGGTCCGACATTCGTGGTGTAAGGAATTTGTACTCATGTAGGAATAAAATTCTTAGCTTGTAAGGCATATATATTTTATATATTTATGTGCATGTATGTGTGTATATGTATATACTGTATGTATACAATTTCAGTTCTAACACCAGAATTCACTCTTTGATAGGATCACTCAGGTAAGAATAAGAGGACTCTCCCAATGTTTTTTCCCCTCTTTAATTTTACCGTATCGGACTGGCTCGGTAGCAGTGGTGCTTCGTCTCTTTCTGGGAGTATTTAAATGAGTTTTAGTTGCCTTGTCGAGGAAAGTTACCTTTTGCTTCAATCCCCTGTAGCTAAGGGTCATCCAAGTTTCTCTTTGGACGGGTCGGCATCGTTCTCGGCTAGCACTCTGCTGGGCCCGCGTTCGATTCACCGGCTGGCCAATGAAGAATCAGAGGAATTTATTTCTGGTGATAGAAATTCATTTCTCATTATAATGTGGTTCGGATTCCACAATAATCTGTAGGTCCCATTGCTAGGTAACCAGTTGGTTCTTAGCCACGTAAAATAAATCTAATCCTTTGGGCCAGCCCTAGGAGAGCTGTTAATCAGCTCTGTGGTCTGGTTAAACTAAGGTGTACTTATCTTAAGGATCATTCACATTTTAAGGCTAGTATAAGTATCAGTAAGGTTCTAGTGAGAATCCTGAACTGTCTTCAGCTTTCTTGTTTATTGTGTATTTTTTTGGCCAGGGCAATAATGCGCTTGCAGTTTTGATACACCAGGAGCATGCTTCAGGCTCAAATTTGCACAGTTGCCGCATGCCACGTTCTTGCGCATGCATCTTTTTCACTTACCCGTATGCCTATCGCTTGTGCACCTTGGTTTGTACGCCAATTGCATTCATGCTTATGGCTTGCATGCCCATGACTTTTCTGCACCTGTCATGTGTTCATATATGGCAAGTATGCCTCATGCATGCACGCCTATGGCTTGTATGCCTATCGTGTGCACGCCTATGGCTTGTACACTTATGGCATGTGCACTTATGACTTAGAACGCCTTTAGTTTGTGCTCATACACCTGTGCACTTATTGCCTGTACACCTATTACTTGTGTGTTTTTCGCTTGCATGTCTACCTTAGTGCACTTATCACATGCGCTGCTATCACCTGTGCATGTGTCTCCTCCTCGATTTCACCTGCCTATAGCAAATCTTGGCGTGCGCTATCATTTTTGGCTTCCATTTATGTAACAAGTGGTTACCGTTAGTAGTCTCAGCATTTTTGTTTTGAGGATTTTGCCTCCTTTTCCACTTGGGGAGTTTTTTTGATGAACAGTTAATTTCTGTTTCATTTCTTCCGATTCCCCCATGGTTCAGGAACGTTCTCAATATTGCGAGGTTTTCCTGATCAGGTTTAGAACATTTGGTTGATGTGTCAGGTTTCCAACTGAATCAATCTTCCTTTTGAGCCAGAGCAAGTGCTTTTGTCAGTGATGGTTAAAGAGGAGTTTTTAACCCTCAATGGAAGCTTATCAGGAATTAGCTCAGTGCAATCAACTGCTGCTCTTCCGTCATCAAGCGAATAGTCTTTGCCTCGGTCTCTCTGACGTATGTTCAGTAGTTAAGACTTATCCTGCTTTTCTGTGGCTGGTGGGGTGGGGGGGAATTGCTTGTGCTTCTGTTGGTTGATGAATCAGGCGTCTGATTTACAACCATTGTATAAGTGGCGCAATTTCTTTTTTGAAGAAGTTAATTGCTTTCTGTAAGGAGAGGTTAACGTATGATTTTGTAGAAATAGAACTTTTCATTTGAGCTGTGGCTTGTGTATGTTCAAGGCTTTAATGCAGTTTAGGCAAAGGGAGCCTCTATTTAGATATTTCTTTCTTGCCACCATATATTGGAGAAAGAGAACTACTTTGTAATCTAGGGTCTCTTTTTAAATATGGGAGTAGCATTGGGGAAAGACTAGTCTCCTCGCAGGTTTTTTTCATTTTGGAGTCAAAGATATTCTCACTGTTCAGGGCTTTCTTTCAGGGTTTTTGCAGAATGAACATTCTCAAAAAGAAAACTATTAAACGTACAAGTATGTTTAATAGTTTTTTAATGTTCATTTTGGAAAATTGTTATTGTTTACCAAATCGAGAATATATTAAATGTTGTACTTTTATAAATATGTAATCAGCTTATTCATTCCAAGGTCATTTTTGATGGTCAGTTTCTTCCCTTGTATAATCCTTTAATTGACTCCTCCCTGCTTTTGAGCCGATAAGAGAGAAATTTGTAAAGCTTGTATTATGATGAAATCGAGTAAAAGTAGTGAACAGAATCTCTTGATTTTTTATATAAAAAACATGCCCCCAATGACATCTATTAAAAAAAAAGTAACTAAATTTACTTCACAAGAAGATGTATTTGTCATATTTCAACTTAAAAACACTTCATATAACGGAAAATAATATGTCCCATATAAATAGAGTATCTAGAGGTTCATTTATGCTAACCAGAAGCAAGAAAATCGCTCTAAATTAGGTAAAGACAGCAAAATAAACTTACCTCGTAATCATGCCCTCAGCTGATTTCCAAACCAAAACATTGATTGGTATGTTTATATTTTATAATGCAATAGTAATATGAGAATACATACAATATTATTGGATACTCTGAAGTAAAGCATTACTTTTTATCAGATCCATGGAAAAGATGCATATTCATTATTTTTGTACAGTCAAACCTCATAAAACCATTCTGTGGTTGGGGGAACTCCCGTGGGTCGGCTTGATTTTGAATCAGCGCCATTACTTCGTTGAGCGGCCACGAGGGTGGTACCACATATTGTTGACAACTTCCCAACAGCAAAAATTGTGTCATATCTCTTTTTTTTATGAACATAATTACAGGCAGTCCCTAGTGATCGGTGGGGGTTCCATTCTGATGGCGTGATAATAAGCGAAAATCACAGATAACCAAAGATCGGCTCTGTTAGGTATGTATCAGTGCCAATACCTAATCATCAGTGCTGATAAGTGGAAATCGGTGCATATCGGCACCGACAATCACCGATTTTCATTGCTAGACAAGCACCTGCATTAAAACCGGATCACTGATAACTGGGGACTGCCTGTATTAGTAATGAAAATGTGTGAAGTCAACTATGTTTTTTATTTTAACTTTAAATGAATATATTTTTTTAAAGATTCCACTTGAGAAGGCTCTACCACGTCAAAACTTTTAATGAAAACAATGAGACATTTGGCAACATAAGAATTCCTTGCTCTTTAATGCTTGAAGGACTTATAGCTGTACTGTATAACTGTATTTACCCATTTGATATGCCACCCATGAGATCAGATGAGGCTAAAGGTAAGAAGAGCAAGCACAAATCTTTATCTATGCTAGGAAAGGTTTCTATCCTTCCCCTCCTGTTAGCAAATGTTTAGTATTCATTTTCCTCAATAGATGGCCGTGTGCTTTGTTTACTTTTTGATGGCGAAGTGCCAAATGCTGTGAGTGATCGTCGAAATTTATTCTTTATTTTCATCATCTCATTATCCTCTACGGTAAGAGTAAATGACAAAGAAACCAATAGCAATAATTATGAAGATAGTAAATTTAGGAGAGAAAAGTCACTGATAATATTCTGCAGATTGAGAAAAGTTAAGTAGTTGGCTTACAGTTAGGCTAACTCGGGAATGTAGGCTAAATGTATTAAATAAATTACTATACACTGTTTTAAAGAAAATTATACAGTATGAATTTATAAAATGATAAAATGAAAATATATGAGGAATAAAATGATAAAAAGTGGTATCAGAACTTAAGTACAGGCAGTCCCCGGATATCGGTGGGGGTTCCGTTTTGACGGCGTGGCGATAACCAAAAATCGCCATTAACCAAAAATCAGCGATTTTCGTTATCGGTGCCCTTGTTAGGTATGTATCAGTGCCAATGCCCAATTATCAGTGCTGATAAGCAGAAATCGACTGCCTGTAGTAGACTAAGTTGGCAACTAGGCTATTTGTATGTGGAATTAGCTTGCAAGACTATGTTTACATAGGGCTTCATTTTTTAGTGGTTTATTCTATCTTCCGGGATTTTCTGTGGTCCGGCAGTGACCTGGTCCCACGGTTCCCGGATTTAAGAGGTTGGACTGTATTTTATAATATAATACTAATATTTGAATATCACATATGCTAATTCTGTATCTCACGTATGATGAGACCCCTTTAAAATTATCTTCGAAATTAGGTCTTCAAAAGTCGCACAATATGTGAGTACAGTAATACTTCGATCTTACACGATTCGAGTTGCGCGAATTCACACAGACACGAGCTTTTCACTGGAACCTAACTAATGGGCATATGCGATTTTTTCACAGACACACGAAATTCTCGAGAAACCTTGCAGAAGTGGGTGTTTAATTTTTTAAGTAATTTACAAGTTTTCATGCTTTTATGTGTAAAATCTGTATGAAAAATGCATTTCATTCTTTTATGTGTAAAATCTGTATGAAAAATGCATTTCATGCTTTTATGTGTAAAATCTGTATGAAAAATGCATTTGATGTTTTAATGTGCAAAATCTCTATGAAAAATGCATTTCATTCTTTCATGTGTAAAATCTCTATGAAAAATGCATTGTATGCTTTCATGTGTAAAATCTGTATCAAAAATGTATTATTTTTATTTTTGTACATTCATAAATATGATGCAAAGGTAATTTCAGCACATTCACTTAGTGTACTTTTAGAAGATGTGATACCCATTTGCAAAGTTACTGCACTTTTCAAAGATGATACCCCTGCAGAAAATGCTTGTTTAATGTTTGAAGTTCATTTATAAGTTTTCTTGCTTTTAACTGTAAAATCGATATGGAAAATTTATATTTATATTTCTCTACATAAATATCATACAAGTATATGTCCATTTGCAAAGTCTTTGTCACAAGGACTTTACATGACCTTGAAATGAGGTTGTTCAGTCGCGCTCATTTGATAAAATGAATTCGTTACTGTAATATCAGAGATGTAACTAAGAGTTGTATAAGTGTCATTCTTTGAAAATTACTCTGTTCACCTCGGATAAAAGTGCTGGTGCTATCTGTATGTGCATGTAATTACAGCACGTTCAGTTGGTGTACTTTTATAAGATGTGATACCCTTAGCTACTGCATTTTTCAAAGATGATACCCCTGTAGAAAGTGTGTTTAATTTTTAAGTTTTCGTGTTTTTAGGTGTAAAATCAGAATGGAAAATTTGTATTTATATATCTGCGCATAAATACGATACAAAAGCAGTACAGTTACTTTATTACAGTATCTCTCTCTCTCTCTCTCTCTCTCTCTCTCTCTCTCTCTCTCTCTCTCTCTCTCTCTCTCTCTCTCTCTCTCTCTCTCTCTCTCTCTCTCTCTCTCTCTCTCTCTTAGTTAGCACTCAAACATACTTTTACAACTTATTATTTCTCTGGTACGTCATTACCTGTACAGTATATAATTTTAAATTGATTGAATTTTACCTGTACTGTACTACCTTCTACGAACATTATGTTTTTCGATGTTTTATGGAATTGTACTTTTGTTGACTGTGACATTTTGCCTAGTGATGCCAAGAAAACGGCATCCCATGAATTAGGGGTAACATTAGTATACGTACGCACCTACTGTAAATGCACTATTATGAAACTGTGCAGTACTCAATTTTTATGTCAACCATTTACTGTATTCCTTTTTTAAGGGTAATAAGCTAAATTTTAAATAAAATTACACTAACTTTAGTTCATTTAAAAGTTAGCTTAATACTTTGGGAGCACGATTAGGGTCATATTTAGTACTTAAACTCTAGAAATAAAATTTATTAGCATTTTTAAAGACCATGCCAAACTTACGCGAAAATTCACTTTGCACGAGGGACTCCGGAACCTAACCTCGCATAATTTCGAGGTATGACTGTATACAGTATACGGTATTTATATTTTTGTATGTAAATATGATACAACGGCAGTATCATCCCCATATGTACTGTGCGCTCTCTCTCTCTCTCTCTCTCTCTCTCTCTCTCTCTCTCTCTCTCTCTCTCTCTCTCTCTCTCTCTCTCTCTCTCTCTCTCTCTCTCTCTCTCTCTCTCTCTCTCTCTCTCTCATCTATTTTCGTTTTATTAGCACTCACATGTATTTTCTTTATTTTATTGAATTGTACCTTTGTTATGATTATGACTTACGAAGTTTACCTAGTGATGCAAAGAAAACATCTTTTACTCTGTGTGAAAAAGAAAATGGCATCCCATGAATTAGGGGTAACGTAGCATACGTATGTACCTACTGTAAATGCGCTAGTGTGGCAAATACAGTACCCATTATGATATAATACTCTATTTTTACGTCAGCCATTTATTTCTTTTTTAAGGATAATGTATTTAGCTAACTTTTAAATGAAATTACAGTAACTATTTCCATTTAAAAGTCAGCTTAATACTTTGGGAGCATGATTAGGTTCATATTTAGTATTTAAACTCTAGAAATAAGCATTTATTAGTATTTTTAGTGACTGTACCAAACTTACACGAATCCTTGCCTTCCGTGAGGGGTTCTGGAACCTAACCTTGCATAAGTTTGTGTTTTTACTGTGTATATATATATATATATATATATATATATATATATATATATATATATATATATATATATATATATATATATATATATATATATATATATATATATATATATATATATATTATATATTTATACTGTATGTGTAATTTTATGCATGTATGTGCAGATATGTGTGTGTGTATATAGATACATATAAGATAATTATAAATATTAGTCCTGAAGTGGCAGAGTTTCTTTATGATGCATCAGTTATATATAACCTCTCCTTGTAGACCTACTTCCAAGGCTATGGGGAGAATGTCTTATTCCTTTTACAACCCAGTTTTAAGTAATAGAAACATTTGTGTAAATCATATATGGTAACCTTGCTCAACCATTAGTAACTGTCTTTTTACAGTGGCCCACCATGTCTACTTAACCCATAAGTGTGTAAGGCCATCACCTAAGATGTCTCGAATTAGATGAGGAATTCTTAACACTACCTTTAAAGTCTTCCCTTTAGGGTCTTGCCCCCACAACTTTTTTTTTTTTTGCACGAAAGTTCCATATAGAATTTCCCAATTTACTCTCGAGTTCTGCTTGAGTAGAGTTCTGGCTCTCATTGTAAGTGGAAAAATTTTACACATGTAGCCATAACTGAAGTTTTGAACTCCCAGTTCAGTAGGTTGTTTGGATTCTTAGAAGCCCATGTGCAGATTTTCAGAACTGTTTTGCGAAGTGTCAAGTAAGAACACATGGTACTGATGGTCCTCAGGGAAGGATACTCTGTACTCTTTGTTATATTTTACCCCTATCAACTTCCTGATATCCTTCTCTCCCACACTCTTCACACTCTTCACACAGAAAATTTCTAAGTTTGGAAGTGTGGATTGGACAGTTGTAATGCAATGAGACCTTCTAGCCATGGGCTTTTCCTGTTTTATTATTCCCTTTTCGGTGAGTCATTCAGTTTGATCCTGGTGGCCTTTCGGAAGGGCAAAGGAAAGTTCTGTCGACACATGTACACATACTTCCACTTCCCAGTACTCATTCAGCCGAAGTAAAGTATTCTTCTGTGAATTGAAGTGTGAGCAGTAAGGATTCATCTGTGTGGTATCAGAGTACTATAGTTCTCTCATATTTAGACGACTGGTTTGTTTCTCACCAATTTGTTTTTATTATGAAAATTATGTTTTTTGTCTAGCCTTAGGACTGGGCATTTTGTTCAAGATTGACTGTCTATGCTTTTCTGACCCAGTCAGTTGTTTATTTGGGGATGAAGATCAACTATCTCTTGTTGGAGGTGTTTTCCAAGAGAGAGAGATGGATAAACAGTTTTCCGCACTTTTGAGAACTATAATGGGTTGGCCTGTAGACCCCAAGGACCTTTACACTGTCCTCAGATGTCTTGGAGGCAGATTGATGGGCCATTCTGTGAAACATCTGATATCAGGAAGTGATGTGTAAACATCCTACAGCTCTTGGCAGTTTAGAATAGTCTTAATCATGTCTTGATTCTTACATAAGATGACAAGGACACACAAATCAAGTGACTTGTTCAGACTAACAAGAACTACCTTATCCTTTGGACAGAGTCCAGGAAAGTCATTCCATTACCTTGTTTTGTCCTAGTGAAAACTTTGTTTGAAGACCAACTTAGCAGAAAAGGGCAAGGTCTCCAGGCAGATAGTATCCTCACCCTCAGATTTGCCAGTTGTGGAACCTTTAGAGAGACATAAACACCCACCTGTTCCCGACTGCCTAAGACACTACACTAGTAATTTACTGCCCTCCATGCCAGGATCCTTAGGCATGGGCAGTTGATGCATTCCTTCAAGAATGGTAGAATCTAGGCCTTTATGCTTTTCCTCTGTTTGCTGTTTTGAGGAAATACTCAATGATTTGTGAACTTAGCAGATCACAAGGATGATTTTGTTGGCACATTTGTGGCCCCAAAGGGAATGGTTCCCCCATCTTTCTTTCCTAATGGTAGATGCTCCTTGTCGTTCAGACATTCTTATTCGAGAAGATTCCATCAAACCACGTCTCAGTGTGGAGGTTGTCAATTGTCTGCTATGAACTGTGGCATTTCTAGAATGGCCAAGGAAGCAGTCCTTAAATCTAGAAGGCCATCAACTGTTAGACTTGTGTATCAATAACAGTGGTTAGTTTTTTGATCTTGGTGCTTGTCCTGAGTGGTATCCAGCACCTATTGCACTAGGTATCCTGATTTGAGCTCCACCAGTATCTCAGGTACACAAAGCAGTTTTCTGTCACAGCTATCAAGGATACCACTTTACAGTGCTTTCAGTTCTGCATCATGCTGACTTGAATATTGCTCACGATTTAAGTTTGAAGAGGTTTCAATCTTATGTGCTGGAATTTTCATCTTCCAATCAAGAGGTGGCTGTCTTTATGTCAGACATAACCTGTAAGAGGAGAAGTTAAGAATTTATCTGTGGTGTTAGAAGGCTAAACACTCCTATGTCCAAGATGGCTAAAGTTAATGCACAAAGAATTGATTCCTGAGTGTTTACCATTTTTTGAAGTAATCCTCATGGCCTCTGTACTGTAAACATGTCTTTATTTCCTTTTAAACCTTTTTCTACAGAAGGTACTTTTTCTAGAGAAGTTTTCTTGCAGCTCAGGGGAGATATATTCTGTTTTTGCCTCAGTATTTGCAAATGTTCAATTTTAGCATAAAGTGTAAAGCCTTTAGTCCTGTCATTGCAGCGGGACACTTTCTCCTGAAGCAAATATGATAGTAACCTTGCTTTCTATCTTATCGTTAGTTGTTAGAAATCCCACTATTGAATTTTGGGAACATGAAGGAGCACATAGGTGTATAGAGTGTACCTTCTTGTATGATGGTGCTAGTTGTCTTTAGTTTTGGACTGTCAGTTATAGGCTTTCGACTGAAGCACTGGAGTCACTAGTACTCTATGGGATAGAGTCATTTTTCCCCTGTAAGGATCCTCTGACAAGTCTCGCTACGAGGATTGTACACCTGTTGTGGTTCAAACGTCTGGCAACAGTATAGTGTGTCTCCGACTTACAGCGAGGGATCCGTTCCAGCGCCTCGCCATAAGTTGATTTCCTCCTTAAGTTGGTTTTTCATCGTTATCGGCGGTTTAACTGCACTTACAGCGCCGTAACTTGATGCTGCATCAAGTTACAGCACCAAAAGCGCCAATAACTTGGTGCCTATTCTTGCCATTAGCACCGTCAACAGCTCTTACAGCACCATAACTGGATGTAACATGAAATTACAGCACTGCAAAACACCGTTAATGGTGCTAAAAAGGCACCGTAAAATCGAATCTGCTGTAAGTCGGTGACGCACTGTACTTACCAGTAAGGGCCACACATCAGGCAGGAATGTTGAGAAGCTTTTTCTACCCTTAAAAAAAAAGCTTTTAGTTTGCTTGGCTGAGCACTATTTCTCTGGCTGCACTAACCCACCATCCTTATTCAATGTGGTAGTCAGCTAACTTTAACAGTAGGTAAGAGTCATCCCAAATACTATAATGATAATTTTCATGATAAAATTAATTATTTGGATACTTACCTACTGTTAAAGTGGGAACCCACCCAGCCTCCCCACATCTTAGTGGGTGGTCATGAAGAAATGTGACGAGAATGTAAACATTCCAGTGCCATCTGGAGGGAAACAGATGACTGCAGTGACTGTCTGAGCGGGTTAGCCAAACGTATTTTGATTTTTTTATTTAAATGCCAACCACACCAAACAGCACAAAGATAAAACTAACTTGAACAGGAGGTAAGTATCTAAATAATTAATTTTATCATGAAAATTATCATTATTCCATAAGTGGAGAAAGCGAAGACTTATGATGTTACATAAGGCCTATGCTACTTTATGCAATGAAAAACAAGCATTAACAAGGAAGGTGGAGATTTTGAAACATTATAGAATGATGAGATTCATCGTTGGAAGATTGTATGCAATTTTAATGAGGAGTAATTGGTGTGAGATGTGGTATCAAGAGACTGGAGAAAAGACAGATTTCAGAGATTAAGATGGTTTGAGGAACGATAGGTTAGAAAAATAGTAAAAATGGAAGTAGCAGGACAGAGACCCCGGCAATCATGGAGAAAGAAGAGAGTTGAAGATATAGTCGTGTTGGGAGTTGACACAGCAAGAGCACAGGACAGTAAAATGAAGTGTACTCATTTTGCATCCAACCCTTTAATGGCAAAAGCTGACATAAAAACACTAATGATGGAAAGTGGAATAGAGGCTAAAAACCTAAAAATTAAAGTAAAACAAAGCTTTCTTTTTCTTGCTTTAACTTTCAGGCTTTTTGTCTGTATTCCTCTCTTCATGGAAAGTGGAAAGGAAGCAAAATCAGCAAAGTGCACATGTAGCAGTTGTGGAAAGGTGTAGTGGTGGTGAAGTACCTACTTTGTGTCAAATGTAACAAAGGGCCTCACCAGATTTACTCAAGGTCACAAAATGTACATGGAGCAAAGGGATCTTTATGTTTAAATGCATTACAAGAGCAAGTTGGAAAGAAAAGGGAGTTGAGAACTGTTTTGATAGATGGGCAGGTCTTAAGAGAGTTGAGATATTTATTTTACCTTGGGTACCTTGGACCATGAAGTAGGAATTGAGAAAACAGTAAGAATGGAAGTAGCTGCGCAGGATGAAGTGTAGAGAGATGGCTAGAGTACTGGTAAATGTAAGTGTTTCAGTAGTAGAAAGTTGAAGGGCATATGATGGGTGCACAAGGCTTGTATAACTCTGCTGTAGAAACATAGGCCCTGACAAGGTAAACAGGTTGGCAGAGGTTTTGAAAAAGTGCAACCAAAAAAATGTCTAGATTCATGACCAGAACATGGTGGGAAGTTTGTGTTGTGATTAAGGAATTAGGGAGATTTGATATCAAGGGGGTGGAAAAAAGACTGTTGTTTCAAAGATGAGATGAATTGGACATATCACAAGGGATTGGGAACCATAGTCAAGAAATTAGTAGGTAAGGAAGTGTCAGGACGTAGACCTGAAGGAAAACTCAGGAAGTAATGGAGGGAGGGGACAAAGAAAAGAATGAAGAGAACTCTGTATAAAACCCCTGTAAAGGGAGAGCTGACATAAAAATAATTATGATTGAAAAAGGCCAGTGATATGTTAGGTGTTTTGAGATTCTTGCCAAAAGAGCAGAATGACATTGCAGTCACCTTCACCAAGGGAAACAGGTGCTGCAATCAGTAAAAGCTTTGGATCCAGATGCCTTCAAGTTATTTAGTGGCCTAAAAACTGGAAACTTGTGTTTTCTGCCTTAGGACTGTTAGTGAACCTTGAAGTTCAATCATTTGATATGTGAAAACTGTAAAAGTAATGTGAATTTTTTCTTTGCAGCATTGATACCTGAGACCATATTGTGGACATATATTATCCAGTTAACTGGAGCTCTTCGCGCCATCCATACTCAGGGATTAGCATGTCGCACATTAGATCCATCAAAGATAATTTTAACTGATGGAAAAACAAGAATTAGAGTAAATTGTTGTGGCATAATTGATGTGTTGAACTTTGATCCAAATGTAGCAAATCCTCTCGCCAATATGCCACAGTACCAGGTCAGTGGGAAAACATGGTCTGTTGTTCTTCTGTGTAGAAATAAACTAATTTTTTAAAATAAAGATTCCTTTTTACCTGATGAGGTTCACATACCTCCAGAAGTTGACATGTAAGCATTTTATCATTGTAGAGCTATGAAAAGCATTTTGAGAGAGTTGGTTGCTTGCAAACAACATAGGGAATGTTGAACATTGAACTAAATATAAGATTAACAAACAGAATTTTAACTACAAATTCAGGTGTTTATTACAAACCCATTAATCCTAAAGAGCCTTTTTATTGTTCTGGATGCATCAGGCCTCTTGAAACAAGGCATTTCAAAGTAGGATTCAGTGCACTTGTTTAGCCAATTCCCCCAACCATAAAGTTATCCACCTTCATTTTCCTTAGTGTCCCCATTGAAAATGGATATACTCTCATTCTCTTTGAGGGTACTTTTGCATTTTTGTCTCTTTATTCTGATGTCTCATTGACAGAACTCATTCAGGTCCATTTTTGCATTGTATTCATACGTTCTGTTTGGGATTTCCAGCATTTTGTGATTATTATGGACCCATTAATCATAAACAGCCCAAAATTGTGTAGAATGCATCCAAGTACTTGAAGCAAAACACTTCAAAGAAAGAGCCCTATGTAGATGCTTGGCTTACTCCCTGATCCATGGAGTGATACTGTTTTCATTCTCAAGCTGTAAAAGAAAGTTATGAAATTACAGACACAATACTGGACTCAATAACTTTAATGAAAACAGACACACACACGCACACTGTTGAAGGGAAAACCTGGAAAACACAAAAAATTTGAGAATAAGTCAATAAATTCAATGAAAGTGAAGCTTCTTGCTTTAACATGTTTTTAAGTCAAATAAAAATGAACTTTTTTACAAAGAATCTTTAAATCTTAAACACTCAAAGAAATGTTACACTTCTGAACAATTCTTATGGATATCTGAGAGAAGAATTCCTACCACCTATTGTCCAGTCCTAGAATTGGCAATTCTAAAATGATCTGCTTGCAGTGTGAGATTTTTAAAACTGGATACTAAGGACTTGAAGCTACATTTGGAACAGTGAATTGATAGTGTTAACAAACAAAAGCAAAACCTGCATTTGGTCTGTAATTGAAAAAAGTTACCTGATTTTTTTTACAAACCCATCAATCGTAAATAGACTTATTATATGTGAATGGCTCCCAATCACATCAGCTAAGTAGTTATTGAAATTGAAAAGGTAAATTTTCTGTGTGGATCACTGAAAGCAGTTGTTCTGGGGCGCAGTTTGTTCCACAGTACTTTTTCTAGGGTTGTCACCTCTCTCTCTCTGATTTGGCTGGAAGGGTTAGAAGTATGTATGTATATATTTTTAAGGGTACTAATGATTAAGATGACTTTGAAATGATATTAATAATATAATATCAAAGATTAATACAGTAACAGGGTAATAAGGTATATTTGGTGTAGGCTGATATTTTAAGTATACATTTAGTGTTTGAACTTTCAAGATAGGCAGTTATAATCATTTTTAGAGTGGTGGGCTTCTAAGTATTCGTGGATTTTAACTATTCAAGGGGGGTTCTGGAACACATCCCCAGGAATATGGGGGGGGTGTTTACTGTAATAACCCACTTAATGACACTGTTAACTGGATATCAGCGCCGCTAACTGGAGATCGGCCCCGCTTCTAAGCAGAGATCAGCGCCTCTAACCAGAGATTGGCGCTGAAAATCCAGTTAACGATGTCGCTAGACAAGCGCCTTAGAACCAGATCACTGTTAACCAATGCCGCTGGTAAGTGGCGGCTGCCTGTACAGTAAAACCTCGCTTTAATGGACCCAGACTCAATGGACATCAAATTTCATGAACAAAACTGGCCAAGGGTAGTGGCTGGTGTTGTTTACGTTTATTCATGCACTAACCTCAGCAGTGATGCGAATTAGAACTTAACGTATATTTCTGTGTACTGTATAAGGTGACGAGGTAAAAAAAATTATGGCAAATTTTCATGATTTTATCTCATATCAGTAGTATAAGATGACTGCTAAACACAAAACCATCTGTGTTTAGCCTAGCTTTTGCAACAACATGTATCTTACGGAATGTTGGTCGTGTAAAGATGTCATTAATAGAAACTGAAAATAAACAAAATAACAAAGCCAATTCTGTATCATATTTTTCCTACACGTCGCCTAAAAGGGAAACATTGTTTTGTTTACATTTCATCGCCAATCACAAATAACCCCTAACAATCCAATAATGTTTGATAATTATCTTACATAATTATCATTCATATGACGGAATTGTTCTAAATGGTTATTTACTACCAAAATGATAATGAATTTTTAATAAAAATAGATATGTTACCCTAAATGTTACTACTGTACTACTGCAATTATACTACCATTACAATTTCTGGAAGGTTACCGAAAGATAAAGGTTGCTGTGCGCAGCCCATGAAGAATTAGAGGAATTTATTTCTGTTGATAGAAATTCATTTCTTGTCATACTGTGTTTTTTTTTTTTTTTTTTTGCTGATAGGTAAGATGGGTGAAAGAAGAGTGAGGGCAGTTAGCTAGCTAACCATGGTAGGGAATAGTTTAGAAAGTGAAATATTAGTAAGAGTAATGTCAAGTGTGGTTTATCCACAATTTTATTTAGGTAAGGGTACAATTTTTCTAATAACATATAATACAATAATAATTTTACATTATAACAACATGGTGAATTGTACATATTGAATATTTTGAATTTTATTTCTTATTAGTATAATCATATTTAAAAGATAAAATAAAATAAAAAATAATTTCCAGTTTCCCCATTTTAACCTTGATGTTAATTATCATAATGATTTTGCATGATACCTACATAGTAAATTCTAAATATTACTTTTTCACAAGGCATTTCTTAATAATTTAATGGTTGAGGTTCATCACGATGAATATATGAAGATACTCTTCTCCACCATCTGTGGTCTGTGTTGTTTGGGTGGTTTCTCTCTTCTGCTACGGATTCTTCTGTTAATTCACTGTTGTATTGATCTAGTTTGTTTCATATGTTGGTTGCCAGTCTGTATAATCTTTGATTAATTGGTTCTACTTTGTATTTTTTGTGTATTTGTTCTATATTCAGATCGTCATCTTCTTGACTGTTTCTCACTGCACACCTTAGTATCTTATTTTGGAATTTTTGTAATGCACTTATATTGGAAGTCGATGCTAAACACGTGGGTATTGGTGGATATTCCATTATTGGTCTGATAAGGCTTTTGTAGAAATGGATTTTGATATTTGTATTCATATTCCTAAACCGTTTTAGCTTTGTATTTTGTGTTCTTGCTATTCTTAGCCTTTCTCTCACGTGTCTTGGTATTCCTCTTTGTCCGAATTGCATTCCTAGTATTCTTGTGCTTTTAGTAAAATTCATCAGTTGTTGGTCTAACATTATTTGTGCAGGTTTGTAAGCAGACACTGATACTAGTTAGAATTTAGATTTATTTGCCTTTATCTTCCACTTCTTTTCAAATTGATTTATTCTTTCAGTTTGGTTCATTGTTTTTTGTGCTATTCGGATTTCACAATAAGCTGTAGGTCCTGTTGCTATGTAACCAGTTGGTTCTTAGCCACATAAATAAGTCTAATCCTTAGAGCCAGCCCTAGGAGAGCTGTTAATCAGCTCAGTGGTCTGGTTAAACTAAGGTACACTTAATCTTTTTTTTTCCATAACTCGATGTTTACATTTTCTCGGCTGGGCTTACTTAGGTAACAGTTGATTTCATTGATATAGAATTATTCCTTGAATAGGCTATTCATTATGAAGATATGCCAATAATATATAAGGTAAAAATGGTTTTATTACGTTTACGTTTCATCACCAATCACAAACATCCCTTATCAACAATACGATAATGTACGATAATTATCGTTCATATGACTCAGTTGTTAACAAACAGTATTTACTACCAAAATGATAATGAATTTTTAATGAAAAATGAATATTGTGTTATCCTAAATGTTATTACTACAGTAATTACATTTCCATTAAAGTTTCTGAAAGGTTACTGAAAGATAAAGCAAAGTTACTTTATACAGTATTTATTTGTGCTAAATCTAATTATTGCTTTCTTTATTAATGGTTATGTTGTATAAAAGTAAAATACAATCCCTATTAATGGTTATGTTGTATAAAAGTAAAATACAATCCCATCGCTACAGAAAACAGGTTTTGATGTAGGAAAAACCTTTTTTTGGTAGTCGCTGTTGAGTCCTCAAGGAGTTACCTTCCATGGTCTACCAGAGCACCATGGTGACCAAACTAATATCAAAGAATTCTCTTCTAGTTGGTCTTTTTGGCCAGGTGTTGTGTCGTAATGACTAACATTATAATGTGATGGAGTATATACTGTAATGGAGATAAAGATAAGAGGGCACTTTCACTTATGTTCAGCAAAGCTGAACCCAGTTTTTCCAACATCAAAAGAACCTGCAAGAAAGAGAAGTGACTACTGAGCATGCGCATCCACCCTCTTGTTTACAACCAGGCCGTTAAAAAACCAAGGGGCCATTACTCTCTGTTGGTCAATGCACGATGATCCCTTTCCGAAATCCCATGCCTTTTCGTCAGGGAAGTGGGAGGGTTTTGAGGACTCAACAGCAACTACCAAAAATAGGTTTTTTTTACGTCAAAACCTGCTTTTTGATAGCGTAGTCGCTTGTTTCATCCTCGAGGAGCTTTACAAAGAAACTGACAGGTGATGAAAAGGCTTAAGCTCTCACTTTTTAATCCCAACACCCCAAAGGAAATAACATTTCTGGTCCGAGGTCAAGCCACAGATTTCAAGTCCCATTCTTTGTTCCAAATACCCTTCAGGTTTTGGTACCAAGGAACAAGAAACTATACACGAACTTACGTTTTAGGATGTAGTTCTACACTGGCTTACCTAAGCATGCTGGGTTTGGTTGCAGAACTGTCGCCCCTCTCCCAGCAAGTTAGCATACTCACCGTCAATAAGACCCCTGGTTTTCTGCCATAGCACCTAGGGGTTAAGACTAACCATGCCGCCTACTGGTACACAGTGTAATCGAACTTGTCCGAGCACGTGGCAGTAATTTAACTGATGATCACCCTATACATTTGGAGACTTCTTTGAAAGAGACATTTCTGAAGAAGGCTAATGACGTACTTGCTTTCCTAACATGTGACCTAGGAAAGGAGTGTGGATTTGCCTTTTTAATGAGGAACACTACAATCATTCTCAGCCCTTGTGGGCAGAGTGGTTAGTTTGTGCTAGGGTGTAGGAAAATAAGACCTTCTGGGATGTTTGCCATGACTTCTAGGTAAACCCTAAGTGCTTGAACAGGCATAATGACTTGTCTGCTAAATTTAGTTTTCTTGAAAGAATAGATTTCCTTTTTTAAGGATCCTTATTCTTGGCCAGGAATGATAGGCCAGTTGCATCGTCCCCATCTATGAGAGCCCAGTTCACTAATACGAGTTCATGATGCTGATGCAATCAAGAAGACCGCCTTTTGTAGCATGTGCGTTGTGGTTGTATTGGGTCCGCTAAATTGAGGGGTTAATAGAAGTCTAAGCACGTTGTTCAGGGACCAAGTAATTGGAAGCCTTTCGGGAGTGGGCCTTAGTAGAGGAAAAGACTACAGAAGGGAAGTGATAACTTCTATACCGTACTGGAGTCAACCCCGAATCCATAAAGCAAGGGTTCCGTTAATGCAGCCTTGTATACCATGACTGTTGTAACTGCAAGGCATTTGTCTTCAAAAGGATGTATAAGAAAAATAAAAAGTGTTTCTATAGAAATCTCAACTGGGCTCTCAATATGGATATAAGCTAACCATATCTCTCATACGGACTGGTATTGCCAGACAGATGATGCCCATAATTTTTGCCTAGGTACCTAGCAATGTTGGGTGAGTAATTTTCATGATAGATATTTTTAAAACTGTACGTGAAGGTCTCGACTCAGAAAGGAGGATGCGTAAATGACTTTCCCTCCTACTGTCTGGGATAGAACAGCTGACAATAATGGAACTGATCTTTTCATCCGTTGTTGAAGTAATAGGAACCAATGCCTGTTTGGCCAGTTTGGGGCTGTTAAGTAAACTGTTCCTTTGAAAGTTAGAAGTTTGCTTAAAACCTTCGAAATCTGGGACAATGGAGGAAAAAGATATTGTCCTCCCCTTGTTCCAGTCTTTAGGAAGGCATCTCTTGCGGTTGCTTGACTGTCCAGGTTCGAAGACATATATTAAGAATTTGTGATTCTAGTACCTGGCAAACAGGTCCACTTCCGGTTGTGGAAGCATGCTGGCTATTGTTTGACAAGAGTGATTGTCCAACATCCACTCTGTTGAGGCTGTCATTTTCCTTGATAGAGAGTCTGATATTACAATGAGACCCCCTGTGATGTGAATTGCAGACACGTGTCACTTCCTTGGTTTGCGCTATCTGGAGGATGGCTAGCATTACCATGTTGAGAGGAGGTAAACATGATCCCAGCCTCTTGATGTAGGATATTGTAGTTATGTTCTCTCTCTCTCTTCTGGAGGTTTGAGTTTTTTTGAGAGACAAAAAGACAGCCATCAGCTCCAGGAAATTGATATAAAAATTCCTGAGTAGCTGATCACCTCCCTGCCACCTAACGATCCTCCCAATGTCCTCCCAACCTGTCAGCGAGGCATCTGTGTGTATTGTCACTTGTACAGATGTAGGATTCAGGGTGACCTGTTTCGCCAGAGATTCCTTCCGGATCTAAGGCCGAAGTATCTCCCCAACTCTTTTAATCCTTTGATGAGGTCAGTCTTGCATCTTTTTTCTTGCATGCGATAGCCAGAATTTGTTTACATTTTTAGCTGCAATCTAAGTATTGGATCTATTACTGATGCGAACTGCAGCGGGCCCATCATATGTTCTGATCGCCATCTGGAAACTCTGGGCTTGCAAGGAACCTTTTAGGGACTTGCCTTAATCTGTTTTGGGTATGATGGGGAGAGACAACAGGCCATGAAGAGTATCCAAACACAGTCCCAGCCACTGAAAGTGTCTGCTGGGCGTGAGGCAGGATGTTTTCAAATTTATTAGAAAACCTTTTGACTGCACTGTAGTCTGTTGACCATTGCTCTTAGGTTTTTCCAGCACTCTTTTCTTGTGGGCCCCCAGATCTTTTTGTTTGAGTTCTTGAATGAATACTGTTGCTAATTTTGTAAAATATTCTTTAGGCAATGTTAGCCCAAAGGGCATGACTGAATCTGTATGTATCTTTTCCTATCCGGAACCTTAGGAAGGGGCGGAAAGGAACCGCTATAGGGTGTGCCAGGTGCATCTTTCAGATATACAGAAACCGTCTAAGTCCCTTTTGGAATGATTCAATATACTTAGGCAACAGCAATTATTCGAAACTTGGCAAACAATGTGCTTGTCCCCCCACAGGGAAAACTTCCATTGTCTGTGATGTTGTCAAAGCTGACCCCCAACCAATGTAATTCCTCTTGGTATCTGCCTCCTCCTCTGCCTTTGCCTTTGATAGACATTCCAGGTGTTGTTTTTCCTTTTTTCCCCCTAGAAGATGGTTTTTGGACCTTGTGAAAAAGGATGTCCTTGCTGCTGTTGTTATCTCTTTGTAGGGAATTGTCCCTTCTGGCCACCTACCTGTTTTTTGAGGAAAACTTTTGGGGGTTACTGGAGGCTTATATGATTTTTTATCAAAGTAAACCTTTTTTGGGGTTGGGTAAATGGAAAAATTGGGTTCTTTGCCTCCTGAATTCCCCTTTCCCCAGAAGAGCGTACACTGTACAATTCTGTTGGTGGGCATGCTCGTTGAGTTGAGCCACAACAGCCTCCTCAAACAGGTCCTTACAGAAGGGGGTTAGAATGTAATAATGCAGTGACATTAGAGAGTGATTTGACGGAGCTCTCCAATGCTTCCATTTGCACTTTATGCGACATTCTAGGAGGTCGCAGAGTTCTTCCCATCGGGTTCTCATAAGACTTTTGGCCTTAACAGCAAAAATTATCCTGGGATCTGGAAGCCTTTAGGTGGCAACTTCCAGCAAGTTGGTAGAGGTTATAATACTAAGGAGTTGGAGCCTAGAATAAAATTCTGATGAGGCTGTCCCCTCTGAGAGTCTTCTCATAGGGGTCCCAAACTGCTAAGTAGTTATATCTAAAGGGAGCTTTTTGCTTTCAAAATGGAGTTGCGGCATTGCCCATTCCTTGGTGGAATTTTCCGAAACTGGGATGACCGTGGCAGATGATTTTAATTCTGCCATTGTCTCTTGTTTTTAGTCACTACAAATTCTAAAAATCTGTCATAACATGATTAATATTTTTGAAAGTGAAGGGACAGAAGGCTGGGGCTACTTGGAAGTAGAAATCCATTTTTCACTGACCTGCTAAAGGGCAATTTCCATAGCTTTAAATGCTATAGGCACAGGTAAGAAAACTATATCTGTTAGTGGTTTCTCCATGTCTGGTGAAGATGGTACCAGGTGCCACTCTGTATTAGGGAATGCTGCTGTTTGTAAATTCTACACGTACAACTTCGATCATAATATAATTTTTCTCTCATTAATTACATGCTTGCCATCGGGAGAGAAAGGGCACATTGAGGTGTCTCACCAAGGATTATCATAGTATTGGAGCCCCTATTATGTTTTGATCTGAAATTCTGTATTCCGAACTGACCCTTTTGTTGTTTCCAGTTGGAATTCTAACATCAGGACTTGTTTGGGCAGCATTTTTGGTCACAGGATGTAGTACTTTTACACTTTGGGGTGTACATGAGTGACTTACTTTCCATTTCAGAATCATGCTTCACGTCCCGTATATATTGCTGTTTTGCAGCAGGGACATCTTTGATGGTACTCAATTTCCTTACGGAACTGATCAAATGCCGCAAACTGTGTATCCCTTTTGAGGGAGCTTGCTGCAAACTGTATCCCTTTTGGGGGAGTTTGCACAATCTAGCTTGAGCTTCCGCAACTGAATTGTAACTGCCTGCATTCAGCAACGATAGCTGCATGGGGAATAGAATTCCTTCTGGAAGGGTTCTCCCATGGCTAGCTGAAATTTGTGTCCCTGAGCCTTCTGGGTTCAGCAGGGTCATTTCAATGGCAATGTCCACTTCATATTTTTTAATAAGAATGTCAGCTCCATGTAAAGATTCCTCTACTTCCTCCACGGGGTTAACCTGGGAGGTATTGGGGACTGATGTTACTGGGTTTTGGCCCAAACATTGATATTGTTCAGAGAAAGGGTTAAATGTCTGCTGCCGGAGTTCTGCCAGAAAGATGTAATCTCCCCCTTCCTCACCCATACTGAACCCTAGGACCCATTGAGACAGCTTAAAAGGAGCTGTTTCATCCTTAAAACTTGCTGCCAGGAGCATACTACAAATCTCGCCCACGTTTGGCAACCAAGCAAATTTTCCTTGGTTTTTACAAGGACTATGCTCTTGGCAGGTGGTATGGGCCGTACCCACTGGTAAAAAGTGAACCGAGCAATTTGCTATGGAACACTTGAACTGTTCGAGGATCCTGCCTAATGGCGGCACTGTAGTGATATAAAGCAAGTTGGTAATAGAAGCTAGTTAGTATTAATTGTTTTTAAGTGAGGGACAGTTCTGTAGTTCCTCATATAGTTTCCATATTACATGTTAACTTGATTACAAGTGTGCAGTTGTAGTACATTTAATTAAATATCTATGTTAACTTAAACCCTCTAAAGTTTAGGTTAGTTTTCATACCTGTATATGGCTGTATTACACACTGTTAGCCCTTTTGCAATGGCCAAGTAAAATTTTTAATTCCAATTGCATGCCATTCAGATTAACTGCTTCATACTCCAATCCTAACACAGTGCAGGCAAGAGCTCATGATGTTAGGGGGCTAGCACCCTTCTTTGGCATTTAAAAAGAACTTGTCTTTTCAAAGAATTTTGAAGGCTGACACATGGCTTCATCAGACCACCTTTTCACTTCCCTCTATCTGCGGGATGATGCCACAGGTCCTTGGACACTTTTTCCTTGGGTCTTGTTGTGGCTGCTCAACAGGTTGTCTAATTCATCCAGTACCCATAGCAGGACAGTTTGTATCTTACCCAAGATGATGGTATGAGTGTATCTTACCCAAGATGATGGTATGAAAGTGAGAATGAATGAGATGGCTGGTCTCTTTCAGCTTCCTTTCTTTTCTTCTTTACCCAGGGGGGTGAAGAAATCATTCCATCATGTGCTGGATCAGGTCTGATACATATGAGACTGCAGCCTTTTTGTTAACTTTTGCTTATTCATACACTAATATAAAACTTTCGCAAAAGCAAGTCCTTCCTCTCTCTAGCAAGGGGAGAGAGGATTGATAGTATACTATTGGTGGCCACAAAGGTTTGTTATCTACAGATATAGTTCTTTAACTTCCTCCCCCTCCCACACTGTCTCATCATATTGTATGGATTCCCAGAAGTCTGATTGATGAATAATCACTTATTTATTATGTCAGAGGCTTTGGTTCCCTTCCATTGGCTTCTATAAGCCAGGAAGAGTTACCAGGTGTGCTGAACCTCCAGTCGGTTTCAGACTTTCTTTCCTCCGTCCAAAAGTGAGTCTATCCATAACTTAAGACCCAGGTTTGTTCTTCATATGAACAAATGACAAATTTATGAATCAGTTTGTATTTTTCATAGCTAACAAACCTGCGGTCTTAACTCATATGGCCCACCTCTACCCACCCCTCAATCAAGTCAACTGGGATGGAAGAAACTGAGACGTCATTTCTTTCGATACATCCTTGAAGGAACTCGACGGTTGCCGCCTAGGCCTATCGCCCTATCTCGTTGCCACCAATACCTTGTTTGTTATTTTTACCGGTTTCCAGCTGGCACTAGAATTATCCATAAGTTAAGACTGCAGGTTTGTTAGCTATGAAAAATGCAAATTAATTAATAAATGTGTCATTTCTGCACATGTACCTTTTACTGTTTAAAATGAGATTCTAGATGGAAAATATTAAATTTTTTCTTATTTTCCTCACTTAAAATTGTATCTTATGTTCATCATTAAAGGTATCCATTCATGTTTGTAGTGCCATTCTAAACTGTTTCTGTGGTCTGGCTTTTAAGATAAACCACAGTGTGTGTGTGTGTGTGTATGTGTACAGTTAACCCCAGTAAAAAAAAAGTGCAAATCTTGCATAATAGAGTGCACCCCCGGTATTCGTGGTGAATAGGGACCACAACCACCTGCGAATACTTGAGACCCACCTCAAAAAATTATTATAACCGCCTATTTTAATAGTTCAAACACCAAATATCCCTTAAACTATCATCCTAAAACACTTAATATCATTTCAAAGTCACTTTATAACATCACCCTTAAAAATATATGGCCAATATGTGTGAAAACTAATCACGTTCCCCTTATATTCAGGCAAAGTCATTTTCTCTCATGCAGTTTTAGTTTTAGTGTCATATTTTTATGTTTATGGTACAATAATTCATATTTCATGAACACAGAGAGAGAGAGAGAGAGAAATGCAACTCACACCCTAGTGACAGTAGTACACAAAGCATCGGAGCTATTGGCTATATCCAACCCTTCCAGCCAATAGCATGTCATCATGGAGCCTACCTTGCTGTGTGGTTGGCTACTTTCAACCCTTCCAGCCAATAGCATGTCGTCTTGGAGCTTATGTCAAAGCATGTAAAAAGATGGTAACATGTACATGTACAGTATATGCATGTGCTCATTCGATAACTTTGTGAAATTCTTGGAGTTTTAGTTTCATATTTTTATGTTAATGATACAGTAATTCATATTTCTTGATACAATAATTCATATTTCATTAAGGAGAGAGAGGACTGAGTTATGTTTACATTGGTTAAACAATTAAAAATGTCGGGATGATTGTTTTTTTTATACATATTGCAGTGATGATAGATCAGTATAATAATTCAGTATACTGTACATTATACCGTATCAAAAAACTGGCCTACGTCTAGTGGAGCCGTATTACCGATGGTTGACCAAGCGCCATAGGCTAGGCTAGGTATCAGTATGTACTGTAATGGGTAGGCACAAAAACTGTTGCTAATAATAAAACATTGAAAAAAGCCTAATTATTACAGTAAATTGATAAAATATTAAAAATAAGCTGAATTATGTCAGTTACCACAAACTTGAGAAAAATTGCCTAAGTTACATTGGCAGCTTGTGGCATGAGCGGATGTAAACAAACCAAAGCTCCACCCTGGTGACCTGTCGCGTTAATACATAAATGTTGTTTACTTTCAGTATTAATTTATGGTAAATTTCATATAGAGTCTACTGGAATAGTGCATACAAAATCACTTTAAAATATCTTTCAAAGCAACAGCAACAGAGTGAGCTGGCTTTAAACAACGCGTGGGAATAAAGATATACATTCATTATGAATGATAAGCTACAGAAGAATCTTTTACATTAGGAACTTGTTTAAACCAGCTTTTCAGACATCGAGTGTAAATAAGTTAAGAGGTTTGTATTTGTGAAGCAAAACTAGTTATAAATTAGGAATTCTCTGTTTGTATTCTGGCCGTAAAATGGGACATATAACACAGCAGAGAGGTTGACATTGTCAATCAAAATTACTATGTACATTTTAATTATTAAGGTAATTGGAGGTTATATTGCAGAGTTGTAAAACTCTCTCTCTTATTTTCCAGCAAGAGGATTTGGTAAGCCTGGGAAGGTTGATGCTTGCTTTAGCTTGCAACTCAATTTTGGCAGTACAAAGAGATAATATACAGTCTGCTCTTGAACTTGTCAATAGATCATACTCTAGGGATTTGTCAATGCTGGTGGTGTGTCTTCTTACTGCACAACGCATCAAGAGCATAAATGATGTGATGCCAATGATTGGAGCCAGGTAAGGGGTTTCCTTCAAGTATCATGCCAGCATAATCTTGAGGCTCTGAGTACTCTTCTTACTTTGAAATTAGTATCTATTACATATGTCCAATATTGACTTTTTGATTTAGCATTCATTTTGGTGAATTTTTATGGTTATTGTGATATTGAAATTCATCAAGTCCAGTCTAATTCCAACTGTGGGAATTGGACTGAAGAATTTTTTTTTTCATATTTTTCAGTTACAGAACATTCCTATAGTTTTATCTGCTATGAGCTCTTGAGAATATACTATGCAATAGTCTTTTTTTTTTTACAGATTTTGTCAAATCCCTTACAAAGTTAAAGTTGTTTTGTATTTCCATGGAAGAATTTCCACAGGAATAAGCAAGAATAGTGTTTTATAAAAGAAATAGGAATCTGTCACTAGTCTTCATCAGGTTGATGAAAGTTTTAAGCAGAAAATTAGGTGTTATTATTTCTGTGAATCTTACCTAACATTCATATAAGTTTCAAGTGCTGTCTTGCTTGTCAGTTAATAAAAAATAAAAGGAAGGCATTGTACCTGGTTTATCAGCCTATCTTGTCTATCTTGGCAGTTGAGAAAAAATTTTGTTTCCTTCCTTCCAGTAGGTAATGAGATGAATGATTCCTTTTCTATGCCTCAGTTAGTTTTCTGCTACCACGGTAATAACATTACTGCCAGAGTCTCTGGCTGTTGGGAAATATGAATTTTTCTTGTGCTGTTCAATGAAAATTGGTATAGTAGCTACAACCCCAAATATACCATGTTTTATCACAACCTTGTTAATTATATTTGCCTGAATACCAATATAGGAGGGACAACAAAGTTGCTATGATTTCCAAGACAGGGCCATCAATCACAGGATTTGTGCAGGATAGGAGATACAGTGCATTGAGATCAGAAATCAACCTCTAGGAACTTCAACCATGAAGGATTTTTACATGCTAAATATCACCATGTATCTGGTAGTTTGCTTAAATGTTACTCAGCACTTACATCAGCGTAAGATGTAAAGGAAGGTTCCCTGGGCAGCCACCCCTCAGGAAAGTGCCTGAGAGACAAGATGTCATGAAAGTTACAATGAGGTGCATGAAGATTAAAATAAATATTCCCTCCCCACCAGTAACATGACCTGTTGTGAAATTGGTAATAATAATAATGGATCCACGTGTCTAAGAGCTACATTTCTCAAATAGAATTTAGTAAAAGTAGTTGTCATCTTGTTTGGGTTCAAAGGATAGCATCAAGATTTCACTTTTGACTGTCTCAAATCAGTATTTAAAACATTGGAGTAAGCCTTTGTGAGTACTAGACTGATCCAGGAGACTGTATTCGTAGATCATGGAGATTTTCTTCTTCCCCTGACCTGTATTGAGAAAAGGTGTCAATGAGACTGGGATTTGAGTAAGTTGCAAATAAAATTGAATTGACATAAGAGAATTTAGTAGAAGGTTCTCACCTTGAGAAGAAATTGTAGGTAATGTCAGAATACAGTAAACCACCTTATTCGCAGGGGATGTGTACCAACCCCCCCCTACTAATAGCTAAAATCCACGAATACTTAAAACCCTTCTAAAAGCACTTAGAACTGCCTATTTTGATAGTTCAGTCACAAAAAAAAATAAAAATGCTTATACAGGTATTATCCTACTTACAATAAGGTTAGGTTCATAAAAACCCATTGTTTGCTGGAGAAAACGTATCTCGAATATAGCCTAGCCTACACTAGGGTATTCACTACCATGTATTCATATATGGTAGCCTAGCATATACTATAAAGTATCTCTATATATAAACGGTATAGTAATTATTAATATCAGCTAATTCTGGAGGTTCATGCAGATTGACTTATGATAATTCAGTACAAAGAGAAATTGAATAACAAATGCGGATTACCTTAGCCTACACTGTGGTATATCGTATACATACACGGTAGCCTAGCCTACATTATACTGTACACTATATTCATATATATATTAATATATTAAACAAAAATCAGCATAACAAATATGCATCTTTTCCATGGATCTTTTAAAATGTTATGCTTTACTTCACTATATCCATTAATATTGTATATATTCTTATATTGCTTTTGTATTATAAATTGCGATCATAGCAATCAGTGTTTTGGTTTGGAAATCAATTATGCGGTAAGTTTATTTCACTATATTTAACTCAGTTCAGAGCACTTTTCTCGCTTCTATTTAGCACAAATGAATCTCTAGATACTTCTAAATTATTTATATTGGGAAAGGTTATTTCTCGTTATACGAAGTGTTTTTAAGCCGAAATATAACTTAAATGTGTCTCGTTGTGAAATTAATTTAGCTATCTTTTCATTTTGTTTTGTGTAAAAAAATCAATGTTCCGTTCGCTATTTTCACGTGATTTCATCATAATGCAAGCTTCACGTATTTTATCTTTTATTGGCGTGAAAACAGCAGTAATATGTATTCTTTCATGCCCAGTAGTTTTGATTAAAATACTTTCTCCAATTTTAATTATGGTCGTGTTTCATCCATGTTGCAGCTTGAACATTGTTTTCTCAGTTTCAGCTACAACTTGCAGCTTAAATTTTTAGCAGCATATTTCCTTGCTGATCTTCTATCCACACCGAATAAGGGTATATTGTAAAAATATATCAGTCCTGTTCTACTTAACATCATTTGTAACATAACTACGATAATTGTTTACTACCGTACGATGGTTGAAATACAAGCAAAACGGCTGTTATTATCTGATTCGGTTATAAGCAAAACAGTAGTTTCTCATTCGGTTGTTTATGGCTGTGTGCATTTATGCAAGAGTATAACGTTACTAACAGTACTTTTATCATTCTCTTTTACTTTTGTAACTAGAAGATGGGATAAAGAGATGGAGAAAAAAAGTTGGTCTATTGTAATTTGGTCTCTCTTGCTGCCTGATTGTATGCTGCTGCCAGTGTCCCCACGAAATTTAAAAATATTTTATAAATATTGTTGCATTGGTATTAAATGCTTACCCCACTGCAAAATTGAGTTATTGTAACTTGAGAACTACATGGGTGCCTGAGTATTTTAATAGTTTTATCACAAAAAGTGCATTTAGTCATGAAAATTATATGAAAATACAGTAATTAGTGAATATTCCTTAGTGAAAAATACCACAAATGGGCGAATTTTCCAAGACTGATGTGTATATATGTTATATAGAGAAATCCGCGAATACAGGGGGTTTACTGTACTGCATTTTTAATCATGCAGTATTATAAAGAATTACTTTGGATGTTAGGTAAAAAGAAGAAAATGAAATTTAGATTCATTCAACATTCAAAATTTAGTATTTTTTCCATGCCTTGAAAGTTATGAACTTGGAGAGAATTTCACTAGAGCAGCATCTGACCTTGGAAGTTCTTAAAGTAAACAATGCACACCACCATCTGTTGACAAAAGTGCATACTAAACATTTCCTATGGGGAGAGGAAATGTAGAAACTGGAATTCATCAAAGAATGTGTTGAATCAGGAAGATAGCAATAAGTAGGAATACTTTACAAGTAAGAACAAGTATTCATGTGATTGCAAGAAAATATATGGTAGTTAATCATGAGAATACTCGGGACAATGAGGGAAAGGGTTAAAGGAACAGGTTCTTCTTTGTGCAGCAAAAATTTGTACTAGGCAGAATAGGCAATCGGAGCAAAATTTGAACTTGGGTGGCAAATGGGAAGTGCTCCAAACACAATTTTAACTTGCGACCCTGTCTGCTCATATCTTTGAATTTTCACAACATGAATGTTCACAAGTATGGTGGTGGCTGTATGTGGAAAGATATGTATACAGTAGCACCTCAACTTCACCGATGCTTTTGGGGGTACAGCTTCTAATAAGTAACAGTATTAAGTAATAAAGACTGCATATTATAGCCACATTATATTCAGTTAAATATTTTCTAGATATTTTGCAGCTAAGAGAATTCCACATAGTTCCCATAGTTATTTAGAAATGTATTGTATGTAAAATAGTAATATGACAAAAAATATAATGTATTTGATAGATTAGTTAGTTATAAATGATTTGTGTAACCAGACCTCTGAACTCTTTTAGGGTTCTTCTCGGGCTGGGAAAAAAGGGGGGGGGGGAATTCATAAAAAAATTAAATTAGTAATTAAATAAATAAATAAATAATAGAAAAGGGGAAAAAATAAAAAAAATCGAGAGGGAAAGGGAAAAAAGGAAGAAAAAAAGGGGGGGAATTATATTTTATTTATTAATTTAGTTTTGTTTAAGAAGAGAATGATCATATTAATTGAAAAGTTATTACCTTCAGCTAGAATATCCTTTTTTGATTTATTTTGTAAATAAGTATTTCTTTCATGTTGCCATCTGGGACAGTCAATCAAGATATGTTTGTTATTGGGATGTTACCTCTTTCATAAGTTATTGGATTTGTGTGCGGAGTTGACATCAGATGACCTTGTGTGAGTCTGGAATGTCCCATTCTGAGTCTTGTTAAAATTACTTCATTAATTCTTTGTTTTTGGGTAGAAGAATGCCACTTTTTAACTTCGTTCTTAATTTGTTTTAGTTTGTTTTGTGGGGGTATATTTGTCCAATCATTTTGCCAATCCCTGTAAATGAAAGGTTTAACTGATGCTAGCCAGTCTGATATGGGAGCTTTCATAGTAGTTGGGGGATTGTACAAGCCAATTTAGCAGTTTTATCTGCTTTCTCATTACCCTCAATGCCTACATGGGCTGGGATCCAACAAATATGAACTTGAAGGCCATTTGTAATTAATTGATGAATTTCCTGTTGGATATTTTGGACAAGGTGATTATTTGATTTAAATGATCCTATTGCTTCAATTGCACTTCTTGAGTCGCTCAATATGAGTGCTGAAGGAATTCCTTTTTTTATATATCTATATAATGTGGGGAGCCAATTGTATGGCTGCTAATTCAGCTGTAAATACTGATGTAATTAGAGGAAGGCCCATTTGGATAGTTTCATCCTTTGAATAGGCTGATGAGCCCACTCCAGCTTCATTTTTGGATCCATCTGTATAGATTATGAAGGGATTACCCTTCAATCTTATGTATTCCATGGCATGTTGATGATACATTTCAGTATTGAACTTATATTTTTTTGAAAGATATGGTAAATGTGTGCATATTTTTGCCCTTTTTAGTGTCCATGGTGTGATCTGATTTATATCTTGGGTAAATTTGGGTACCATGTTATGTAAATTCAGTAGATGATTAGTTTTTTTAGTAAATGAGTTTTGATTTGGGTTATTATTTGCATTTTGATTATTGAAAAATTTATTTGATACAGATGTGCCTGCTTGAAGGGATAAGCCTCTTAAAGTAATTAGATCTCTGTAATATTTTAGAGGCAGCTGGCCTGCTTCTGCTAGGATACAGTTGGAGATGAGCAGAAGGCTCCTGTACATATATGCACTCCTTTGTGATGTAAAGCATCTAGAGATTTTAGAGTTGCTTCTGAGGCAGTTGAATAAATTGGACAGCTATAATTTATAATTGATAGTACTGTTGCATTGTACAACATTAACATTGTATCTCGTCCTGCACCCCATTTGGTGTGTGAGATTTTCTTTAATAATGTAAGGGCTTTAGATCCTTTGGCTTTGATATATTTGATATGATCTTTCCAATTTAAATGTTGATCAAAAATTATACCCAAATATTTAACACTATTGCACATGTTTATCTCTTCATTATAAAGATATAACTTAATGGTTTGTTGTTTCAACCATCTTTTGTCTTTGTAGAAGACAATGCCATTTGTTTTATTTATCGACAACTTGAAACCTACTGAGTTAGTCCAAGTGGTTATATTATTTGTTGCTATATTAAGTATTCTTTGAGCATGTCTCAGAGAATAACTTGAATAATATATTACAAAATCATCCACATACAAACTATTTTGTACACCCTCAGGCAGGTTCACAGTAATATCATCTATTGCCAGGGCAAATAAGATGCAGCTCAAAACACTGCCTTGAGGGATACCCTCCTCTTGTATGTAGGAATTTGAATATGTATTTTCTATGCGTACTTGAAATGTTTGATTTGTTAAAAAATTGTTGATAAATATTGGAAGGTGACCTCGAATATCGAATTTGTGGAGTTTTTGCATAATATTTTATCTCCATGTGGTATCATATGCTTTTTCTATATCAAAGAAAATAGCCACTGTCAGCTTTTTCTTTTCAAAGCCTTTTTTAATATGATCTTTTAATTGAGTTAATGGGTCTTGTGTAGATCTGCCAGCTATTGATCCCGATTGGGTAGGTGACAAAATTGAGTTTTTCATTATGACATTTGTTAATCTCAAACAAACCATTTTCTCCAACAGTTTCCAACTTGTTTTACATTGGCCTATAATTTTGCAGTTTTTTCCTGGTGTACAAATTATTGCATGTCTCCCTTAGTTGGGAAGACATGCATCAGCCATATGTTATTATATAATTTTAATAAGAATTCTTTAGCTAGTGTAACTAAATTCTGGATCATTTCAAAAGAAACCATATCATGATACGGAGCTGATGGTTGACATGATTTTTAGGCAAAATTAATTGAGCCTCTATTTACAAAAAAACGTCTCCATGCCAGCGGCGTTGGAGTTAGCGCCAAGCTGAAAAATTTTTTTTCAAAAATCACAGACGCAGTTTTTAAGATTAAGAGTTCATTTTTGGCTCCTTTTTTGTCATTGCCTGAAGTTTAGTATCGACCATCAGAAATGAAAAAAATATCATTATCATATATAAATATTGAAATATATTTCAAAAAAAATTTTTCGTATATAATTTTATACAAATCCGCTGTGAGCAAAACGGTTAAAGCTAACGGGTTATTTTTTTCTTTGTATTGCTATATAACAAATTGTGATCAAAGCAACACAGAGAAAATATTATCACAAAATGATGCATGAATTTTGGACGTAAAAAAATGTTTTTTTTTTTTCAAAAAACCATATAAATCGAAATATTGTGCTAGAGACTTTCTGTTTGTTGAAAAATGAAGCTAATTGATTGAATATTATACACTGTAAGTGTTTTAATCTCGACCATTTTGGTCGAAACAAGTTTTGATGAAAGTAGAATTTTTCTTTTTGATTTATATGAAAATATTTCAAAACTGATAAAAGCTACAATTGAGTTATTTTCTGTTGTATTGTACATGAAATTAATATTTTCATATATAAAAGTTTATTAACGACTAATATAAAACGGTGCAAACATTATGACAAATGTCGAAAGAATTTTAGTTATGTGTATGAAAATGTTTTTTTCAAAAATTCACCATAAATTGAAATATTGTGCTAGAGACTTCAATTTATTGCAAAATGAAGGTAAATGATTGAATATTTCTAGAATGTTCAGTTTCTAAATGCATTTTTTACCATTTTGGTAGCGTTAAAGTTGACCGAAGGTTGAAATTTTGGCAGTTATTCTGAAGTATTTCAAAACTGATAAAGCTACAACCATGAGCTATTTTCTATTGTATTCTACATGAAATTATTTTTTGACTAATAAACGATGCAAACATTACGACAACATGATTCAAATTTTGATGTTTAAGGAAAAAGTTTTTTTTTTTCAAATTCACCATAAATCGAAATATTGTGCTAGAGACTTCCAGTTTGTTGCAAAATGAAGGTACATGATTGAATATTACTAGAATGTAAGAGTTTTAGCTTATAATTGCGTTTTTTACCATGTTTGACCTAAGGTTGAAATTTTGGCAGTTATCATGATTTATATGAAAATATTTTGATAAAAGCTACAACCATGAGTTATTTTCTGTTGTATTCTACATGAAATTTGCACATTTTCACATATAAAACTTTATGTAATGACTAATATAAAACGGTGCAAACATTACGACATTTGACGAAAAGAATTTTGAGATGTTGCCAGTTATAAAAAGTTTTTTTTCACCATAAATCGAAATATTGTGCTGAGACTTCCAGTTTGTTGCAAAATGAAGGTAAATGATTGAATATTACTAGAAATGTAAGAGTTTTTTTTACAATTGAGTTTTTCGACCATTTCTATTGTCAAAGTTGATCGGAGGTTGAAATTTTGCACTTATCGTGATTTATATGATAATATGTCAAAACTGGTAAAAGCTGAACCATGATTTATTTTTTGTTGTATTTATGAAATTGCACATAATATATAAAACTTTTATCTTGCAATTTGACGAAAGAATTTTTGTTTATATTAAAAGGACCTTTATTAAACAAAACAACAGGTGTTTAATCTCAGCATCCCTTTAGTCTATTCAAATATTTTAAAAAACTTTTTTGTCGGGATACGTCCCTCGGCACCCGACAGACAATTTTGGTTTGATTTAAGGGAGATAAATTGTTAGACCACCATGGAACGGTGGATATATTAGGAGTTGAAGAAGTTTTGGGGATGTATTTATCTGCAGCACTGATTACAAAACTGGAAAAGAAACCATTTGTGACATCATTGTTTTGATTTAGTGGAAAGGGAGGGATATTTCTAGTTTGTAAATTATATTTATGCCAGTCAGGTTTCATTAAGTTATATTTTATGGGAAATGATTGTTTTTTGGTGTTCAAATAATTCAAAACAATTGGAAAGTGATCACTTGTGTATGAATCATATAGGACATTCCATTGGAATTTTTCGATTAATTCCAGTGAGCATAATGAAATATCTATTGAGGAGAAAGTTAAATGAGTTTTTAAGAAGTACCTTGGTGAATCACTTTCATTCAGACAGTGTAAATTCTGATCATTTATGCAATTTTCAATGTTTGTGCCGGCCAAGTTACTAGCATGTGTGCTGTCCCATAATGGATTATGGGCATTAAAGTTGCCTGCCATTAGTAGGGGGCCATTTACATTATTATTTATTATTTGTGGTAAATCACTAAAGTTTGAGTTAAAGTTTGGCTGATTATATAGATTTATAATAGAGATAATTTGATTGTCTGGCATATGCAATTTGATTGCAGTTATTTGATATGACAATGATGTAATATTTAAGGGTTCATAGGTTGGATCGTTATGAAGATATTTAGCTGTTCCTAGCTTGCCATCCACTATTGGTGAGTGGCAAGCTAATTATAGTTTCTAAAGTTCTTTGGAGTAGTACCAATATGCTGTAGACATATGCAAATAGGTTTATGTTCCTTTAGTATTCTTTGGATTTCACCTAGCCGAAGCTGAGTAGAAAATCCATTCATGTTCCACTGAATTATTTTATTGGTCATTGTTTGGTGGGATTGGCGTTAGACTTTGTAAGTTAATTGTTGATTTAGCTATATCCCGTAACATTTTAAGGGAGTTTGTGTTACTTTGTGGTTTCTTTGTAGCTAGGTTTGATTGCTGAATATTTGATGCATTGATTGGTTCTTCTTCATATTTCCTTATTAGCAAATCTATTTGAGTTTTGATCATTTTTTTTTTTTTAGTTTTAAGGATTCCAAGCATAGTTCGCCATCTTGATGGAATGTTAAAGGGCATTTTTGGAACCTAGTAAAGTTATTTATGAAATTTCAGGTTACATTTTCATTTTTGTTAGGTAAACGATTGTACGTTATGATGAAACACTCTTGACATCCGCAAGATAAATCATGTTCTGAGTGTTGAAGGAATGGTTCTGATCTCTGGGTCCCAATTATGTTTCCATTATTGGATGTTGAAATATTTTTGTTAGGAATTTCTGGTATAGGTATATTGGATCTCTAATGTGCTGGTATAAAATTTTTATTTGAATTTTTAAGTTTATTATTATTATTATTATTCTTTGGTCTTGTTGAGGGTTGGTTTGATGTGGCTGTGATTGTGATTTGATGAATTTGGGGGGTTTCTGACTTTTCAGTGGGATGTTTAATTGAAGATTTTTTCATTGATTTTGGTGATGAGAGTACAGAAGAGTTAGAAGATTTATCCATATCTGGGGAATCGTTATTTATATTTGTCTTGGATTGTGGAACACCATGGATTTCCACTTGTGATGCAGTTAATGTAATCTGTTTCACATTAATGGTGGGAGAGACTGGTGTATTGTTAGATCAATCTGTGAACGGAATGTTAGGTTTTTTACCCTTATGGGGAGTTTTGTCAGTTACTTTCCTTTTTGTATTATAGTTATTTTTGTCGATTAAGCTTTCTGTGGATGATGTTAGTGCATTATGAGTATCCAGATCTGGGTTATTCAAAGTGCATTATGAGTATCCAGATCTGGGTTATTAACCTCTGTTGATTTTTCCATATCATTGGAATTCGTTTCTGAACGACTAACTGGGATTATTACTGGGGAGGTCTGTTGTGATGTAAGAGAGGTCTGTTGCAACTACTCTTGGGCTTTTAGGAGTAGTAGATAATTCGAGATAATTTGCTTTTGTGGGATTAGATTCTTTCGACTTCAATATTTTGAAAAAAATGATTTTTAAATTTAATGGCATTTTACTGGAACATTGATTCAGGCACCTGTCAGTTTGAGTTTGGCATCGTTGGCCCGAGAGACTGGAATACCAGTTCATGTCCATTCATTGAGCTGACCTCACTTTCATATTAGTTAGTTAGTTATAAATGAGGTTGTTTCGTTTGCAATTTTTGAACGTCTTTAAATACAGGTAGTGCAAAAGTGGGGGAAAGAGTTCATGAAATTAAGAGTTTAAATGGAGTAAATAAATTAATAGGGGGAATACAAAATTTAAAAATAGAAAAAATTGGAGTCAATGGTTTTCAAAGCAATATTTTACTTATCAATTTAATTTTGAATTAGGCAGCAAGAAATACCAAATTGACAAGTTATTACCCTCTGCAACCAATATCTTTTTGATTCCATCTCTTTATTCCATCTTCTAGCCAGTAAGAGAATAATAAAAGCATTGATTGTATTGGGATTTACATCTTTCAGTCAAGTTATTGTTTGTGCCTTGGAGTTGCCATAAACAACCATGTGAGACTCTGTTGTTTTGCTAATCTGAATCGGATAACAACTGTTTTCTTTGTATTTCAACCATGCCACGGTTAAACAATTATTAAGTTTGTTTAAAAATGTTTTAAGTATATATGTTTTTACATTTACCCAATCCCTATGGAGAAAAGATTTAACTGAAATATACTGCTGCAGTAAAATGGGGGCTGCAAGTAGTAGTTGGGGATTTTGAGAAAAGAATGTTTAAGCTGCTTTAATGACTATAAATTATCGTACATTGGCAACATGGATGAAACTGGGATCCAACAAATTAAAATTTGAAAATATTTTAATCAAAATTTACTGGACATGAAAGAACACATGATTACTGCTGTTTTCACGCTGATAAAAGATACAATATGAAAAGTGCTGAAGGGTGTTGATGATGAAATCAAGAGAGCCAATTGTACGGAATCTTGATTTTTTGTTGATACAAAACAAAGGGCCATTTGGAAGTTTCATCTAACTAAAAAAATGGCTAAAATAATTTCATTTTGGACATATTTAAGTATATTTACATAAAACATTACCCTATCCGTCTACATATGTCCCTTATAAATCAAGTATCTTGAGATTCATTTACGCTAACTAGAAGCAAGAATTTCTTTGAAGATATGTTAAATAATGCAAATAAAGACCTTTTGATTGTCCAAACCAAAACATTTGATTTCTTGATCGAATTTATAATGCAAAAAATTTAAGAATATTGTTTTGGATAAATGAGTTTTGATTTGTAAAGCATAATTATTTGATCCTTGGATTGATGAAACATTTATTTTGATGTTTGTGCTTAAGGGATGCAGTTAATGTAAAATAGAATTCAGTATAATGTAGGGCAGACTGGCCTGTTTTGTATAGATAGAGACAGTTGGAGATGAGCATGCCAGGCCTTGTTTGTTATTCAAGTTCTGTTTATACTGACTTATTATGTCAGTTGCATTGAATGCAGAATTAATTGACACTAATAATTACTATACCATATATGTATAATTGATATACTGTTGCAGTGTAGGCTGAGGCTACCACATTGATAGATGGTCCTATTAACCCTAGTGTAGGCTAGGCCATATCATTAGATCCTTTTTTTTGAACAATTTGATGGGTTTTCCAATTTAAATGTTGAGGTCTGTTGTGATGCAGGGGAATAACCTGTTACTCTTTGGGCTTTTATGAGTACTGTAGTAGAGGACGGGGAGAGGTGTGTCTCAGCTATTCTGTGTTGAGATTTTTTATGTTTATTATGAGTTATTACAGCATTTGAATATGAATAGTGTTTTAATGGATCATTGATTCCTCTCACCTTCAGTTCAAGTTTGGCTTCGTTAACGGGCATACCAGTTCTGTCCATTAACATTTGTAATTCTGTATAATATTGATAAAATATAGTCTTTAGATTTTGCATGATGATTTAATTTGCAATTGACACATTTAAAGGTTTTGCATTTCCAATTTGTTGTATGATCTTCAGAACATACAGCACATATAGCATTATTTCTACATCTTTTTGTTGAATGGCCATATTTGAGACATTTTGAACATTGGAAAGGTTTAGGGACAAAGGGGCGAACTTCTCTATTTAGTCCTAGAATTTTTATTTTTCATGGTAGTTCCCAGTTTGTAAATTTTATTTTGACTATTTTAATATGTTTATTTGCATCCTTTCTACTTGGGACAGTATATAATTCCAAGTCATGTACTGTATGTTGTTGTATCTTAATTTAAGGGATTCAATTAAGATTTGTTTTGATGGTAACTCTTTTTCATCATTGTCTGGGAATATCAGTTCCTTGTGAATAGTTTAGTGTTTCATGGCTGGTTACTGTTGCTTTTATTTCATTTATGTTGGTTATTTGTAGAAAGGTTGTTGATTGCGCTTTGGTTGTTGTTTGTATTAGCCGTTCATTGTTTTTGATATGTCTACATTCAATATCTTGTGTGGTGTGGGGTGTATATTTAATAATTTGTTCTCTAATATGGCTGGTGAGATCTGTTTTTCTGCTTTTAATATTAAAAATCTGGACCAATTGTCTGGTCCAAAAATATGTTCAAAATGAACTAGCGTTGGATTGAGTCGATAGTTATTTCTTTTTTATTTTTTCACATTCATCGGTGATGAGTTGTCTTGTGTTGATGGGGTTTTAGGAGGATTACTTGTCTCTATTTTAGAATTATTGTCCATTATGTATGGTTCCAGTGTTATGATACTGGAGTTTACCAATTTGTTTTATTTGTTTCTTTTTGATTTTCTAAACTCTCTGAGTTTTTAGGAATTGATATTTTACTTGGAACAGGATGTTCCTTTGTAGCATTATATCCATACTAAGGAGATTTGGGAGTGACATTCCAATAGTCATCAACTGTGCCAGAATTTTACCATCATGGGGTCCAGGGGTACTGAAATCTTCATGACCACCTTGCACAAAGGATAAAAAAAAAAAATTAATAAATCTTGAAAAGATATCATTGGCTTTTTATGAAGTTGAATGTTCCACTAATGGCACAAGTGGGAACTAACTCCCAAATGTACGGTTCCCTACCCTACCCCAAAAAGGGGATGGCACATCATGATTAGTATGGCCCAAGTGTAAGCAAAACCCGCTTGCTAGGACTGAGTGTATTGTAATAATATAGCCATCCCTATCCTAATCACAATATGGGCTAACCAGAGAGAAAGCCAAGAGTCCTATTCCTAGAACCAGGCCCCCGCTGGAATCCGTGGTCCAGCTCCACAGAATAGTTCTGCCTGAAGAAAAAGGTCTGAACATTATTAGGTAGATGATGGTTCTACCACAGTTCCCACTATTTAGCTTCAGATTCAACTTCACTCCATGCTATGATATGTTTTCCTATTTATTAAGTTTGGTAATTTTGACAAAAGTGGAAAAATCCAAAAAATTACTTCTTAAATATTTTATTATATTTATGGGACACTTGGGATCAAACTTAGGGAAAAAAAAAAAAATAATCCCTAGGTTAGGTTCCACGTCAAGGAGTCCCAATTTGAGGGGTTATTTGATAGATACAGAAGTCAGTTGAGTTGAGGTGTTAGTACCACCACTAGTTTTGTTTAGCCGAGTTTAAGATATAATGTTAATTTTTATTTTATATAATTGCCTTATGGTTTTGTATTCTTATGGTACTTGGGGAGTCTCCCCATAGGAATACATTGCTCTTACCCTTCTAGTATTTCATCCTCTTTGTCACTGTTAATTGTTTATCTCCAGATACTGGCAATTCTGTTGCTAAATCCAGTTTTTCTTGGTTTAGACTCTTGTATCTTTCAAGAGGCAAATCTGTTTGTTTTATTGGGGTTGATCCCATTGTTTAAACCTCACCATACTTTTGTTGTTTATCAGCCATGGATTAGATAGATGCATGAGGTACCCTGTCCCCAGATGATTTCAAAATTAGAAATAGACTTTTTGGACTTGCATAGGATTATAATTTTTGGATTTGGGTCATATTTTATCCTAAAAGCATGGTTTTAACACATTTCAGATTTTACAATGCTTTAGAGGCAATCACGCAGAAGGCAGATGTGTATGAGGCTGAGATTTACAAAGAAGTACACAATGGCAGGCTTTTCCGTTTGATAACAAAGTTGAATACAATTGCAGATCGACCTGAGTAAGTTCCAAATAGACTGTTTTTTGCTTTGATTGATTTTTTATTTTCACTAATGAAGTAATGCTAAAGTAGTTTAATATGTAGCCATTCTCATATGTGGCAGTTCAACTTCTTTAAATCTTTTGCCAGGTTGAATTTGGATACTTCTTGGAGTGAAACAGGGGATCGCTATATGCTGAAACTCTTCCGTGATTATGTCTTTCATCAGGTAAGTAAGTTATGTATCTCTCTCTCTCTCTCTCTCTCTCTCTCTCTCTCTCTCTCTCTCTCTCTCTCTCTCTCTCTCTCTCTCTCTCTCTCTCTCTCTCTCTCTCTCTCTCTCTCTCTCTCTCAAGCATCTTCTAATCTTCTAATCACATCCTCTTGTTTTGTTTCAGGTAACAGATGATGGTAGACCTTGGCTGGACTTAGGCCATGTTGTGTCGGTATTAAATAAGTTGGATGCCGGCTCCCCTGATAAGGTAAGTTGAATTTGTACTGTTGTATCTTGGTTTACGTGCTTTTTTTATAGTTTGTAGTTTTTACTTTTCTGACATAAGTTGTTTGTTATGTTATTTGTAGGAATGCAGTTTTTATTTTTCCTTATGTTTTGTATTGCTCCTCTTAAGGGTTGATAACTTTATTTAGCAAAATAAGTTATAGAATTTCAAAAATCAGGTAAAAACCACTTGCAGCAGAAGACCATTTGTTGTGTAGTCAATCTCATAATACTGTGTTCATTTAAAGTATATAAAATTGTTTACTGTTATTAGCAGACAGATCATATAAATGTAGATCAAAAGTTAGAATATTGAAACCTCAATAGAGAAAAGTGTGAGCAATACTAGAGGTATGTAAGCAAAAGACATCAATTAGTAATAAATTTATGAGGAGAGGGAGTTGGTGAAATAGAAAATATTTGGAATAATATGAAAACAGCATGTGTGAAGGGAGCAGAGGAGTTAGGCAAACTAAGTAGCTATGGAGGGGAAGAAAAGTGTGGTCAGCATGAGCGTCACCTTGTTCCACTCATGCAGAATTGTCAATCATGCAGACATTATTTATCAATTTTTTTGTACTGTATTTAGTACACAGGTTCATATTCCCTTATTTGAAACCCTTGGGGCCAACTGTTTTGGGTTTTGGACTTCAGAACTGAAGCTTGCTCCATAAATACACTGGAGTATTTTATTTCCAACAAAAGCATTCTGTAAAACTCAGAAATATACACCATCAAACGAACTGTAATTACCCAAAATACCTGTATTATTCTGTATAATTATATGATCCAGCTCTTGAAATTTTGTCTCCAAACATGATTTCATCACATGTTGTGCAAATTACCTTAGATTCTAATCTTAGGCTCAGCTTAATGTTTGAGTTTCATTTTCTGTAGATTATACTGGGCTGGGCTTACTATGCCTGTCTCAGTTTTGGTATATTCTGTTGATAGTACATTAGTTAATTTTTCACTAAATCCTTTTGCTTATGACCTCTGTAAACAATTTTGTTGGTGGGAAAATGGCAGTGATTTGAGCAGTAGGCATAAGAATATTTATACCTTTTTGTTCAAGATACATAGCTCTGACAATTTTCAAAGTTTACTG
>NC_089749.1:27747661-27847661 GCF_040412425.1 Macrobrachium rosenbergii
AGGACCTGCTCAGGTAGTGGGTGTATCAGGTAAAACGGTAGTGGTTAAACATGGGGATTCTCTGAGAGAAGTAGCTAGAATACAAGTTACTAGGATCCAAAGCCTGTCATCAGAAAAAGAAAAGATACTGCAAATAGATAAAATATATACTGTTAAGGATAAATCCTGTGCATCAAAGGAAAGGAATATAGATGGACAGGAAGGAAAAGAGATGTTAATGGGGAGGAGAAGGAATGCAGATGGATAGGTGGCTGTAATGGGAGATTTTATAGAGGAAACACTGGAAGATGGAGGGGAAAGTGAGTTAGTGGAAGAGATACCCAAATTCAAAATGGGAAATAGAGTTAGAGCTATAAACAAAAATACAGGACAAGTAGAAGAATGGACTATCTTAAGTCTTGCAGGAAAAAGATCAAGCAAATTTTGTGCTGATTCATACAATGTACAAGACTCACAGTCAGCTGACAGGGGATGGGTTAATTTAAGAGATTGTAGTCATATAGAAAAAATTGAAGATGAAGAAGAGTTGTAATTGAAGCTAAAGAAAGAGAACCACAAAGTTGAAGAGGAAACTCTGTATATGAAGAGATAAATGATGTTGGACAAAAAGCTATGTCTGCAAGATGGATAGAAACTGAAAAAAGTAAAAGGGGGAGAAAGGATATGTAAAGCAAGATTGGTAGCTAGAGGTTTTGAAGAAGAAATGGCTGAAAGGGAAAAAGGTGTCCTGCATGCAGTGCCAGAATTTTACAATTTTGTTGACAATAATTAAATTGAAAGATTGGACTTGCTATACATTAGATGTAAAAACTGCATATTTACAAAGTGATGAAATAAAGAGGTACAGGCAGCCCTGCTTACCAGTGGCATCAGTTATCGGCGTTTCTGTGTTGTGGTGCTTGGCTAGCAACGTTGTTAACCTGATTTTCAGCGCCAGTAAGTGATTTTCTATGCTGGTAAGTGGTTTATCAGTGTCATTAAGCGGTTTATCAATGTCGGTACAGGCAGTCCCCAGTTATCAGTGGGTTTGGTTATTGGCAATCCAGTTTACGCTGCCTGTCCAACAGTGAAAATTGCCAATTTTTGGCGATTTTGGCACCAGAAATTGCTGATTTCTGCATATTGTTGACGATAATCAGGTATCAGTGCCGGTACATACCTAAGAGGTGCCAATCTCCCGTGGTCGGCACCAATAAGCGCGGAAAATCACCAGTCTTCGGTTATTGCCAATTTTTGCTTATCGTCATGCTTTCAGAATGGAACCGCCACTGATAACTGGCGGCTGCCTGTATGCTGTTTATTGGCGCTGTTATTGCCGTTTTCGGTTAGCGGTGCTCAGCTGGGAATGGAAGCCCCGTTGGTAACCGCTGACTGCCTGTATATTTAAAACCACCTAATGAAGATGGAGTGGATTATGGAAATTGAAATAAACTGTTTATGGGTTAAATGATGCAGCAAAGGTATGGTATTGTAATGTTGTATCTGGACTACAGATCTCTGACTTGGGCAGTCTGCCCCCCAGTAAGGGCACAGCACCCAAGGTCAGATTAGGTCAGGGCCGTCTGGTTAGGTTGTATTTTATTTGGCATGCAAACCAAAGCGTATTCATGTGTAATTATTACTATACGGTAGCAGTAGCCTGTGTCAGGCCACATGTTCATATTTGCAGTAAATAACTCTGGCTTGGGGGGGCCCCAGGGTTCAAAGCCCCCCCCCAGCCTAGTAAGGGCATGGCATTCTAGGTCAGGTCAAGGTCCATCTGGTTAGGTCGCATTTCCTGTGGAATGCAAACTAAAGTTAAGGCATAACCTAGGCCATACCATGTGTCTGAACGTAAACTTGCACCCACCAACCAGAGATCCCAGAGGTGATATTACATGCCCACACATTTTTTGCTTATTGAAACTTTACAATTTGCCGTTGTCATAGTTTCTCTGTGTTTATTTATTTTTCCAATATTTACAGGGAGTGAATTTTCTCTTTGGGTTTCCCTATGTTTCTTTTGTTTTGTTGGGTTTCCCTATGTTTCTTTTGTTTTGTTTTGAGGGGAACAAGGGGAAATTGCTGTTTTTGTTTCCGTAAGTTTCTGTAGTTCACCGCTTGTGCTCTGCATTCCTTCCCAGTTAAAAATGTAGAGTGGGGAGTTGACCAACATTTTATTCATTATTTCATGTACTTTACCCCATGTAATCTACATTCTTTCCCAGACGTTCAGAATGTAGAGGAGGGGGGGATAAAATGTCACCAACACTATTTCCATTCTGACCTGCTCTCAGTGCTGCTGTTTTCCCCCCCACCCAAAAACCCCACTTTCCCCACAGGATCCCCATTACTGGCAAGAAGAGGAGATGCGTTTTCAAGGTCGGATTTCTTGTGCCTAACCCTGTCTCCTTACTCAGCAGCCAATCTTAGTTGTCTTTCAAGTTGTTAAGGTGGAATTTCCCAAGCCTCTGGTACTCCCTTTACCTTGGAATCTGTATGCGGTTATTGAGTTCGTCATGTTACTGCCCTTTGAACCTTTTGGAACAAGCACCTTTTAAAGAGGTTTCGATGAAAACTCTTCACAGGTCTTTACCTACAACAGTCTCTTTACACAGCTTGAAACCATTAGGGCCTTAGGAGCTTGATCCCTTTGTAGGTCCAGTAAGGACATTAAGACTTTGTTTGAATCGTATTAAAGATATTCAAGCTGATGTAAGAATCTGTTTGCAGTGTTTGGAAGCCAGAGCTTTTGTAGAGCAGGAATGTAATGTCCTTTTCACCAGGTCTTTGGTTAAAGACTCTCATGCTAATTTGTACTGTATACTAAAGGGAAGTTGAAGCCACTTGACATGGGAGCAGTGGCTACAGCTTTTGAATTTGGAAAGAACTGATCCTTGGATAAATTATTGAAGCTGCTCAATGCCATGGTTATTCTGTATTTGTATTCGTGGGTGGAGATTTAATACGATGACTGTATTGCAAAGCATGAACTCCTCTGGTTTGTTTAGGGGATATTATGTCCTGAATCGACTGGTAGCCTTTTTCTGCCTGCTTCATTTTAGACCTGGTTGTGATGTTTGAGAATCTTGGAGGTACCCAGTGTTGAGTATAGGAAATGTACTTTCTTTTCCATATGTACCTATTAGTTATCTGTCATTGGCTGTGCAGGGTTTTAGCGTAGTAACCCTACCCCTCCTGATGAAGGGGGCTATCCTCCAAAAAGACCTCAAGTCATCTTCAAGATGGGGTTTTTGTACCTGAGTGACAACCCTCTCAAGTTGGCATTAATAACCAGTGGATTGAATTCACTGGGTAAACACCTGTTTCGTACATAATTTTCTTGTTACTACATTCAATCCCCGGTATTCGTGGGTGATGTACTGTATACCACTACCTCTACGAGTAGCTCAAACCTGTGAATACTTAAAACCCCCGTAAAATGCTTATAACTGCCTATTTTGATAGTTAAAAACACCAAAAAACCCTCTAAAAATGTGTATACCAGAATATTTTAATAGTTTTATCACAAAACATGCATGTAGTCATGAAAATATGAAAATACAGTAATTTGTGAATATTTCTCTGTAAAAAAAATGTGAACAGGCAAATAATGTATATATCTGTTCCACAGAGAAATCTACGAATAGGTTAAGCCGCGAATCCGGAACTGCGGATAGGTGGGGGTCAGCTGTCAATAGTTTTTAAAGGATTAGCCATTTTCCACTTTACCCGCCTCCTTTTTCAAATGTGGGAATCAGCTATATAATAGGAAAAAAATATAAGTACTTAATGTGTTTATTTTTTTATTACCTCCCCGTTATATAATTTGCCCTCCCAACCTCCCTGCATTCAGAGTGAACAGATATTCATAGAAAACCGAGTGTTCTTGTTTTCATTTTACAGTCTGTCAAACACCTACCGGCACGGAAATAACAGCTATATAATGGAGAGGTCAGTCAGTATTTAAAAGATAAATCCCAAATTAATTACAGTACTGTACTGTGTTTGCATTTTCATTTTACTGAGATGACATGGATTTGGAAATATTATTAACAGACAAAAGTGAAATTATGGTATGTTACAGGGTTTACTTGTAAATCTTACTACAGTATAGCAAGACTGTCATAATTAAACAAGGCTGTCATAATTAAACACTCCTTAACCATTTGTTTTGGTTTGTGTTCATATGGTCTGAGATGAATGTTTTGTGTTGGGTAAGCAACGCCAGAGAAAGGTAATGATTGGCTTAGAAAATTTTAAACATAAAACTTAATAGCATTGAAAAACATTGTAAGACCATAAAAAAAGTTAAATTTGTAATAAGGGTTTCAGAGACTTAGAAGATTACATGAAACATTGCCATCTTTTTGTGCAATACCATAATAGAGTTTTCCTGTTTTCACATGAATAAAAAATGAAATACTTTGTGCTGACAAAAGTTTTATGTTTTTTCTTTTTTATGTACCGTAAACCCCCAATATTCGCAGTCTCACGATTCATGGACTCACCTATTCGCGGATTTCTCTATGGAACATATATACACATTATTCGCAGAAAATTTACTCATTCATGGTATTTTTCACTGAGAAATATTCACTAATTACTGTATTTTCGTATCATTTTCATGACTAAATGCACTTTTTGTGATAAAACTATTAAAATACTTAGGTACCCAGCTAGTGCTCGAGTTACGATAGTTCGCCTTACGATAATTGGATTTTGCGATGGGGTAAGCATTTAATACCGATACCACAATATTTATAAAATATTTTTAAATTTTGCACATGCGCAGGCAGCAGCGTACAATCAGGCAGCAAGAGAGACCAAGTTAGAATAGGCCAACTTCTTTTCCTCCATCTCTTTATCCCATCTTCTAGTTAAAAAAGTAAAAGAGAATGGTAAAAGTATTGTTAGTAACGCTACACTCGCGTAAATGCATACAGCCATAAACAATAGAACGAGAAACCAAATCAGATAACAACAGCCGTTTTGCTTGTATTTCAACCATCATACGGTAGTAGACAATTATCGTAGTTATGTTACAAGTGATGTTAAGTAGAATAGGACTGATATATTTTTACTTTATACCCTTATTCGGTACGGATAAAAGACCGGCAAGGAAATGTACTGCTAGATTTAAGCTGCAAGTTGTAGCCGAAGCTGAGAAAACAATGTTCAAGCTGCTAATGAGTATACTGTAAATTATTGTGCATCGGGGACTGCCTATAGCGGCTTTTGGACAAGAAACAAAGGGGACCACAGGAGCAACACAACTACTATACATTTGAAACTTATGAATGTCACGTGGGTAACTGAGTGCTACTAGGTAAGTGCTTAATCTTAAACAATTTAAAGGGTCAGTGATTGCATAATATTACAAAACATCATACGCCTGGCATACCTCACATATTTTCCCATCGAAAGATACCAAAAACTGAATTTTGGCAGTGTCACCCAAAAACTCTGATATTATTGCTTAATGCAAATTCTTGTTGTGTTGATCAATAAAAACCAACATAGCAATTACAGCGAAGCTCAACTATCTGCTCCTAACTCCTTGCCGTGCAAGAGGCTTACTGGCTTCCAAGTTAAACAAATACAGTATAAGCCTGCCCAGTAAGATTTTAAGAAACTAAAACTTTTCACTGGGTCTTGAAACTAAGTACTTTGCTTGACTTATGTAAGGTGGGTGAAAAATGCATAGTTGAACTTAATTTCCGGACCACATCCTGGGGACTAGTGAACTCTTGGACAGACCAGTGCAGTGAAGATGGCACCGACTTATGTCATTGTCACATCTGTGCAAGTAAGATGTAGAACCTAGGTAATCATTCTGTCTTGAGTCCTTTATATTATATCACTGTGCCAAAAAACACTATTCTGGCCGAGACCAACTTTAAGAGAATTTTTTGTAATTGGTTGGTCTGTCTTATGCAGCCCTGGGAGGACCATGAGAGTGTAACTCCTTTGAGGACTTGCAGTAGCTACCAAAAATAGGTTTTTCCTACGTCAGAACTTGTCTTTTAAACCAGTATTTTTGTTACAAACATATTGCTTATAAAACTTGACCTTCCTCCCTACTACTAAATCATGGTGTTGAAAGTTAACCTGATGGATCTCACTGCATAAGCATGCTTCTCACTTGTATAGTACTGCCGCTACTTCTTCTCTTCCAAGAATTTTATCTAGGGACCTCGTGATAAACGAAATGGGCTCCCCAAGCAATGGATTTGTATTGGAAAAATTAATTTTGTTTTAGAAAATTACGTATTAGGTTTACCTTATAAGAATATTGATTGGAAATTCATTTTTCAGATTTGCCTCATGTCTCATGATGAGCAGAACATCCTGGTAACATCTTATTCAGAGCTGAAAAGATGTTTTGAGAGGTCTTTTAATGAACTTTTGCAGGCTGCATCATCACATAAAACTAGTTTATCTTAGCGAGTCTGGTTTTATTTATTTTTTTCTTTTGTGATGCTTGCACACTATAAGTGGATGAAATTTTGGAAAATTGATATTGACTTTTAATTTAATAAGATTGTGAAGATGTTTTCATATGCTGTTTTTATCATCTCTGGAAGTTTCTAAATTGAAGCTTACCTAAAGGTAGACAATAATACGCTGAGCTGGGATATCTTCCCTGGATTGTTGACCTTTATTGATCTCTATGAGATTACAGGGAGGAATTCTTCTGTTAGATGGTATTAACAAGGCCAAAGCTCTGGCAGAGACCAAGTGTAGGCTACAGTTGTTCATCTTCATAAAATGTTTCCATTTTTGTGTGACACCTTCCAAAAGACAAGTTTAAAATTTTAATTTTGCTTTTTATGCTGTTTTGAAATAGAAATCTCAGTTGATGCTCTCTTACAGTAGCAGGTAGTTTTCTTGTCTACATCATTGACGTCCTGAAAAAAATAGATACGAAATCAGCTTGCCACTAAATTACTCAACAGTGGCTAGAGAATTTATAGTTTCATGTCATAATGAGCAATGCCACTTGTATCTTATGTAGCCTAAGCAAAACTTTGAGGGGCCACTGGAATCTGCTAAGCGAAAGGCTTTACTGAAGGTGGAAAAAGCTGTAACAGTCAGTGTTGAAAATGGATTAGATATGACTCGAATAAAAATTTCTTAAGTATATTATGGTTGTATATATGGTATTATTTACAAGAATCATATTTTTACTTAGTTTGAAATTCTTTGAAAAACTTAAACATAATGAAAGGATATCTACAGTTCATTGATTCCTTGAAGAAAATGGAAGTCACAGACAGAAATATTGAACCTCCTGTAGCCATTATGGTGGATTTGCAGCTTTTCTTCGTTAAGTCTTCCCATTAGCATTTTCTCTGAAAGTTTTGCTTAGAGCTCTGTACTGATAGTTGCAGATACAAATACAGTTAGTACTGTAATGGGGATACTATCATAGCTTAGAGTATAAGTTGTTTTTGTTTTAAAGAGGTCTTTGCTCTTAATTTTCTGGTGGGTTGACAGTGATATTGTTGATATTCCTATATCCAAAACCTTGAAATTATAGTGTGATACTAAGTTTCCCTTCAATCAATATTTAATGAAGTACCCTTTAGACAATTGAGATTCTGAGACCTTGTGTGTAAGCCTTATGATTTGGTAATTTATTTTGATATAAGGAAAAAACAGGTGAAATAAGTAGTATTTAAAAAGGAACGTAAAGTTTTCATTTTCAAGGAAGTGTATAACAGGGATATGGAGAGACAAGCCATGGACTGACTCTTGTGATAGCAGCCTTGGGAACTGACCACCATTGATATTGAATGGAAGTCTCATGAAACCATGAAATTGACATTCTTTTGGAGTGTGTAAACACATTTCAGTAGATTTAATAGCAAATATATATTATATATACTGTATATACATGTGAATTCTGTGATAAATACGTGGACCTCAAGTGGTTCCACTTTTAAGAAACGTGAGGTGATGGAAACTTACCTCAGACTCTGTCATTAATTTTATTTGTCCTAATATACATTTATTAGATTATATATTTTGAGTATCTTAAATTTCTTCAGTGTCAGTTAATGCTTAGTCACACACTTTGCATTATGGTTTTCAGTTAATGCTTAGTCACATACTTTGCATTATGGTTTTTGTGTGTTAGCACGGTATATTTTAGAATTTGATTATACAATTATCATGGTAAACAAAGTGAAGGCAACAGAAGGTGTGGGAAAATATATGGAATGCCTGTTATTACACTATAGATCTCTTCAAGATGAATCTGAAAATCAACTGTTGATGAAATAAGCTTACTTAGTCAAAATTTATAACTGGTTTTTTCAAGTTAATACTGATAAATAAAACCAGTAGGTTGAAATAGAACTAAACATATGTATATTTTCATGCAACACCACAAAGAATATTTGTACCTGTCCTTGTATTGCATTGTACTTAACATTTGTAAAATATTGGTTTTGTAGGATGAATTTGCATAGCTGTTCCCTAACTCTTATGTATTTTACTGTTATTGGTCTTTATTGTATAAGGAAGGTAAAGAGGAAATTTTACTTCAAAGTAAATATGGTGCACAGTAGTTTTAGGCAGAGTTTTACGTGTTTTGTCATGAGTAATGAGTGACTGTGTGCTGAATTAGGCTTATTTTTTCACAGTATATGCGTAAAGAATATTGACCTGAAATTCTTTTACTAGTATTAGGAAATTTTGAAATATTAGAAACAAACAAACTATAAGTTCAGGTAAATCTGGTCGTGATTAGAATGGATGTTAATACTTATTCTTACAGTGGAAAATTAGGATATGATAGAGAATGCTGTTGCGTGTAAAATATTGTGTTGCATTTCATTCAAGTTATTTTGCCTGGTCATTTCTTAGAATTGTTTCAGTCATAATCCTCCAAAATAATTAAGGAACCCCTTTACCCTATCATTTATAAAAGTTACATTCCAGTGAACTTGGCACTCTTGTATGTGACATTCTGTACTTTTTTTTTTATTACGTCATTCTGGCATTCCTGTAGCATTTTCCTTTAGTTTGTTTTTAGATAGCAGTTGTCTTTGGTTTTATGAAATAGGCTTGCACATTTTAAACTAAATTAGAAGTATAATTAAAGTTTTAATTTTTGAAAACCTGAAAATAATAGAAAAGGTTTTAAAACATGGTAATGAAACTTGATATAAGAAACTGGTACTCTGCATTAATTATGTATAAAAGGATTTTACTGATTGAAAATAATGGTAATGAAAATCTATGAATAATTAGTTTATCGAGGGAAAATACTTGCCTTGCACTTGCGTTTGCTGACAGTATTTATCAGTCACTGCACTGTGTGATTAAAATGGCTCAATTAGCCATTTAAAAGTACTATTTTTTTATGTACAATTTCAGGGAAAATTTAGAGTTAAAGGAACCCCATAACTTCCCTTGTGAATCACCATCTTTTAGTATTGACTTCACAACTTTTATTCTTGTGTGACATCTTCCATATTTCGGTAAGGTATCATTTGCTGGCCAATAAGATAATTACAATCAAGTATTACAATGACTTCTTTTTGGAAGAAAAATAAGCTTGGCATGGCTCAGCATACATTGAATTTCTTGTCAGATTCAGTATAAATATAATTTTACATTAAAGCAATTGAAAGGGCATTTGCTATGCATTAATCAGAAGGTGTATCGTAAATTGCATAAGATGCAATGTTGAGTAGGACCTATGCTAAAGGTAGTACTTTAATAGTTATGAGTTTTTTCAGAAAATTTTTTAGAAAAGTGTCTGGTTTAGTATAAAAGTATTCCCTAGATAATGCACTTAAAATGTCTTTGGCTGTAGCTGGGCAAAGGCCACAAGATAGAGGTGCAAGCATTTGTGGGATAAAGTTTCAATGAAAAGGGGACATGTCTGATGTTTGCAGGTGCTGCAGTATTCATTGATAACTGTAACATTACAGACCTATAAAAATTATTTCAGTCTGTTTCTAAGAGAAGAAAGTTTAAAGTAATCATAAGTAACATAGCATAGTTTTATAGGAGTACCTGGATGGTAGGAAATTGGGATGATGAATGTAAGGATGAATGATGGCAGGTTGGAAGGGACCAGCATGTATAAGTGTGGTTAAATGACATTGGTAGTTGTAGAGTGAATATAAACTTATTAGATGAAGCAGGGAGGGTCATAGGAACCTTGCAAAATTTGTGCGATAGATGTAGTTTGCTTGAAGATGGAAATGAAAATGTTTGAAGCTTTGTTTAGCTAAATTTTGTTTGTGGGTCTTGAACCTTAGCAGTTGTTAGCTGAGTTTTGTGTGGGGGACTTGAACCTTATTGTCAGTATTATTGGAAGAGAAACTGGAAACACTGTGATGAAACTTTTGCATAATAAAGAGAGTAAGAAGGAATGTAATGTTGAGATACACGGAAGGTATGGCAAACTAAAAGAATGGCATAGCTGAAAACATAAATCAATATTTTTATGGTAGTTTTCACAAGTAGAGAGGGTAAAAAGGATATAGGTTTGTGAAAAGGGTGAGTGAGTTTGGAGTTTAGGTAAGAGGCAGACATTGGAAGTGCAAATGGCAGACTGATGAAAGGAAAGTGTTTTAGTTTTTGGAAACAGGAAATTGCTGTTACATTATTGGTGAATACAATTATTGTTAATGAGTCAACATACAGGGTTGGAGGCATGTGTTTAGCTTTATGAACAGCTGTGAAGTATTTGATGCCTTTTCATGAGGATCATTCTTGATTCAATAATTAAAGAAGGAAAATAGAGGCACTATACTGCCTTTTTGAAATATTCTCTTTAGAGGAAATGTGCATTTTGGTCAAAAATAAAAAGTCACATGTTAAGGAACTTAGTTTTGAGGTGCTTGCATATGAAAAGTATCAACTACCTCATGAAAATTACATCAGCTACTGAAAGTTTTAATTTTGCAGTATAGAAAACTACAGTACTACAGATTTGATAGGCAAGATTCCGTGTGCTGTAAAGTGAATTGAGCCATTGTTTTTGGACATTGCTGTGCTACAACTTGTACTCTAATCTCATCCCAGCACTAAAACTTTGCTTTTTGAGCCTCCAGTACATGGCCTTCCTCTTGTAAGACTGGCACATGTATAAACTACTTCCTTTATTGGCATACATCAGAAATATGTGCAGGAATGACTAAGTGATGGGAAGTGACATTGTAAAAAAGCTTTATGCCATAAAAATTGTTTCTTGGAACTACGGGTTATTCTTTTTTTTGTAAATATTAGCAATTGAATGTAGTCATTACAGTACTTCTGAGTTTTCTTGATTATTTGAGCTAAATCAGCGATTTGAATTTCTCATGTTAGCCCCAGTCTTCTTGGGAAAGGATGAAGTTTATTTTACAAGATTGGAAACTTTGATCACTACAGTATGTTGTTTACATGGTGTGAAATCTGGTCTTTCAAGAACATTAAAGCAATAATGTTTTAGTTCTGGTGTTGCTTTGTACTTATCTATGGCCAATTTCTCTTATTTAAAGTATTGGATCTGATGGTATATTCCCTCTTTGGATGCATTGTTTTGAAATTTGATCATTTGGCATTAAAAATGTGAATGCATCAAAGTTTGGTAGTGCCTAGAAATATGCAGCATGTGAAATATCGAGATAAACCACTTTTCTAAGAAAGATGCATATATGAAATGCTGCTCTATTAGCATTTTGAGAATGCTGTATTTATTTTCATATGATGTACATAATTTATGATTTTCAGCCAGAAGAAAAATTATTTTTTCCGTTAGAATAACTTTGAAGTCATGAATAAGATCTCAAGTGTGTGCATTTATCCTTTTTTACAATATTTCTTCACAGTATCACAATGATGATTTGATGCTAAGCACAAACGTTGAATGAAAAACTTTTGAAAGTTTACAGCCAAATATCCATTGACTCTTATAAACCTCACAAAATGTTATTGGTGAGTTTTAAGAGTGAAAATTGGCAGTGTATTCACTGGTCAGATTAAATGATAACAAATTTATAGGTCAGAAAAAGATGTATAATTCCATGGTAGGAAGTGTTGACCAAAGGCAAGAGACAAGTGGGAATACCTTTTGGATTGTTTTTATCAGATTCTCTGACACAGAAGATAATATGTAATATTGATAAAGAATCTCACTGTTGTAAAATTTTTGAGAGCTAGAGAATCTAGGGTAATGAAGGATTTGGTTATTTTTGTCATATATTAAAAATTTACTTGACCAAGAGTAATGCTAAGCTTTGTTAAGCTTTTTTGACGGCCATTAGTTTTTATGTTATTTAAAGCCATACTGAAATTTATTATACGCATACTTCCCCATTTTCCGTCATGAGTGAGTCATGCATTTCACACAGTTCTTTTAAGATTTGTTAGAAATATGTTTTTAAATTTCTTGATGCCTTTATGAATTTTTAATTACAGTACAGATCAAGCCTGTCTTGTAGTTTTAACACATATGATAAAATGAAAGTTTTACTCTGCGAAGCATGTCAGTACATCTTGCTATTTTGTCCAGAAGGAATTTGGATGACGTCAAGGAGCTATACATCCACAATATGAATTATAAAAATTTAATTCTGGTGATATTTTTAGATTGGCTTCGTGCTTTATTTGTGATTTATCATTTGTGTAAATTTAGCTTAGCCAGCTTTTAAAAAACTTGCCATGTTTTGCATTCATGGCTGGAAGAGTCCTTAAATTAGGATTATGATCCAGATTTACGTCATTCAAATATGTATGAGATTACAATTTAGTATAAGTTCACAGCTCAGAATTTTATTCACTGTTTCCTGGTATGACCATATAGGATGTATTATTTTGACTTTCAGCATTGGCATTATTTACATCTGGATAGTGATAATTACAAAATACACAACTGCTCCCTCACTTCTCTCTAAATAAGGAAATAGCATGAAAAAGTAAATTGTCTCTAGTCAGAGATAACAGTCTCAAGGCTGTTTTTGAACAGACAGATTTTTTTATTTTGAAGTCTATTACACTACTACTATATTTACATGATGCAATTACTTTTCAGTGAGCTTTGGTGTGAAATGAATTCAATTTCTACTGGAATTTGTCATTTCATTGTGCAGTTAATAGCATTAATTAAGGGATAGGCCAAAGATATTTTATGTTCAATGGAAATTTGAATTTTCTCTCTACCCATAGTCATGAAATTTGGAATAGCATTTGAACCTTGCATCTGATTTATGTACAGTGAAACAAATTCCTGCTTCATTCATTCAGATGATCCTGTCTATATCTAATTCTTGCTATGTATGAGCTGTACAAATATGGATGTGTGTTAACTTCATTCTATTCATTCATGAACAGTGAAAGCCTGAACTCTTGTGTTCCCATATTATTGGCATCCTTGTTCAAGATGTTTTGACAGTTGGGTAAGCTTGACTTGATATTTTTGTTTTGTTTGGTTCCAATAATTTGCTGATAAATGAGACAAGGAAGGATGCCAAACATTCTTTTAGAAGCTTAATTTGAAGTTTTATAAGAATGCTTAATAATCTGCAAAGAACAAATTCATCATTAAGATTATCTTAATAGTTTTTTTTTTTATCCCTTAACATGTTGTCATTGTAACTTCAAAGTGGTCTACAGTCATTACTAATAAGACGGTAATTTTGATCACTCAAATTTTCATTGGGCGTTACAGCTTTTTCATTGCTGTTATTCATTCTTAGAAGAACTTAATCAAATTATGTTAAAACTTTACCTAAGCTCTGTATAACTGTAATTATACTTTGTCCATGTAAGAGTACAAACCATTCTTGTTCATAAACATTTAGGCTAATCTTATGAAGTGGAACGAAGTTCTGGATAACAAATAACCTGATTGATGGTTGTTAATAAAGGTGCAGGGTAACTTCTCACACATTGTTGCTTTTCTTGTGGTTCCTTTTTGAGTCAGATTATGCCTGATTCCTGCTTGTTAGACTTAATTTCAACAATTTTTCATTTTATCCGCACTTTGTCCATTTGCAGATGTTTTATTACATGACAGTTTGCTTTTGTGGCTATTTTATTTTTTTTTTTTATTATATTATATTTTTACCACCATTTCTATAATATGATATTTGATGAGTGGGCATATAGGAAGTATGTGTGTTGGTTTTAGCAGAAGTTTTTAAAACAATGCTACCATCACTTTCGTGATGCTTTGTGGACTGCAAATTATAGAAAAGAAACCATTGGTAATTTACCCCTACTAACATCACTGTAAATCACTAATATAAATAAGAAAAAAATCTCATTGCAAAACATTGTTGATTACCCATTATTGGTTCTTTCAACATAGCCCAATTTCATAGCATAAGAAATTTCAGTAAAACATAATATATGCACAAGATAAGATTTTCTCCAGAACTAAAACTGCTTGCTTCTTGCCTACTCTATAAGGTCAGAATTTGTACACATTTGCATTTATCCGCAAAATTTGTATATGCTCCAAAAAATAAAAACAAACAGCAGAACATGAGTTGTAAAAGTTCACACTATGCAACTTATACCAAAGTTTCCAAATTTCTTTCAGGTGTAGGATTTGCTTCCATTTCACTTGATAAGCAGATTAATTCTCTCCCAAACAATGCTGCTTTTTCCATAACAGAACTGAGTGGAGTAAATCAAAAGCTCTGTTGAAGCCTTTTAGAACTATTTTATTCTCTTGCACAGCTAACTGTTTACACTCCACATATATGAAGCTGGTGTAGATGTTGAAATATGCTGGATTCCAATATGTGGGCACAAGAGAAAATGAGCATGACAATAAAGCAGCCAAAGTTGTATCCAATATGACTAGATCAAAATATACTTGTTCCTGTTCGTGATTAGTAGTTATCTTCAGCTGCTGGATGGCAGAGTTCTTCATTCCAAAAAGATTGCTACATACAAGTAATATGCAGCCTGGAGTTGGTCACGCTTGTCTGACCCATGAGTACTTGATGAATAATCCATATTAACCAGTCCCTAAATGCAGAACAGTACTTTTAACCAACAACATATAGCAAATTTTGGAAACAAATCTTTGAAAGAAATAATGTAGAAATCCTCATTTTCAGTTTATCGAGTTATTGGGTGAGCCGTACGAGCATTAAGTTAACTCAGTGGTCTGGTTAAACTCTTTATTTATAATAATGATAATAATAGTAATGTGGATAATAGAAACCAATAGGATGATCTTCACTAATGTGATTTTGTCAGAATTGGATACTTGATGAAATCCCCTGCGTGGCTTGGTCTCTGTATACAGAGAATGCAGGTCAACACTAACAGTTATGCATGTGTGAATGTCCAGTCTTCAACCAAGAGAGAATGTCAAGTTTTGGAAATAATTCCATTAAGAGAAATTTTTAAGAATCTCTTATTTTTAATTTGCACAGATATCTAAATTTAATTTGTAAAGGGCTTAGAGTGAATATTCTGTTATTAAAGACAAGCACTTTGGGGTGGCCAATTTGAGGTACAAATTTTGACTTGTTGGTCTGATTCGACTGCTAAATACTAATGTCCTAATTTTAATGCATGGCAAATGACAAGATGTGCATATAAATCTCTAGTAGTTTTGTTGGAATACTGAACATTTTCAGGTTATCTAGTTAACTTTAAAGTTGCAAGAAGTCATGATTTATCTTACATGTTATCTCCAAGACTGTAGTATATTTATAGTTTTGATAAACTTTGGTAATGTTAGTAAGGAGGAGGCTACCCTTACATTGAGGGTCATAATGCTGAAGTAAAAGGTGTTCTTCACTTCTGGGGTCATGGAGGCCTGTGAAACTTTAGCTTCCAGGGGTTTAATGACTAAGATTCAACCACAGCCAGATGGTCTTGACACAAGGCTTTGGAGTTCTCCTTCATGGTCCTCATTCTGTTGCACTCATTCTATAACTATTACTTGAGTTCAGTGCACAAGGTCTAGTAGTCCTCAGTAGGTGCCATTCATTGTCTCAGCATATCATTCTCATGGGTTTAGGTAGACGCAAAATGATTCAAGGTGGTTTGTCAGCTTCATCATAGCCATATGGCCTATGCTAGTAATTAGAGTCCTTGAAGAATGGTTTCTCAGTTGGCAAAGCATCCTGTAACTACAGCACCATGCAGAATACTAGCCATATCCTTTTAATACTTGTTTCCTTTCAGGGTTTGGGCATTTTGTGCCCAGGTTGTTGGTCATCTTTTCTATTGTCCATTCTTTAAACTGGTACCATACTGGTTTCCATTTAGTTGTCCGTAGCCTCGGTGAAAGATGCTCAGCATTGGATGTTGGAGCTTGGAAGAAGTACAAATTACATGATAGATCCTCCATCAAATGGGAAGTTATTCATGCAGCACTTACGTAAAACCTCAGGTGTTAAATGAACTAGTGAAAGATTTTACATTTGCATAAGGGCTTTCTCTTCAAGCCTTTCATAGTGGTGGACTCGGCTAACTCTTCATATGCAAGAGAAAGAAGGTTGCTAGAGACAACTGTAGCTGTAAATAAGGTCATCTGAAAGTAACCTAGCTGATTATCACTGGTATCCTTATCTTTTGTTTATTGACTTTTCATCTCAGATCAGACCTTGGGAAGAGCCAACACCTTTCTTTCAGTAGTACAGCAATTCCTGATCTCCAGGAAGTTCCCTTTATGCTTATCAGGTTTGTTTCTGTCCTCTTTAGATAATGTTACTTTTTCGAGCCTCTTTGAATAATGTTACCAGAAATAGGATTGAAACCTGGTCTAATACAAGGTGGTGCAGGAGCTGTATGGTTATATTGGATTAATGACAGGACTTCATGCACTGTGTGAAGAATAAAACGTAACGGTAAGGCAGAGACTAAGGAGCATCCTGATTTATCTTTGAAAAGATACTTAAACTTATGGCTTTCTGCCACTGCCACTGTTCATGGAAGATGTATGACAAGGTGGTTGTCACTTTCATTGACTTAAGCAGGAATCAGTACCTCAGAAATATACATCATCTGGTTCAACTACATGTTGTGCCAGTAAAATGTCAACCATAGCTTGGTTTGAATGTAGGTAAGGAGAGAGCCCATCTATATCTTGTTTAGGATTACAAACCTACCTTCCTTTCTATAAGCTCCTATCGTATTCCATCAAAGCTACTGTTTTTTCCGCCGCCTACAAACTTCAAGCTCTCCTCCCAAAAGTTTTGGTCTTCACTCAGGCTTAAGTTTACTGTAACATCCAAAACTTTGGAAGTGTTTATCACTTAAAACTACAAACATTATTTGTGTAAAACTGGCCATCTTCCAATTCTGTGAGCACTAATTCCAGGTCATGAGCCTGCTTCCTGAATTTTGAGTTCTATTCCAACACTAAGAACACGCTTCCAAATTTACAAGATTTCTTCCAGCATTTTAATTTGTTTCAAATGGGAACATACACTCTGTCAAAATGGGAACTTTACCAGAAGCCTCTGTTGTCCTATTAAAACTCCTTGTGAACCTTCCAAGAAATCCTCTTCTAACTATGTAGCCTTGTTGTCTTTCTTCATGCTCTTCTTCATTAAAGCAACTATTTCTTCTGAATCTATAAGAAATACTGTACTTTCTAAAGAATCCTGACATGTAGACAATCCGTCTGGCTTTTTCTTTATTGAAAAACAATAGAACTCACTGGCATGGCTCTTGGGATCATCATTGGCTCCATAACTCATTACTAGACTTGTCCCATATTTAGGAGGAATGCTAGTATTGTACAATACCAGTAGCCATCCTGTGGCTCATGGATCTCTGTGAAAAATTTGAGAAGCTCTCACTACTGTATCCAGTTAGACCCCTAATGTCTTGTAAAAGTACAGATCTGGTTAGTTTGAATGCATTTTTGCCTTTGTTACCATACAGCCACTGACACATTAATGAGCATCATTTTATATAAGTGGAAATTTGTATACTGCATAAAAATAGCAGAACATATGCATACAACTTTAGAAAGTGGACTCAAAATTATGCCCATAGAAACTTGATTGTTCTAACTCAGGTTGTCATCTTATGCCTAGTTGTTGCAGACTATATAGGTAAAAACACAAGAGCCCTTGTCTGCCCTCATTTAAATAGCCAGTCAGTACTGTATTTGTGTAACAATGGTTTTTTCAGTTTTTTTTTTTCATAGGCACAGTACAATGATTTTACAAGGAAGTGAGTTACCAAGTAAGCTGTAGCTCATATGTGATCCTACTTCACTATAATTAACCACCATTATAAGGTCATTATGCTGTCCAGGATATTGTTTGACTTACAAAGACACAAAAATTGGCATTTGCAAGACAATGTGTTATATATACAAACCAAACAAAATTCAGTGTCAGCAACAGATTTTTTGGTGCAGGTAGCCATATGTTGGACCACATTCCTTGTAGCTGTTAAATCAGTCACTGATACTTCTGCAAAATTTAAGATAGATTAAACTACCCAGCAAGGAAGAATCCTTGCTACAGTTAGTAATGTACACAGTAGGGAATTAAAATATAGTTTAGGAAACAAGAGGAAAATACTTGTGTTTTCACTAAGTTTTATCAAATAGGAGTTGCATTGGAACCTTGATTTTCATCTTCAGGAAATGAGCACCTGCTTAAATGTAGTAATGAAGAAGCAAGAATGTTTGGCTATTAAGCATTGTATGTCTGCTTTACACGACTTCTTTTCTAACCAGTCGTCTACCACAAGTATGAGTAAAATTCAATTTATTGAAAAACCAGTCTTCAAGATGTCACATCGCATGGGATAGTCATTCACCTTCAATACAGATGTTTTGCTAAAATCTCAGTTTTAGTTTGCCCACATAGTAATTGTATTTATTATATATAGCTACAGGACAGTACTGTCCTGGGCAAATGTTAGAAAGATTTCTGGTTAGACAATTTTGTGATTATGTTAAATGTAATATGTAATGTGTAACCTTAATCATAGAATTTGTCTGGAGTAAAATAGTGATTTAGTACTGTGACTATATCATAATTGTAACAGCTGAGATTAATTATTAGGCTGTGCTCAAGTTCACTCTTGACTAAAAAGTTCTACAAAGTCAGCTACCTTGCTATTTTATATCAACTGTTAAACTTTCATAAGGTTTGAATTTTACTCATTTAACTTAGTTCCCAACACTAGCTTCAGATGAAGGTGATTGTGTAAACCTGAGGAAATGTTTAGCTGTTGAAGTAGCTCCATGCATTTCATAATTTTTGTTTTGTAAGTAGTAAGGCATTTTTTGCAATGTTATCAAGTGTGTTAAGCACTGTAAATGGCATACATCAGCAACATTTGCGCTGTTAAATACTGAATATTTGTTGTGTTTGGTTTGTAGGTAATTATGCGGTGTAGGTTGGGGGAAGTATGTGCTTTAGTTATCATTGTATTAAAAAAGAAGTAACTGAAATCAAATTGGTATTCCTCACTTTCCTGTTGATGGTTGCAGCTAGATAGTTAGGGGCTTTGTGATAGATTCCTAGACAAGAAGACTGCTTTTAAGTGAAATCTAATTACATATTCACTTCTCTTGGGAAGTGTTTTGTTTTGACAATGACCAAGGACGCTGTGATGTTATTAAGTCACCGTCCATGCCCCAAGAACACCTAATAAAAAATAAGGTAGGTTAGTAAACTGTAGTTCTAGAAATGTGGCAAGAGGTCTAAATTCTGCTGTAGGGTAAATAGGATTCAGATACTGGTAGGGTTATCATTTGATTATACACAATTACATCTCAGTTCTCTGACACTGCCTTCAGAATTTATATTATTAGTTTGCCTGGCTTTGGTTCACTTGGAGATGAGAAGAATTTGGTAATTCACAGTAATCCTTCCTTTAACCAGGGTCTATGTGCCTTTTTTTCTCTGTCATATATAGGATAAAAAATAAGTTTTGATCAAGTTACCCTTTCGAATGAATTTACCAAAGTTTTAAGAGACAGTCATGATTCTATGACAGATGTGTGAGGAATTTCCTTGCCCCATGCAGTTCCTTTCTTGAAAATTTTTATGTAAACTTTATTGTTTTCTATTTGACATCTGACCCATAAGTAAATTGACAGGATCATTTAGTTTTTCATTTTCTATTTTAATATGCTGAATGTTGGTCATATGTTGTGTATTTACCCTGACTCTTTGCACATATTGAAATTGAAGATCAGTCCTGTAGTATTTAATCAGAAGACAATTGCCTTTTAAATGAAAATGAAGTTTTATATAAAATAAACCATCCATGCACCTTCTGTACAAAGCTCTCCAATGATGCAACCTCAAAGTGTTCTGTTGGTGAAATGTACAATGTGCTTTTTACTTTGAGATTCAAGTACATATCAGCTGTGTGGGTATATTGTAAATTTGTCCTAAAATGCAGATTGTTACCATTATTTCTTTTTTTTTATCCATATTTATGTGAGATATGGCTTTGAAATAAAGTGATGTGAAAATTACTTTTCATAGAGCTGTGGTGTGTCCTTCCAGATATTATTGGGACATTTATTCAGTGGAGATGTAAGACAGTGCCTTTGTGGCTTGGGTTCTCCTTAAAACAGTCATATGTTGTGGAAAAGAGAACAAACAATTGTGGAAACTAGTAAAACTGGTGAGAATGTGGTGGAACTGTGGTGGTGGATTTTTTTAGTGACAATGGTGATGGACTAACTGAAGGAAGCTGATGAACTCTTATTATATGGAGCTCCCATGGAATATTTCATGCATTGCATTGTTTTTCATAACCAGTGATGTGATGTGGAACACATGAGAATGACCCATTTGTTTCAGCTTCCAAACAAAGTCATTTTATTGTTGAACTGGCTTCAAGTGCTCAGTGGCTTGCTAGTGCATAGCAGATGATAGTTTTAGAATTGATTACCACTATGTTTATTGCAACTGTTTTATAGTGGTGTAGTCTTTTTTGAAGTATTATAACAGGTCTTTGATAACTGGTTAACCATGGCAATATTTGACCTGCTTTAAGTATGGCATTGAACAAGCCACTTTCTTAGAATTCGTATAGAGTCTGTAATAACTAAAGGAGCCTTATAAGGCTGTCTTACTTAAGGAAACACTCCAAATTTTGAATCCTTTAATTATGTCTGTATGCTGTATGAATGGATTTTGTGATCATTCTGCAAAGCAAATATTTTTAAGGCCAATTTAATCTTACAAGCAGCCATATAATTTTTTCAGTTGTATGCAGGAAACATATGCATTGTTAAGTGCTTTATGATTGTAAACTGATAGCTAAAGAAAAGTTGTTGATTTGGTATGGTATGGAGGGCTGATCTGTGAGAGAGCTTTGTCTCTGCAGTCCTCAACTTGAGTCTCTTTGTTAGCATGTAGACTTGAATGTGTATGCTAAACTCTGCTGCTGTTCCCTTAAGAAAGCAAAACGATGCCACAGGTTACTGGTACTTCCCCTTGACAATACGTTCTTAAGTCTATAGTTGGTATCTTCCTGCAGTTGAGATTGCAGAGTTATCCTTTTGTCCCTAAGATATAAGTTGAGCTTTTTATCCATAAATTTCTTGACATTGGTTTTTTTCTTGTAGGCGGGATTTGTATTAATATCACCCTTGTGTTTAATTTTAATATCTTTTCATATTTTGAAGATTATAAAATTAAGAAATCACACTTGTTTTGCACAATCTATACAGATTATGTATTCATTTTCAAAAAGTTTCTGAATGGCAAGACAAACTTTTTTGCACTTCAACATTATGAAAATTTTTATGCAGCTGAAAACCTAAGGTCACAATCAATTATTCATCTTTTTTTTTTAATCTATTGTAGTTTTGATTTATGTCTTTTGCCCTGTTTCAGTATTGCCAAAAGTGTATGATGTGCTCATTTACTCAAATTTCTTAATGTTATGGTGAAGTATTATTGTACTTGCTTAATAATTCTTTTCAGTCTTCCTTCCCCTTACCAAATTTTCGAGTACAATTTTTAATATGGCATTTTTGTTTGGCTTGCATGAAATTAGTGCACGTAGACCATAAAACTTATTCTGCTTTGGGTACACTCAATTTTCCGTTCAACAGTAAATCTAAGGAATCCTTAAAAGATGTCTCCCCAATTGTTCTGCTTTCATAAGAGCACCTGCTGATACTGGGATTATTTTTCATGTTTTACTTTGAGAAACTGTGCTTACCCAATTTTTACAAATAGCCCTTAACTATGAAGTTTTGTCTTTGGAAATTGATTGAATTCAGGTTTCTTGTTTTTAAGCTGTAAAAGAGATACATACTATTAGTATTACTGAAATTGTTAATTACTCTGAATCACAGTATGAAATGCAACAATTCATAAAATATATGTGGATCAAACATGTATTTGGAGTTTGCTTTGAGAGTCCATGTAGAGCTGTAACAAAAGTAGATTTATAACGCTAAAACACTGTACCAAGTTTTTTATAATGAGAATGCTGTCCATATGTTTTACAGAAATAAAGGTATGCTCAATTGCTATGACCTGTAAATTGATATATAAAGCATATCTTCAAAGCATTAAAAGCTATATTTTTAAATAGTACAGCTTCCCAAATATGAAGTCACATGAATCATAGACTGTTTTAGGCAATAAGATAATAAGATTACAAATTGTTTACCCACAGCTACATAATACAGAACCAGAGGTACACAGCACAGAAGAAAACAGGAATAGTATCAGTTTTAATTGCAAAGTTCAGATGTTCTGAAGGAGAGATAGAGGTTACATAGGAACCTTATAGTGTAAAAGAAGAGGGGACTAAACTTTTGTATATTGACGTAACTCATTTAAGGAGTAGTTTCTAACTTAGGTATGTTACTATAGCTGTGTAAAATTGTAGAAAATTCTCTGGATTTTACATGTTGGGTATATTGAAAAGATAACAAACATTTCTTGAACAGCAAGCTGATTGATTATTTTTATAAAAGTATCAGACCGAACAAGAGGGAAAAAAGTAATACACATCTTAGATGAATGTCCAAGTTTCAACCAACAACAAAAGAAAAGTTCTTGAAATAAATCCACTCAGGAAATTTCCAGTTTATCCAGTTATCAGATTTTTAAAGGACTGTAAGCTGTTGGGTCAAATTTTAAGCCTCTTATTAAAGACAAGGCCTTGAGACCAGTCCAATGAGATTTAAGTGTAACTTGATGGTTTGATTTAACTACTTAATAATAAGAGAAGAAATAGGAGCAAACCATTATTGCTCTTATTGAAATAGTTAGGCCAATATTTTCATTAAAGTTTAGAATTGACATTGCATACTGTAATTCTCTTTTCAAGTATTTAAGGATGAAGCCCTGTTTTCTTAGTAATTGAATTTACTTTGTAGGTATTTCTTTTATTTTTTCTAAGCATTTGTTTAATCTGTATGCCTGCTAGGGGATAGTTTAAGTAATAATATTATTGTAAATCCTGTGTATGTAGACTTACAGTGCAGTGTTAGGAGCTTTGGTTACTTCTCATTCTGGATGAACTTCTTAAGTGTCTAGTTTTCCTGTATTTTCTGTATTGTGCTTTATCCAGCATTGGCTCTCTTACATGCTAATTAGAAAGATCTCTTGATTATAAGGCAAAAGAAAACAATGCATCTCTTTTAACAGAACACTACTGGAGGATTTTGATGTCTTTAGCTTTAAAGTTTTTAGTTGTCACAATGGATATGATGATGCTCATTTCAGTGAACAGCTTGATTTAATATTTTTTAGATTTCTGGACAGATGATAATGCAGTTTCATCTCTAAATGGATTGTTTGCTTTATAGTAATGATTTAGAAATACTGTGTTCTTGTAAAACATTCATTGACACTAAATATTTTATGCACCTTACTTGCATATTTTTTTTCCTGGAGTAATAAGCAAAGAATACATGTATGTGGTGAGTATTGATCCCTGTGCTCTGGACCTACTGCTAATGTGGAAAGTGATATTATTCCAACAATAAGATTGTAAGGGCAGTGTTATTCACCTTGTTGCCAGTGATGGTATGGCCAATCATAAGTCCTTTATGAGCTTCTTATCTTGTACTTTTTTTGGAAGCTTTTGCTTGACCATTGTGGAAATGCTGCCTTGGACTGAAGATTAGACTTTACAGTTTTTCTAAGAAGGCTTATTGTTCAGGGTATTAAGCTATTTGGCGTCCAGTCCTATCGCATTAAGTGGTAATGTAAAATCAATTTCAGACAATATGCAGTATATATGACAAGTATTATTTTTGTGTACAGAGTTTTTCAGCTGTCTTTTTCTATGAAACTTTCTTTGAAAGTCTGGTACAGAGAATTATATTTGTTTTATTGTGAAGACAAGAAAGCTAATTTCCCACTGCCACTCCCCTAGAATCCATATATATTCCAATAATCACTGCTTTAAAGGAAGTATTTGTATTAAAAGTAATTTGCTGATTTACTGCCTTGTAAGATCTCCAGTGTTGCAATAACCTTTAATTTCAGGATTTTAACTTGTTTGCAGTCACATGGAGTATCATGATTTCATTTCACATGTACTTCCATTATGTCTAAACTATTTTGATAACTGATCACAAACTAAAGTACAAATCTTAGCACATCCATACAATTCTTGTAATTGGTATGTACGAAAAATCTTGCACAGTATAATTTGCAGGTTAACTCCTTGAAATAACAGTACGTCAGACCCAAACCCACAGAACAAACTTTTTCATTGCTATGTTTTGCACAAAAATATTAATGTACATTTTAGTGTCATTTTTTTTATTTTATAAGGATGGGACCATTTCTGTACTTTAGATTTATCAAACTGAAAAATTTTATGTTTAGATTTTGTTTTAACATTGGCAGCTTTTATTACTTTAGAGGTAACACCCTCCCCGTATGTACCTTGCAAGATCATTATTATTAGATTTTGGTTGACATTGCATCATCTGTTTTGCATTTATGCCAGCTATTGTTAACATCTTATGTCTGAACTCTGGGGCTGTAAGTGATCACAGTATACTATGTAATTGTACAGCAGGCAGTACACGATTCAGTTATTTTGAGAGAATATAACTCTGATTTAATGGAAATAGATAATAAGGCAATGTTAAACATATTCCCGTAGCCTTTTCAAGAGTAAATTTTTAAAGGTTTGTACATTGTGGTTAGTGAGTGGTATTTAAGTTTTTATGGTGTTGCTCAAACCATTACCTGATCTCATCCCCCACTTGAATATTTCTTACCTCTGATGGGCATATTTATTAGAATTTTTGTGGTCTTTGATTATTCATGTGTAAAGAATCTTAAGTACAGCAAATAGTCAACATCTATTTCAAGCTAGATTTGGAATTTCATTTTGTAGCTCAGGTCATATGTCATGCCACTGTCAATGGCTAATTAATACTCATGAAGTGTATACTGCAATATTAAAGAATAATTGTGTAGAGCTGTGATGTTTTACAGTTAGCTATGAAGTGTAAAGTGGAATGTTTAGAGGTAATGCAAGTCATATTTTAAACGTCTTCAATGCACATCATGTTGCGATAGAATTAGTTTTGCTTTAAACACTTAATCCTTGTCTTAGCTATATCTTCCAGTGTTGGAAAGACTTAATAATACCATATGAAGGTATCAGTTCTCAAAATAATTTTTTTCATGCACATCATCAATACTGTATAGTAAATTAAATTGGTGTTTTAAGCTTCAAATGCCTAAACGAAACCGGTGAAATTAAAAAGGTCTGTCCGAACTGTTGCCTCACAGCCCCAGTGATTCATATGTAAGTTTGGTTTGTTCTGATAATTAACAAACCTGTACAGTTTGAGGAGGTTTTGTAATATACAGATATATTTTTCATTGTATGATTATTATTGTAACTATTCGTAAATAAAGATGAGAAAGGTTTTGGACATTAATATATATACCCTTAACCATCTTTCACTGTACGAGTAACTCCCCAAACACTTTGTTTTTAGTGTGGGTAAGTCCATAGTAAGAGTGCTTTAAAACTACACTTGTTTTCTTTTAACATTGTAGCAAGATCAGTGTCCTTTTCTTTCTCATAACCCATTTCTTTCCTACTGTGCAAAAGGTTCTTTGTACTGTAGTGTCCCTTCCCTACTCAGCTAAAATGCACTCTATAATTTTGTCTTGTAATTGTTAGTTATCTTTTGACTCTAACATCATAGTATTTTTGGATATGTTTTTCACAGCCTCCAAATACAAAAAGAAGTGAATGAGGAAAGTTTTCCTTGGTGGGATGAGAACTCCATACATTGCATACGTAAAGGCCAAAATAAAAAACATGTTAAATTTGATAGAAAACATACAACTTCAGGAGCTGACAGGTCAAACCTTTTGTTAATGAACAAAGCAGCAGTTCTGTGATTTAGACTATGGAAGCCAAATGTATGGCTTAGCATCAGACTTGTTATAAAAAGCTTAGATTCAAATCTGTTTTGGAGTTTTAAGTCCTTGCATATAAATCTCCACAAGTTGAATTGCAAACCTCCTCTCTCTAAGATCATTGTGAGTGACTCGAACTAAGAAGCCTTTCAATCAGAGTGATTTTTGTAAACAATCATTCACCACCATTTCCAGCTAGAGCTAATAGAATATTTAAATAAATGTAAATGTAACACAACCTCTCTCACCATGGATTATCGGTAAAGCAGGTGTCTGTGCTCACTTGTATTATCCAAAAGCTGTTGAAATACCCATGAAAACTAAGTAGCATACAAAAAACCTAAGATGTAAAGGTCCACATTTGCGATTTATACAGATGGGTTCAAATCTTCCCTCAGTGTAGGATTTTTTACAATATTTATGTGGAACAATGAACATGATAGTAATAAAATGAAACAAATCAAGCCCAGTGTTTGAATATGGAGTTTATCATATCAAAAGAACAGGCATACATGAGTAATTTCTTCTTAGAAATAGTCATTCTCATCTGTCTCCTCTCATTTGACCCTGGGATATTTGGTGGAAGCCCACTAGTCCAATCCCTATATGTACAGACATTAGGGTAACAATAGTTGAAAATTTTTGTGCAGATATCCAAAAAATAGCCACTGACAATTTCAGCTTTGAAAAATGGTTAAATTTTGTCAATCTCCATTTTCAACTAAACCAATTATAAAATTTTGAAAGAGCTGTAATTCAGTACTGTTGGTTAGATCTAAACCTTATCATTAACAAAGACAAATCCGTTGGGCCATCCCTGTGGTAGTTTAAATTTTTCATTGGTTTGGTTAAACTACTTAATAATGATAAAGCTGCAATATTGTCTGATTAAAAATTTCTTTACCCAATAATGCCTCTTTTTTTTCTAGCAGACTTATCTGCAATATGGCTGGCATTTCCAATTATTAAAAATATGCCTCCACAGAAATTTGCAATAATCACTGACTAGTTATGCTTTAGAAGTTCTAGAAAATTATTCCAAAAATCCCCTTGTTCAACAAAGTCAGTATATATGTTTGATCCCTACTCACATAGGCATTAGAGGAAATAGAAGTGCTAATGAAGCAGCCTAAACTACTATCGCAATCCCCCGTGAGGGGCTAGTGCTGTCAATGCACCTCGCAAGGTATACTTGTAGGTATTACTAAAGGTGGTTTGCAGCATCCCTTAGGACCCCTAGCTGCACCTACCGTTTAGCCTTTACCTCCTTTCCCCTTTCCTTTTTTCCATCTTGCTGTCAACCACTCCAACACCCTGTTTTCATTGTTTTAGGCACTGAATGGTTGAAAGTGCCCCAATGTATGGTTTTATAGCCAAATTTTCATAAATTAACAATCGCTTTGACTAGATAAAAATGTCCATTCCTCCCAATGATTTATTACCAGATATGAAACCCATCACCATTAGTAAATGTCAGGCATTGTGGAATACTGTATTGAATCTGACAGTAACAAATTAAACCTGCCGTTGACTCACCTTGTTTTTCATTTCAAGAACACCACAGTGGAGTAGTATCAGCCCATCTTTGCATTTGAAAGAAATTTACTTGGCCAAAATCTTCAAGATTTGCACGCATCCAATTATTACATTTTGAAGGAGGTGCAGTCCATGAAATAAGATTATTATACTAATTAAGAACAAAAATCTTCATGGTAGCCTTAAAAGAGTTAATTTTTAACTTCTTGTTCTAGATAAACTGCTTATTATTCTTAATAATGATAGTGATTGTTCAATTTGCAACCAACTACAGTATGTATAACAGGTACTGTATTGGAAACAAGCCCTTGAAAGAAATAATTAATCTTGGTCTTTTCATGTGTGTTTAATTTTTAGAATGTAAAGAGTTGCAATATAAAACCAACCCCAACATAACCATCCGGGTCAGGATTATTCAACATCCCCAAAACCCATCATGTCTAATCAGTGGCGGCTCAACGTGATGATGCCCCCATAGGGGGATAGTGCCGTCAGTTCACCTCATGCGGTGCGCTGTAAGCTTCTTTGCAGCGTCCCTTCGCCCCTAGCTGCAACCCCCTTCATTCCTCTCATTGTACCTCCGTTCATATTATGTTTCTTCCACCTTACTTTCTATCCTATATATATATATATATATATATATATATATATATATATATATATATATATATATATATATATATATATATATATATATATATATATATATATATATATATATATATATATATATATATATATATATATATATATATATATATATATATATATATATATATATATATATATATATATATATATATATAAATTTCTGACTCACATCAGGCTCGAACCCAGGTCTTTCAATTGATAGGCAAAGGCACTATATATATATATATATATATATATATATATATATATATATATATATATATATATATATATATATATATATATTCACAGAACGTGATGATTTGTTTAAGCAGATCAAACCCGCGATCGATTTATGCCATTTTTCGAACCAAAGACTCCACGCTGGAGTTATTTTGATTCTTAGAAACGGTCACAATCATTTGACTTCGGATACTTATTAAAGAGCCCAAACTACCCAATCCCTATATGCAGAGAATGCAGTTTTACTGTCTTACGTGAATGACTGAATGTCAAAGCTTCAACGTACAGCGAATGTTAATTTATGGCTAAATTTTAAATTCTATTGTAAAAAAAAAAATCCCCGTGCAAGCCATATGAGGGATAAGAATTTGACTAGTTAAACTGCTTATTTATAACAATAATCATGTTACTAGGTGTACAAGGAATGAATCATTAGAAATAGCCTGCTACAACCTGACTGTGGAAACAATGTAGAACAGCTTGAAAGGTACTTTTTAATAAGCATATTGTGGAAATAAGGAATAAATTAAAAAGACACTTAAAAATAACACAACACATTTCAAACTGAGGAGCCAGTACAAATTACAATACTAATGGTCTTGACTGACTAGACATGTAAATTGATAAGGAAGAAGAAGATGCGCAGCGCCGCCAAAGGTCGTTTTCAAACAAGTTTTGTTTACATGAGAGTGGCAGCCTGGCAGTACATTGTTGTGTCACAGAAGCACATTTCAGTTTTCGAGTCGTCTTTCCCACGTGACAGTTGTAGGTTACTGCGCTTTGGTGACTTTGACCCGAGAAATTTCTAGCCTAAGGTTTGAACTGCACCTTTTGGAAGCTTTGGGTAAACTTGTGCGACCCAAAGCAGGCCTAGGCATGTCTACTGCTTCGGCCGCAGCGGCAGCGCCAGCCGCCTCCGCCCCTAATCGGGGTGAAGCCCCCCAGACCAGACGCGAACCTGACGTTATAGAGCAGAAGGTCAAAAGGATATCCGAACTCTTCGCAACGCTGACAGAGTCGCCCACAACGACCAAGTAAGTTGTACACGGGGTTATAGGCCTAGGCGGTAAAACGAAAGACTACTAGCCTACCTTCCGCACCGCTTTTCTTTGATAACTAGGCCTACCAGTTTGCATGCAAAGTGGACACCATGTATAATACCAGCACCCAAGAGATGAACATAGGCCAAAAACATCAATAAAAGACAGTAGGCTAATTAGGCTAGGCCTATCTTAAACAGAAGACGTGGAAGTACCCAGCACAAAATCGTAAGGTAATTCTAAGTAGGGTAGCACTAAATAGTAGCTCCGTGGCGGCGATTCCCTTCTAACTTGACTTTTTCTACAGCTTTTTGGTTGCTGATTATGGAGTTACCTTCAATTTTTGTCACACGAATGTAATTAACCTGTAATTAACCCCCGAAGTCCATCCAACAAGGGGTTTCCATACGCGATCTTCACAAGACAGAGAATGGGTACATCTGTTTGGAACGGTTCGTATCACATCCAGTAAGTGCAGTAACTTGTTAACGTATGGGCACGCCCCCCCCCAGGCCATTACTAAACACGTCGAAGGGACATTCCACTTGGCTGACAGCAAACAAATGCACCGCCAGTATCAGAAGCCCTAAAAGTGTAGAAAAACCAGTTTCCAAGGTAAAAACAGGCACGGAGCTAATACTTAGAATCACCAATCGTAAATTCAAGGCTGTATATAAATCTTCGGATCAGCAACTGGTAGGCTAGGCCTAGTAGTCTTCACTTTTACCCTACACAGTACATTACTCTCTTTATTTAGAAGTGTGTTAGCCCACATTTAGCATGTGAGTCAAGTGTAGCCTAAATGTGTGCAGACCTGGGTGGCAACACAAATAGGCTATCCTAGCCTAGGCCTTAGGCTATGCCTGACTAGGCCTAAATTTGTGAAGGGCATTGTAGTTATTACAGTGACATCCTTAGGGTGTCTGGTAAGAAAGACCAATAGGCTAGCTTCTATATATTGTTTATTAAATGAAGATAAATCTAGTTAGGCTATTACCTGTCCCGTGTGTGTGTGTGTGTGTGACTGCCTTGTTTAGCTTAGCACCAGTCCCAGGGGTTTGACTGTTGAAGCACCAAGATGGTAGTTATTATCTCAGTGACAGTAAATTTGCAGTAGATTTTATAGGAGACTTGGGCCTAACCAAAAAGCAAAAATGCTCATGTATTAAGAGATGGTATTAAAGTAAGATAATAGCTTTACTAGGGTAGGAGAGGTTTGTTTTATAGGTAAATATTTTCTTTAAACCATAATCTCATTCTAGAACTCTACATCTAACCTAACATAGGGCACTCTAACTTATAATAGATAGGGTTGTGATCTAACCTAGTCAACAGTGCTGTAAATGTGAAAAAAACAGTATGGTTATAACCTAATCTAACTTTGCCTGGCGAACAGGAGGAGAAGGCTCGCTGTAATGCCATTATCAGTGCTGAGAGAGAATCTACTAATCGATTCTGCCAACACCAGTAGTCAGGATGTAAGTCATGGTCCCACATTAAGGGATTTATTCCAGCACTGATGCCTCTATAAACAAGGTTAGGTTTCTGTTGTTTCTCAGGCATGAGGAAACTTCTTGGCTGCAGCCTTTAAGGCTAAAGGGTCATGTTGGCTTTAGTTATAGGTCTCTTCTACATATTTTACCTTGGAATCTGTATGCAGTTCTTCAGTTCATTATTTTGTCGCCATTTGAAGCGTTTAGAACAGGCTCCTTGTGAAGAAGTTTCTATGGAAACTTCACAGTAGCCTTAGACACAGCTAAAGAGTGAGAGGCCCACAATCTTAGTCAGATAAGGTAGGCATTACTAAAGACAAGGCAATTATATTTGCCTTATTTTGGGCTGGGTACAGTTTTGGGCTAGGCTCTTAACTACAACAGTATTTTTACATAGCCAGGAGTCACTAGGGCTTGAGGAACTTGACCCCTTGGGGGTCCAGTACTGAATTTAAGAATTGTTGGAATTGCACTAAAAGGATTAAACTTGATGTAAAGTTCTTCTGTGTATAGTGATTTGGAAACCAGAGCTTCTGAAAAGTAGGAATGTAATGTCCTTGTCATTAGGTCTTTGGTTAAGGACTTTCATGCTAATTCCTATCTTTAATGAAGGTAGCCCCTTGATATGTGAGCAATGGCTACAATTTTAAATTTGGAAAGAAATTATCCTTGGATAAGATGTTGAAGTGACTCAGTGGCATGGTAATCTTGTATTTGCTATGGTTTACAGTATCTTCATGGTGTGGAGATTAAATACTATTATTGCAAAGCATTAACTATTCTGGTTTGTGCAGGGGATATTATGTTCTGAATTGATAGATAGCCATTTTTGGCCTACTGCTTTTTAAATCTGGTTGTGGTTTTTGGGAAGCTTGGAGGTTCTCAGTGTTGCGTATTAGAAGTGTATACCCTTTCGTATGTATGTAGCCTACCTGTTATCCGTCATTGGCTCCGCAGGGTTTTGGCACAGTAACCCTACCCCTCCTTCTGCTGAAGGGGGGCATCCTCCAAAGAGCCTATGGATTGAATTCACTGGTTAAAACAAACACTTGTTTTGTACAAAGTATTTTGTTATTAAGTAGCCTTTAAAGAGGTGGGTGATTTCCACTTTGCCCACCTCCTTTTTCAAAAGTGGGAATCGGATGTATAATGGAGAGGTAAGGTTCATTTAAAAAATATAAATACTTAATTTAAGATTTCGTATAAGTAACCTACAATTAAATACACAGCTGTACTTTTCTACTCGTGTGGCAGCTAAAAATTTCGAGTTCGTGGTAGCAATTCATTTGTTTTTATAGTGTAGGTAACTACCCTGCCCTCTATCGGGGAACAATAGGTACAACAAAACAGAGAAAATTACTTTTCTGCCGGCGTTTGACGCAACATCGAATGATTGGGCGGTTTGCTTTGAAGTTTTTTCATTGCTTTTTCCAAGGATTTGGTGATGTACTGATTGTTTTGGTAGCTTTTCAGCTCAGTTCAGTTAGGATTACTGCAGTTTGTGATTCATTATGTCTGATTAGATATTGTAGGGAGGTTGCAAGACCTGGATGATGAAAGCGACCAATGATAGCCATACAGTCTGTGCAAAATGTAGAGGACAAGTGTTCAAAAGATCTTACTTGTGCTGAATGTGACGGCTGGGATTAGAAGAAATGGAAAGTTTTATATAAGTAACTTACCAAGTAAATACATTGCTACTAGTTTTACTCGCTTGGCAGCTAAAATTTTGAAATTTGTGGGTCGTGCTATTTTGTTTGGCTAGGTGGCTATTCCCACCCACTTTTGGGGTAAGAGAGGAACAACTAGCAAAAGAGCTCACTTTGTTTCTGCCAGCCAATGGCTGTACACCAGCTTTTAGCAGCAGCTATGATTTTGGAATTCCTCTTCTCCTATTGTTTTTTCATCGTTTTGGTGAAGTATTCTTACCTTAATAGCCTTTCAGCATTATTAGATAGAGTTAGACTGTTTTTTTTCATTATTGTGACTTTTGGTTAATTAGACTTATATATGAGGCTATCAGTCGAGAAACACCCAAGCGCCATCCTGGGTCAAAGTATTTTTTAATGTAATTTATTATATTTTAAAAATGGCACTTGGCATGTTTCTCGACTGAAAAGCTCATATACCTTATTTACCAATTGTGACTTTAGTTGACTTATTTGCAAAATGTCAGACTCAAGTTCGACTAGCTTAAGGTATTGTAGTAAAGGCTGTAATACACGTTTGACCAAGGAATCTTATGAATCTCATTCTGTCTACACAGAATGTAGGGGACAAGTTTGTTCAGTAGATTTAAGGTGTGATGAATGTATTGACTGGGACAGTAAGAAGAAGTGGAAGACTTGAGTTCTCATTTAAATAAACTAGCTAGAGATGAGAAGAGGGAGGCGACAGCTAGACGGATTAGTAAGTCTTTAACTGGTCGGGAATCTCATAATGATCATGATAACAATAATGCTAATGTTGATGTTGATCCCGTTCCCAGTTCTCCTTTTGTGCAACCCACTCCTTTACCTGGCTCTCTCTCTTCTGAACCCATTGCCACCCTCAAGTGTAAGATTGATAAAAGGTTTGAGTTAATTGTGGAGTCTATTGTTCAGTTAGCCTCATCGGTTAAGGTCCTTATGGACAAAAAGAGTGATATAGAGTGCCTAGTGCCAGTGCACTGTCAGTGGAGCACCCAGTAGTGCTTAGTGTTAGTGATGTGTTGGTGGAGGAGGTGGCTGCCCATCCTGCCGATTCTCCTAGGCAAAGGTCAGTGTCATACTCCCCTAAACATGGGAGGTGTCAAACTGGTAGCCTAAGGGAGGTCGGTTGAGTCTGCCCACGAGTAGGCGCCCTCTTTGTTGGGCCTGTTGTTGATTCCCAGGTTGCAGCCAAGTGCCACTGGAAAGGCATATCCTTGGATGTGCATCATCTTTTGTCTAGCTCTGATGATTCTTCTCCCAGGCGCTAATGGCGTTTTGTGGACGAATCACACCCTTTGAAAAGGCGTGCTGGTAATGGGTCGCGTTCTCCTCCAGTGCCGTGTAAGAGATTCAAGGAGCCTGTACACAGTCCTCTTCCGTCTTGCAGTCATTGGGACAGTCTGGAGTGTTTTCCTTCTGTTCCTCCCTTGGTGGAGAGTCAGGGTGCGGCTTCCAAGCGTCCTGCTCCTTGTAAGTGCTTTTTGCTTGAAGCATCCTGACGGTATGCTTCTTGTACAAGCTCATATGCCTTCAACACAGTCTCTTTCACCCTGTTATAATTTAAACTTACCTTTTACTCAAAGCCACATACACTTTCTGTGCTTTACCAGCCAATCTACACTGAATTAAGGTAGTCCACATTGTCTCAGGCCAATCCAACTTTTTTGTTAACTTCTCAAAGGCAGAAAAGAACTCAACATTAGCTTCATTGAACATTGGCACCAACTTAATTGGATGACCAATATTAAAGTTAACTTGTGGTACTCCTTTTAAAGAACCAGCAATTCATGTTCCATCCTAGCCATTTCTAATTCCTTCTTTGTCCTGAATTTGTGGCTGAATCTCAGAACTCATCAGTTCCTGACAAAAATTCAAAAGTTCTTTCAACCCCTCCCACTAAGACTTCACTGCTGGTTTCACGACAAGATGCTTCTTATGTGCATTGCAAGCTGAAGGATTCTATATGAAAGGACCCATGTGCTTTCATCATCTTTATTGTTAGTACAGGTAAGCATAAGAAGGTGTCTAGGAACACCCTTCCTTGCTGGCTTTGTGAGGTACCCAACGAGCTTGTGACTCCTTTGAGGAAGATATCACTCACCTTACACATGTGAGCACCCACAAAGTCAGGGTGTGGAACCTTTCTGTCTTTCCGGATGACTTCACTTTTTCTGGGCAATGAGGACAGGCGTCTAGTGTAGATGGGCATCTCTTTCCTCATTCTACTGAAGGGACATCACCCGCAAGTCCATAGATACTTTCCTTGGACCTGTTTTGGTTGCTTAATAAGTTGTTTAGGCACATAGCTCCATTTAGAAAAGTGTCTCTTTTGGGCTAGATACAGGTAACTTTACTTCAAGCACCCAGTACTAGCATAGCTCCCAAGATGTGTCTCCCTCTTCTCTCACTTGTAACAAGGGAAATTGGCATGGGTGGAGCTACATTTTGGACCCATTATCCTACTTAGTATTAGCCAGAATTACGTAACTGCCTTCCGACTTGAATTCTTTTACTGGGTAATTCACTGTTTGATGTTTTTTCTTGAATTGAGTTCCCCCTCTTGAGCAGTCTTACTCATGTCCAGGGCCATACCACTCCATCATCAGTATGCTTGACCGAGTAGGAGGTTACAGGAGTCATTGCATAAGTAATTTATGTAAGAAACTTAATAAGTAATTACATAGCTATAGTATCAACTCGCACGGCAGCCTTTATTTAAAAAATCTCAGAAGCACTTCGACAGTTTAGTGTGGGTGACAAGCCCCACCCACTTACAGGAGTAGTGGAAACAACTTAGCAGAAAACCTCATTCTGTTTCTGCCGGCTCTCAAGTGACATCGGGGGTTTGTTGCAGCTTTTGTTCAGTGCACTGATTTTCGATTGTATGTCCGGATTTCGGTGAAGTATTATCACTTATTTCGAGTATCCTTCAAGCTTTGATAGCTTTCAGGATCAATTTTCTAGTTTTTGTTGTTATTCTGTCTGATTCAAGTTCATCTAGTTTTTGCTACTGTAGCAAAGATTGCAAAACAGATTGATCAATCTTCATGTGACCCTTGTAGTAAGGAGACATATATTTTGCTGTAAGTGTAGGGTGCAGTAATGTAGTAAGGAGGAACTGGTGCTTTATGTAATGATTGCCCAAGTGGCCGGGGCCAGCTCCCAAGCGCCCGGCACCAGCTCTCAAGCTCTCGGCACCAGGTGAGCTTAAGTTAGTGATAGGAAGAAGAATGTGGCTCCTCTAGTGCTGAGAAACATGCTTCTCTTAGCTAAGCCTAGGTTAGAAGGTAACCCTGCTATCCCTTCTTCCCCCCTTCCCACTTTTTCTCCTGCTACTAGCCCTCCTACTTTTAATCTACCTATTCCCGCACCTGGCTCCCTTGCTTCTGACCTTTGCCAGTGCCAGTCTCGATTCTAGGTTTAACAAGATTTTAACCTAGTATTGAATACAGTGGAGTAGGTGGCTACTCATCCCTTCGGTTCTCCTAGACCAAGGTCACTGTCATACTCTGCTAAACCTGGGAGAAGACATACTGACAGTCCAATGGAGGCTGATGGGGTTGGCCCATGGGTAGCTGCCCCCTCAGTTGAACCTGTTGCGCATTCCCAGGTATCGGCAGACAGCCACTGGAAAGGTGTCTTGACTGGAGGAAGTGTTGTACAAGTGAAGGAGGTGGCTTTTCGTCCCGCTGGTTCTCCTAGACGAAAGTCTCAGTCCTGCTCCCTTGAACCTGGGAGAAGACATGCCGGAAGTCCAAGGGAGGCTGGTGGGGTTTGCCCACGGGTTGCTGCCCCTAAGTCGAACCTGTTGCATCTACAGTATGTCCCAAGTTTTGACAGACAGCCGCTGGAGAAGGCAGCTTGGACATGCATCAGTTGTCCTCCTACTCTCTAGGCTCCAGCCCAGTCTTGGAAGCCCCACAAGCGCTTTCTAGATTCGTCTTGGCCTTTGAAGAGGCACGCAGGCAATGCTGACAACTCTTCTCCACCGCCCAGTTAGCAGTTTAAGGAGCTGGGTGCAGTCCTCAACCTTCCTGCAGCGCAAGGGACAGCTGGAGTATTTTTCTCTTGAGTGTACTTCTGTTGGGCTCCAGTATTTGGCTCCCAAGCACCCAACGATCCCTCTCAGGTGCCCATTGTCTTTGTTCAAGAGCCCATCTCCTCACAAGCACCCAACATCAGCTCCTGAGTAGCCACCGCCAGTTTCTGAGCACCCGGCAGCAGCTTCCAAGCACTTGGCACTAGCTGCCAAGCACCCAGTGCCCGTTTCCGAGTGCCCAGCGCCAGTTCCCGAGTACCTGGCGCCAACTCATCAGTTTCAATCTCCTGCTCGGAGTGCCAAGCACCTGTTTCCTACCATGGGTCTCAATATTTGCGAACAAGCTTTCCTACCCTAACCTTCCTGATGAGGAGCCACCCAGATGACAAACCTAGGCTCCCCACAATGTTACTTTCCTCATCTTCTAGGAAGGCACTCAAGGAGATTGAAGTTTGGTTGTCTGCTAAAAGGGAGCAAGGTAAGGCTTCCTTCGTCTTTCCTCCCTCGCGCTTAATCCTTAGGATTTTTCTTCCTACACCACCAGGGAAGCTCCTTCTTCCCAGCGCTTGGTGTTTTCGCCGGCAGAAATTGTTTTTTATCTGCAGAATTTGACCTCTTGGAGTTGCTTGAAGCTTTCAGTTTCTTAGAGTGGATGGTGAAAGCGCTAGCCAAGAAGATTAAAGATGGCAATGATTTAGTTGGTGACTTTGCCTCGGACTGGCTGGGGGACTATCTCGTGTGGACAAGACCATCAGGGATGGCTCTCTTGAACTTTTGCCTCTTTTTTCTTTGGGGGTTTTGAAGAAGAGAGATTTATGGTGCTCCTTTCCCACTAAAGGAGTCACTCAGGCCCAGAAGTCGAATCTCCAATAGGAGTCGACTTCTGGCGCATTCTTCCAAATGCCCTAAAGATTCATCCGCGTTTATTCCTAAGACAGTCTCTCCTCTCCAGCTGCATCCTTTTGGTTTGAGTAAGCCCAAGTCAAGTCTAGGACCTGCTCCAATGTCCGCTTCTCGGCCAGTTCTCTCAAGAGGAGCTCAAGTCCTTGCTTAGAAATGAGGAAGAAGTCCTCTGTGCGCAAGTGGAAGCCAGGCTTCTCGAGTTTTGGAGGAAGTGGAGTATCAGAGGGACAGAACAGTAGGTTGTCAAAGTTCTGAGTGAGGACTACTGTACTGCATTCCGTTCATGGAGACCCTCCCCCCCTTAAGTCCCTTCTCCCATCGTTTTGATGGCCTTCTCAAGAGGCTCAGAAAAACATTCGGCCCTTCTGGAGGAGGTCTCCTCTCTCCTTTGAAAGAGAGCCATAGAAGAAGTTGAGGACATCAACTCAGGAGGCTTCTACTTCCGTCTGTTTGTGGTCCCCAAATCATTGGGGTTTGGAGACCAGTCCTCAACATAAGTGCCGTCAATCTCTTCATCTGGAAGATGAAATTCAGGATGGAGACGAGCCAGTCAGCCCTTTCATCCATTCAACAGAGCGATTGGATGACAACCTTGGATATGCAGGATGCATACTTCCACTTTCCCATCCATCTAGACTCCAAGAAGTATCCAAGGTTCATCTTCCAGGACACTCTTGGAGTGCCTGGCACCAGTTAAAATCTTCTAGTTTTGGGCTCTTTGCTTCGGCTTCTCTACAGCACCTCAAGTGTCCACTCTAGTCCTCGCTCCTCTAACAAATGACTTAATTTTTTAGGCATGAATGTCAGTCTATATCTAAGTGACTTGCCTCTTCGATCCCCTTCTAGGGAAAAGTGCACGAAGGACTTGAACGTCTCCTCTCTTAGGAACTGGGAATTATCATCTACCTTCAGAAGTCCCAGTTGGCCCCGTCACAAGATTTCCTCTATGTGGGGATGGGTCTCAACTCTTGGACTTCTCGGGGTTTTCTGTCTGCCAAGAGAATCACCAGCCTTCAGACGGTCCACAAGTTTCTAGCCCTTTTGTCTTGCTCGACCCATCAGAGGGTGAGGGTACTGGGGACTTCCGTCCATCAAGATGTTCATCAAGTTAGGCAAACTTCATATAAGAGTTTGGTAATTCTACTTCAAGGCCAACTGGGACAGGGAAACAGCCGGACACTTACACATTTCCCATAAACCTGAAGTTCAAGTCGGACTGGCAATGGTGGCAGTCCAAATGTAGACTTTCGGAAGGAAAGTCCTTCATCCTCTGTTCCCAGACCTAGACTTCTATTCAGACTCCTTGATTCTAGGTTTGGGAGTCCTCTTGGGGGACCTGGAAGTTTCTGGGACATGATCGCCAGAAGAACGGAACCTTCACATCGACGTCAGGGAGCTGAAAGCAATTCACTTAGTGCTTCAGTGCTCCTTGACCGTAGTTCACAAGACTGTGGTAGCCCATTCAGACAATACCACAGCCCTAACATACATACCAAAGTGAGGTGGCACTCACTTTCTCTCTGTCAGATAGCTAGAGACCTTCTACTGTGGACAGATCAAATCAGGTGAGTCTATTCACTCAATTTATTCAGGGTGAACTAAATATTCTGGCGGATGAACTGAGCCATTGAAAGCAGGTCCTTCCCACTGAGTGGAATTGGATCTGCTGGTCTATCGGAATCTGCGAAACTATGGGACAGGCCAACATTGAACCTGTTTGCCACCTCAAGGAACCATTGCCTTCCTCTTTTTTGTTCTCCGGCCCCGGACCCTCTAGCATGGACAACAGATGCCATCCTGCTAGACTAGTCCTACTCGGTCCTCTATGCCTTTCTGCCCTTCAACATGGTCAGGAAAGTGCTGAACAAGTCTTGGGCACATCGCTTATGGTGACTCTCATAGCCCTGTTTTGGCCCATGAAAGAATGGTTCCAGGACCTGCTATGGTTGTGGATGGACTTTCCGAGACTCCTTCCCCAAAAATAACCGTGTCTACTTAGACAACCTCACTTTGAGAGATACCAAAGGGTTGTCTGCTCTGACAGACTTCAGACTGTCCGGAAGCTTGTCAGAGCATAAAGGTTTTCAAGACGTGCTGCAAAGGTTATTGCAAGATGCAGGCATCGATTTCCTAGCCGCGTCTTCCAGGCTAAGGGGCGATTTTCCAAAGCTGGTGTCTTGGACTCAACATCTCTTCTTATGAGACTCCTGTGACCCAATTTGTGGATTATTCCCATCTTTATCCGAGGAGGTCTAGGAATCTCTCATCCTCCACCATTAAGGGGTATCAAGCTGTGTTTAACTCAGTGTTTAAACAGGGGTCCTGAGTGTTGCATCAATCCCAGATCTTAATGGATGTAGTGTTGAAGTGGGTGACAGGTCCCTCTTCTGAACCCCTTTGTTCCTCCTCTTGGAGAAACCTTACTCGAAAGACTCTTTGTTGTGGCCTTTTCTACTGCTAACATATTAGTGAGTTCCAAGCCATCAATAAAGGGTAAGCTTTTTCACAAGGAGACACAGTTTGCTACTTGCCCTTGGATTTTTGCCAAGAACGAGGATCCTTCCAAGCCCTGGCCCCATTCTTTCTTCATTAAGTCTTCCATGGATACCTCAGCTCTGAAGAAGAAGAGAGTTCTTTGTCCAGATAGGGTGTTAAATTATTATCTGAGCAGGACTGAAATCAGAGGACCATCCAGTAACTTCTGGTGCTTTGTCAAGAACCTGTCGCGCCCTCTGACTAAGAAAGCATTTTCCTCCTTCGTCAAAGACTTAATTTCTGAGGTGCACTCTCAGATTCAGGAGGACATTTTGATTACTTTTAAAGTGAAAGCTCATGATGTCAGGGCAGTCTCTACCTTATTATCTCTCAGGCAAATATGTCCCCTCACTTCCATTCTGCAGTCAGCCTACTGGAAGTGCGAACCGATCTTCGTGTCTCACTATTTGAAGGAATTTGAAACAGTGTTTGAAATTGCAATACCTTAGAACCATTTTCAGTGGCTGGCATGGTATTAGGGGAGGAAGCATAGGAATCTCTTCTCCTACTCTCTCTTCACCTTGAAGTAAGGTGTCAAATTTTCGGGAGCAAGGGGGTATAATGTACCTGGAGTACCCACCAGTCTCAGTGGATGGGTTGTGGTGTTTTCAGTGTGGGTGAAAGTTTTGTCTGGTTGTTTCAAATAAGTAACTTACCAAGTAATTACATAGCTATAGTTTCCACTCGCGCGGGAGCTTAAATTTAAAAAATCGCAAGGAAGCGCTTCTGTTGTTTTTGTGTAGGTGACTAGCCCCACCCACTATCAACAAATTTCAATCTCATCACAACATGACAGTGACCCTGGTAGCTCCGTTTTGACCTCGCAAAGAGTGGTTCCTGGACCTCTTAAGACTTGCTGAATTTTCCGAGGCCCCTTCCACAAAGTACATGTCTAGTCGGACAACCTTACCTCTGGAGGTTTGACCAGGGATTATCCGCTCTTGCTCTGACAGGCTTCAGACTGTCCAGAGACTCGTCAGAGCGAAGGGCTTTTCAAGATCAGCTACAGAAGCTGTTGCAAGATGTAGTCGTCAATCTTCTTGCCAAGTCTGCCAATCTAAGTGGGCAGTCTTCTGAAGTTTGTGTAGCAGACATATCTCGTCTTCTAAAACATCAGTAACTCAGATAGCGGACTTCTTTCTCTATCTGAGGACCACCAAGGGATTCTCATCTTCCACCATTTAATGGTGTAGATCTATGCTGAGTTCTGTTTTTAAGCATGAAAACCTAGATCCTTCCTATAACCTGGATCCTAGCGATCTTATTAAATCTTCCGACACTTCCAAGCAGATGAAAGTTGACTCCGTATCTTGGAATCTTGATGTGGTTCTCAAGTGCTTAACAGGCCCCTCTGTTCCCATCTCTCAGGAACCTGACTTGAAAGACTCTATTACTTGTTGCTTTGGCTACTGCTAAGCTTGTCAGTGAACTTCAGGCCATAGACAAGGATAGGATTCGCTCAGGGAGACGCAGTCTGTTCTTTTACTCTCGGTTTCTTGGCCAAGAACAAGACACCATCCAAGCCCTGGCAATGCTTGTTCACTATTAAGAATTTAATGGATGTCCTCGGCCCGGAAGAGGAGGAAAGGGTCCTTTGCCCTGTTAGGCCCTTAAGGTATTACCTGTACAGGACTGAGAAAATCAGAGTCTCATCTAACAGTCACTGTATTTAAAAGAAATAGAAACAGTGTTCGAAAGCTGTATTACCCTGGGACCTTTATCAGTGGCTGGCATGGTATTAGGGGGAGAAGCATAGGAAGCATTCCTTTTATTCTTGATCTCCTCGCCTTGAAGTAGGGTTTCGAGTCATTGGGAAGCTTTGGGGTACTATGTCCCTGGAGTGTGCACCAGTTTTCAGTGGATTGGTGGTGGTTTTTGTTTCAGTGTAGGTGACAGTGTTGTCTGGTTATTGTTTTTTGGTACTGCACCCAGGCCAAGGGCACCTGTCTTTTATGCTTTGCTAGCCATCTGAATTTTCCTTCGCTCCAAAGCTCCCACTTAAAAGTAGAGGCGCTTCATGGCTATTCTGCCACGCCACTACAGGTAAAGATGAGCACCAACCAGAGGTAGTAATTACCTGCAGTAGCTCTCTTTTCAGGTAAGGAAACAATAAACATTGTATTAATGCTAGCAAATTATCTATTTCAGATTCATTTTCAAAACTGAATGTTTTGGAGTAGAACATGTCCTTGTATCCCACCTCCTGTCAATGTGGGATACAGCTATGTAATTACTTGGTAAGTTACTTATATGAAAATGTTATTTTCATGATAAAATTAAGTTTCAAACATACATACCAAGTAACTACAGATCAGGGCCCTCCCTCCTCCCCTTTCATGGACGGAAGGGCACAAATGATGTGAGCTCCTCTGCTTTGTTGTTCCTGTTGTTCCCCAATAGTGGGCAGGGCTAGTCACCTACACAAAAACAATAGAAGCACTACTGCGAATTTTTAAATTTAAGCTGCCGTGCGAGTGGAAACTATACCTATGTAATTACTTGGTAAGTATATATGAAATTTAATTTTATCATGAAAATATAATTTTGTTTATATTGGTACTGTGCCCATGGCAAGGGCATTTGTGTATGCTTTGCCAGCAATCAGGCCTATCCTCCCCTGCAAAGCTCCTACTTAAGTAGAGGTGACCCCTGGCTCCAGAGGTAGTTTTCACCTGCAGTAGCTCTCTTACCAGGTAAGGAAATGACAAGCATTGTTTCAATGCTAGCAAGCTTTTCTATTTCAAATTCATTACTATTACCTGTACTTAATGTTTTGGAGTAGAATATGCCCATGTATCCCACCACCTGTCAATGTGGGATTCAGCTATGTAATTACTTGGTAAGTTACTTATATGAAAATGTTATTTTCATGATAAAATTAAGTTTCATATATACTTACTAAGTAAGTATACTGTATATGAAACTTTCATGGACTTAAGGCACAAACAGAATGAGGTTTTCTGCCAAGTTGTTTCCAGTACAGGCAGTCCCCGGTTATCGGTGGACTCGGTTATTGGCGATCCGGTATTTAGGGGCTTGTGTAGTGATGAAAATCACTGATTTTCAGTGCCAATATGTGCCGATTTCCGTTTATTGGCACCAATATGCACGTATTGGCACCAATACATACCTAACAAAGGCGTTGATAACCGAAAATCAGTGCTTTTTGCTGATTTTCTGTTACTGGCGATTTCCACTTATCGTCATGCCATTGGGATGGCCTGTACTCCCGTTAGTGAGCAGGGCTTGTCACACACACTAAATATTGAAGTGCTACTGTGATTTTTTAAATAAAGGCTGCCGTACGAGTTGGAATTATAGCTGTGTAATTATGTGGTAAGTATATATGAAACTTAATTTTTCTTAGGTATATAAACCAGAGCTCTTTTTAACTCAGACCCACCTCAACCACCTTGCTTTGTCCTTGTGGCCAAAGGAAAAAGTGATAGTGAAGGAAGGTCAGTGAGGTTTATCCCCCCACCCCAATGGCCTCCTGTAACCACCAGTTAGCAACATTGTCACCAATTTCAACAGCTTTCAGCTTGCACTGAAGGATACTCCTATATAAAAGCTCTGCTTCATGTACCTAGGAAATATACAAATTACTTTAAAAATGTGTAATATTTGATCTGTGCAGCTCCTACTTTTCAAAAACCGCTTGTTCATATCTAAAGTATTTATCAGTTTCTATCTTTAGCCTTTGGAGAATAAGCATACTGAATGTTTTCATTACAACCAACATAGGGCAGTGCCTCTATAGTTTCATCAGGTGTAATTTCTTCATTCCTATTAATGCAGTAAGAAAAAGGCAAGCATGCCCAGTCACCATCTTGGGAACTTTACTGTAGGATAACAAATCTGTTTCACTCAGTGTCTTATGAACAAGCAGCTGTTGGCATGTTGGACATTCAGTCAACAGAGAAATAATGCCATGTTTTTTAAAAAATAAAGGTGCTGCATTTTTGTTATAAATCCTTCACATTAAGATAGCTATGTATGAAGTGAAGCATTGACAAAAAGACATATTCACTGTGATTTAGATACCTGTTAACCATAATGAAGTTTAATGCTACTGGCACTACAAGGCAACATCCTTGCTATGTAATACATTAGCATGCAGCTTGCCCAGTTTCTGTCTGTCTAGGATGAGAAGGAGGATTAAGTAAGAGAGCCTGTCTTTACTTGTGTAGCACCTTTAGAAGACTTATCTTTCTGAAACTTGTTTGTTTTTCTACCTAGAAAGCAGCTATGACAGTTCTAGCACCTAGTATTACTGCTTGTAATAATGTGGAAGTTGGTGGTACTGTACATCTTCCAAAGAGGAAGAAAGATCATTAAGAAAATTAGCTTGGATGCTTGCATATTTTACTGTAGTACTGTACCTGTACTACAACTTGAGATGTGTTGATCTATTCATTGCACTCCAGAAAGAAGAAACAAACTTTGATTGCAGTCTGACCCATCATGAATGTAAATGAAATATGAAATAGTGTGAGATACTAAAGCTCTTGCATAACATGGAATACCCTTCTCCCTTTGCCTCATACTGACATGCATCTGTGGTATACTTTTTGGCAGGTGAGAGGTGGCTCCTGCAGCATTTACATCTTGATTTTTTTTTAATTGATATCATACACTTCCTCCTCCCAAAAAGTGTTAATGCTGTAATATTAATTTTGATTTTTGCTCAAAAGGTTTGTTAATATGCTTGCTGTAGTTTGTCCATTGTTTATAAAATTAGTGTCTGTTACTAATTTTTATAGCCATAGTACTAAGTTTATTTTAAAAAATGAAAATTGTAATAAGATGTTCATGATTGTGGCAGTGATGATTATAGCAAATAGCAGTACAGTGTCTGTACTTGGATCAGTAATGCTTGTGGAGCAATAGTAGAGTAATAGTTGTAATTGACTAATGTATCCTTTTCATAGGGGCCTTAATAGTGAAAAGGAAAATGTTCAGGACAACTCCCCTCGAAAGAAACTCCCAAGAAGTTTGGATGAATTTTATAATCGTGTAGATTCTTTTGAGCCTGGTCTATGGGCTGTTGATCAAATAAGTCCTTTGGAATGTGCTAGCTGGGGCTGGAAACTACTGGAACAAGATGTCTTACAGTGTGTTTCGTGTAAAGAAGTTATTTGGGCAATGTTACCTAGCAAGAAATCCAAAGTACTGTGTAAGTAGTTTATTTTGTTTGTTTATAAATATAAAAATTTTATATTATATAACCACTTCATTTAAAATTTAATCTTTATATTTTTAAATGTATGCATGGTTACTTTAAAATTCCATTGTTCCTATGGAAATGTAAACTATCGTCCTGCCAACTTCATCATTACATGAGTCTCATCTGCAGGTGAGAGGGTGAAGGTCCAGAGGTTGTGGGTGTTGAGAGGAAAGACTTGACTTTTCTCGTGAATCAAAATGCAACCTGTGGGCAAACTGAGTTTTAGAGATGTGTCCTTACTTGTGCTCTTCTCCCAACAGGCATTAGCCGAGAGTAGCCCTGCTCAGCAGAACAGATCTCTCTTAGGCTCTTCTGTAAATTTTCAAAAGACTAAAGCTGAAATGGTGGCGTAGAAGTGTTCTTATAGCTTGGACACTTTGATCCACCATGCAGTGTCCTTCCATCCCTACAGGGTGTTAAAGAGTAATGGTGCCAAGCCTCCAGGGGTGGGTGTGCCTTGGATCAAGTATCAAAAGGGCTCAGACTGCTTCAAAACTGTGACACAGTGCCAAGGTTTCCTCTTTATGAAAGGGTCAGGAGTCTTTCCACCCCTTTTGGCAACCCCCTTCTTCGTACCAGCTCTGGCTTGAGGGGGAGGCAAAGGGAAGAAGGTGGTAGGAGAACTCTAAGGTAGAGTGTTCCCTTTTCTAGCTGCCATGAGTAGGAATAGTCTGTGTCTTCTGGAAGGTTAGATTACTTTTCAAGGGCTGCTGACTTCTCTCTCAGATGCTAATCCCATTTTTCTTAAGCTTCGGCCCTGTCAGCAAAAGCAAGGGCAGTGTTGGAAAGAATTAGCTACAAATCGTAGATGACATATCCCCAGCCTTTTAGTCATTTTTGGTGAGAGGTCACCTGAGAGTTGGTGACTGGTCATCTACATCTCTCCAATGAATGAGTTTTGTACTATAGACTTGATGCAGATGGAAACAACTACTTTAGTAGTCTGTTGAATTCCATCTGAGAGGGCAACTTCATGCTTTCAGTGGACCTAAAGGATGCTTACTTTCAGATACCCATCCATCAGTTCCCCGGGAAGAACTTCTGTTTTGTGCATGAAGGGAGTCCCTACAAATTTAAAGCCCAGTGTTTTGGACTGGCAAGAGCTCCTTAGGTATTAACGTAAGCACTCAATCTAGTGTCAGGTTTGGTCCACTTTCATGGGCTTTATTTGAGTCATCTCTATGACTGGCTGGTTCCAGCATCATGGTGATACAGTTTCTCCAGAACAGACACCACTGCCTCTTTTTTTTTCACATCCTTGGGGTCATGATAACTGGGAAAAGTCAGTTCTAGTTTCCAACCAACAAGCAGATACCAAGCATGCTGAAAGACACACCAGCCAAGAGAGGTTTGGTTGAGGCTGCCACTTCAGCAAACTCAGCAAGGTGATAGCACAGTTCTTTTCATGATAGTAACACACAACTCATGTTTGGCCGGTCATCCTCAGTCACCTGTTGTCCTTGGAGAAGCTCATCCCATTCAGGCACTACCACCATTGTTCACCTCGGCAGCAACTGAAGCAGCATTTGTTGGCCCCATGCAGCCCTTCTTCCCACCTTATACCCATGAGTCAGGAGTAAGGGAGGGCCTTGGTTGGTGGCTTGAAGATGAGAACCTCTTAGTGGGAGTTTCTTTGCACTCCCCACCCCTGTAGGGGGTAGTGCCATCAGTGCACCTCACAGTATGCACTGTTGGCATTACTAAAGGTTCTTTGCAGTGTCCCTTCAGCCCCTAGCTGCAACCCCTTTCATTCCTTTGACTGTACCTCCATTCATATCTTTCTTCCATCTTGCTATCCACCCTCTCCTAACTATTATTTGATAGTGCAGCTGCAGGGCTTTCTTCCTGCTACACCTTCGTAACCTTTTAGTCTCAATTTCCCTTCCAGCACTGAATGACCTCATAGGTCCCAGCACTTGGCCTCTGGCCTAAACTCTACATTCCATTCCATTTGCACTCCCCACTTCCAGAGATGTATCTGTTCTCAAATCATCAAGAAGGAGTGAGGTGTACACCTAGGAGATCTCTCTGCTTTAGGTATATGGACTGAGAATGACTCTCTTATGCTCATTAACATCTGGGGTATGGTTGCAGTGTAGATACTGCAACATTTCAAGGTTGTATGATGGTCACTGTAGTATCGATAAGTGACAAGGGTAGGTGATGGAGATGCATGAGAGGATTTTTAACACATGAATTTTTAGCTGTGAACATTCTGGCAGAAAGAAATGTTTTGGCAGACCAGCTCAAATGCCAGGGCTTGTTAATTGGAACAGATTGGTCCCTATTCTCTTGTTTGGGGAAAGGCTCTTCAAATTATTGAGAACTTGAGTGATTTTTGCCACATGGTTATACAGAAAGCCCCTGGTGCTCTGCTCTCTTCTTCCAGACTCCTGGGCTGCCTATGAAAATGCCCTTCAGCATCCCTTCAGACATCTGAATATCTTCATCTTTCCTCCTGTCAGTATTATCCAAATGTATCCTAATCTGCTGGTCCCTCTAGTCAAGATGCTCAGAGATTCCCCTTTGGTCGACCTTTTTCTGTCCGCCACATGTTCTAAGGTAGTTTCGATTACTGTGTACCAGGGAGTGGTCCTTCTTCTCTGATATCTTAGATTGTGGTCACCAGTTGGAGGTACTACGCTTATTGTAGATAGCATGCTCCTCGTGTACACCTTCAAGACAACCTTCTCTCAATCTCTGTGGTGAAGCCTATTGCTCTACCTTTTGTTCTCATTCAAATGTTTGTGGCAAAAACTCAGAACCCATTAGTTTCTGACAAGAAGTTCAAGAATTTCTGGGTTTTCTCCCCATGAGGATTGGTTAGTGGGGAGCTGGATGAGGTGCTTTTTAAACAGAGCTAGCCATGTGGCACTGTCTAATGAGAACCTAACACTCTTACGCCAGTGTTGGGATGTCTTGATAGTACCACCAGGTATGCCAAGGTAGTTTGCAAGAACACCATTTATTTTTAGCTTCATTAAGCAATCAAGTGGACTTGCAGTCTGTCCTGTGAAGAGGATGGATGTCCAGTCCTGACAAGAGCTCATGAAGCCAGCGGCTGTGGCATTTCCTTAGCTGTTTGGAGAAACTTTTCAGATCACAACTAATGAAGGGCGGAGTCTTGTAGTATTAGACTACCTTTACCTCATTTTACCTCAGACTTAGCCCCCAGTCCTTAAATCTTTCTCCTTAGATCTGTTGTGGCTGCTCAACAGATTGTGTAATCTCCAAGTTCTTCTTGATCAAAAATGCATCTTGCCTGAGGTACTTGAATATCATAAGGCTGAAGGTTGAATGGGTGAGCAACTGGCTTTCTCTCCCTTCTTTGTTCCTTTGTCAGGCATCAGTCAGGCCAAGTATGTGCTGAATAGGCCACGATGTAGGTAGTTGTCACTATCAGGCTGAATATACACCTAGCATAACTAATATAAAACAATTATTTAATTTATTTACCTGCCCTTGTATTATTCGTCTAAGTCAGCTCACAAGCTTAATAAACAAAAGAAAGACTTACGAACCCAACTGACAAACCATATCCGAGAGCACTCACAACCTTCCGTTACCACTGCAAACCCCTGACTAACTCCCATCACCGTTTTGTTTTTCCAGCTACCGTCTACCGTACATCTTATGATGTCACAACAACCACCATTGCCCCATTCCAAACATAGTGGGAGGACTGTCTTTACAAACACACAATAAAATTAACAGCATACTTTGTCTATACAGTATTTCTTAAATGTATAACGCTTACAGCTTCTGCACTAACCCATTTAAATGAAAGTAACAAAATAATAAAGATTAAATTTATAAAATCACATAGTATATGAGAACTGAATCACCTGTCCCATATTCACGTGAATTATGAGACTTAAAAACTGACAGATAATCTCAGGCATCATGTCTTAGAGATTTAGCTCATATGGTGTGACTTTCACAACCCTCCCTTCTAACAAGTGACACTAGTGGTAAAATTATCATCTGAACCCATCAATCAATATTTGACTCAAATTCTAGCTGCCTCCCAACCTGTGTTACCTTATCTTTAGGGCAGCACTTGGTTCTCTGTAGTTCATAGAGTAAGAGTTCAGGCACATCTCCCATGATAATTTATATGCAAGCTCAGTCAGGTATGCCATCCCACACTGTAATACAAAATAAGGCAGACTGGGAAATATACACTGTATTCACGGTAACTGTACTGTATAATTTCTTAAGAGATCACAACAAACCACTAGATATATAACGTTCAATACTGATGTTTTGTGAGTCAGTAAATACAGTATAAACATACCACTTCCTTAAGCACTAGAATTCCCATTCTTGGTTTGTGTAATTTACATATATTTACACACTTGTGCTGTCTGTCCAAAAATTATGTATATACTCCTGAACATCATAAGCAGTATACAGCAGAACATATGAGAGTTGAAAGCACACATTTTGCAAACTCTTCAGATGACTCCAATTCTTTTTATGGTGTAGAGAATTTTCTTCAATAGTGTCATATGAAACAAACTAGTTTTCTGTACCCAGTAATGCCTGTTTTCACTAAAATTGTCTTCAGTTTGTATCAATCATTCTAGAAGTGCTTAAGGATCACTCCAGAGTTATTGCTCCAAAAATCCGTTTTTAATAACTTAAGTCTTTATTTCAAGAATCCAGTATATATGTTGATAATGAGGGTGCTGATAAAGCAGGCAGAGTTATAGTCACTGTGATCAGACCATATACCAGTTCCCTGTCAGTAAAACCCATCATTTTCAATAAATGTCAGGCATTGGCAAATAGTGAATCTGACTTAAGCAAATTAAAACAGATTAAACCAACTGTTTGTTTGTGGTGGTCTTCATTCCAAAAATAACATCACTTTGATGTAATAGTACCCCATTCCTTGAGTTGACCACACTCATCTGACCCATTGGTGTGCTGAATAACCAGCACAATTCAATCCATAAAATCTGAGAATGCAGAGCACTTTCAGTCAAGCGTACCTAGAGTGACTGCCCAACATTGAACCAACAGCTTATATCAAGCATTAGAAACAAATTTTTTGAGATGTTAGAAAATTTATAGAATTTTTAAGACATTACTGTATAATATCTAACGTGGTTCATCAAGAACAAATCCTTTTGGCCATCCTTATGAGATTTAAGAATGTTAACTCAGTAGTCTGGTTAAGCTATTTATTGATAAATAAATAGCCATTCAAATTGGTCTTCTGTAGGTATGGAAGATAGAGATGTCTGTTCTTGAAATTACTTGTAAAGCAAAGTACACCCACATCTGCAAATGTGAAGGTGGATGAGAAAGATCTGGCTTGAGTAGGAAGAGGAAAGACCAGGAGGATTAGAGGTTAGAAGGCAAAGACTGCAGAATCAGTATACAGTGGACCAGACTGTCCCTTACTAGAGGTAGTCAGGAAGCCTTCAGGAGAGGGAGACATCTGCAGAAATAACTCCTCTGGAGAATAGACATATATCATATTATGTACATATAAACATGGCATGGCTTTGAAAGCAACTCTTTCTTGTGCAAATGATACTATCTTTGCACCAATCCAGTCTCGTGAGTATAGACCTGTGGTTGCTGATTCTTTTAACAGGAGACAGCATCCAAGACACTTCTGACCTGACATTCATGGTCAGGTTCATGGTCATGGTGTGACGGTGCTTTTACTCATGTATTGCCCAAATTTACACCACTTTTAATACACCAGTTCCTTCAGATTATTCAAGTGAGGTTGAGAGAACACACTTACCCTTACATGATGGGCATTGCAAAAGGGCATCCTTTCCAAGGGCAATAAGAAACTGCTATAGGACTTGCCATCCATGCCAGCACAAGTATGCTGGGGCATAATAACAATCGGATTGAAAATGCCAAAACAAAATATATAGTCACCATCCTACTTACGAACATTCAAGTTACGAACAGACAGTCATCAGGTCAAATTTTGCTGTGCGCCTATTTTGCCAGTAAGAATTTTTAGAAGAACAAAGGAAGAAGAACCTGCTCCTTTAACCCTTCCCTCATTATCCCAAGTGTTCTTTTGTTAACTAACTCATTCATAAGTAGGGTTGTGCCTGTACACTGAAAAACCACGCAGTATCACATAATAAGCTGAGAAGGTACAAAGAACCAAAGGTAAACAGTGCTGTGAGAGGCAAACAGGAGGTAAATAGCCTAAACAAACATAGCTGTGCAAAGTGAACCATGATCAGAAGAAGGCAAGGGTAAAGGTTACCATAAAAGCCCATCGTCAGGGATATTCAATTAACAAAATTAATTTTCAAGTAAGTTGGATGAGGGATAGACATAACTACTGTAAAATACATTTATTACAGTAAATTTTCATATAAATTTTTAAATACCCTTCACCACTTACCATAATTATATAAGGAAAATACAATTTAAATCATTGTCCTTAATACCCTAGGCCAAAACCTTCAATCTGCAATTTCAAAAAAAACACCACCTAAACCCATTACAAAAAAAAACTTATCAGCATGTCGTATCATTAACTAGTAGACTAGTGGTATAACCCTTTCAAGTAAAATACTTCCTACCTCAGGCACCTCTGGCTAATTACAGCTTGGAATGGTGGTGCTGCAGCACACAAGCCACTATGCTGAACATCACACATTGGGCTAGTGTATAAAGTAGGCCAGGAGGGTTGGTCAACCAGAACACACAATTCCCAAAACACAATCGGGAAGCAACTAACTACTTAGCCCCTAATGCCATCTATTGCTTATGGTAAGCAAAAATGCCAGACTATATGAACAGGAAATTAAAAAAAAAATTTATTAAACCTTGAAGACTCAAGTGGCTGAAGTTCTGTGATAAAGTGAGGAAATGAAACAGAAGATTAAAAGGCTACTTTGAGCAACATGGAAATGCTTGCTGCCAAAAGGTATCTCTGAAAAAAATCGCCGAATAACTATACACCTTCCACGCAGGATGGAAATGCACTGAAAATTAAATTCTGACAATGCCACATTAATAAGCATGTTAAGATACAGAGAAGTTTTAGAAAGAAAAGTGCTCAGAAGAATGAATACACTTAGACTCCAGAGTTGGCTAAGCATGCCCACTGGAACCATTTTCATTGAAATACTTTGCTTTGTGCGCTTATATGCATTGTGCACAGTTAATGGAGTTTTTATGATTGATGGGTATGCAATAACATGAATTATCAAATACAGTGGTTGAAAATACAATGTAACAGGTGAATATTACTTGACAACATTCCAGGTGGTTTCAACAACCTTTAAGATTGATCATTGTTTTAAATGTCTTTGAGATATAGTTTTATATAGCGGGAAAGTATGAATAGTAGGCTTACAGATAATTTAAGCACTTTTGTGCACCAACTGATCAATTGTCTTATGAAATGAAACAAGATATATTGCTTTCTTTTGATTTTCAGATGATAATTTCATTAATCTCCTGAAAACTCGCATAGAGACCAGCCATAAGGATGCATGTGGATGGTTGTATAACCCTTGCCCAGCAGAATTTATGGACCCTTTGGTGATTAATGGGGAACAGTTGAGGAATATGAAGAACTCGGTGCAGACTTTAGCTGCTCTGAATTCTGCATTGCCATTTGTAAACATCAAGAGACTTTCAGCTATTTTGGTAAGATTAGTTTGGTTACAATGGAATGACAAGACCCCTTTAAGTCCATGAAAAGACAGGGCAGGTTAGAGAATGACTTGAAGATTTTAAGAAAATTTATTGCAAATGTTGTGCAGACAAATCCTATGTCCATCTTATCCAGATTTAATATAAAGTTCAAAATGAGCAGAGCTTCTGTCTTTTGTGGTTCATCATTCCTTGATAATTGTACGGGAAGCTCTCAGCTTCTCAAATTACAAGCTGCAGGGGCAAGGAAATTGTTATTGAGTATCCAAAATTGGCAGAGCATTTTACTATCATGGTTTGTCAAGAGGTTTAGGACTTTCCCCATTTGTTGTGAAGCTTACGTCCCTTGTAGTGAGGTTTAGGTGAAACATACTGGAAAGTTAATATTTATAGTATTTTCAGTAGTGTTTGTAGGAGCTTAGGTGCCAATACCATCTGGCATTCATTAAAGGTTACCATCCACTTAATAACCCGACCCAGCACTGTTTAAGTTTGTTGATTGAGACATAGCAGTGTAGCAGTAAGGAAACTGCCAGGCATTGTAGCAGTAAGGAAACTGCCAGGCATTCATCAGTAAGCACATACCCAAGTATCACTGCTGACAAACTCCATCAGTTCTTGATCGATTGTAAGACTGACTGTAAACATCTGACCTCTGCGAGCGTTCACTCTATTTGGGACTTACTGCTACTTTCATCAGATTCTAATTCAGAGTTTAGCTTTTTTTTTTATACAGTACAGTGGATGGGTGTCAACTTTATCCTCATCCTTTTTTCATCCAAACTATAGCTCCTAGATGTACTAGATAATAACAGAAAAAAAAAACAAGAGCCCAATTGCAGCTAGAGATTATGAGACCTATCTAGCAAATAACAGAGGAAGTCAAGAAAGATATAGAAGGCTTCTGAAGCTGTAGTGTTTTTCTGGTGATATTACAACCAAAAGCATGGATTTATGGTCAGAGAGAGAAGTTGAACCCATGCATATAAATCCCGCTAAGAGAAGGTTTTTGCTTGAAAAAAATAAGCTGTTCTTGAAGTTCTGGTACATAGCAGACAAAATTGAAAACTGAATACAAAGAAACTGTGAAAGTTATCCAGTGCATTAGGACCCAAGGAATACAGTGATATGTGCTTTGTACAAATTCCTGCTTTTTCAAAATTAATGAAAACACACTAGCTGTCTAGCTTGCTATAGATTTGTTTGATAGCCTTAGAGCAGAAAGCAAATTTTATGGAAAAAGACTCACTGTTACAGTGACAGGTGTCTGAGAGGAACACCATCTTAAGACTAGTCGTTTACAAAAACCTTTGGTGCTGGTTAATGTGTTTATTTTAACTAATACAGGAAGGATAGTATATGTACTAGATCAGAAGATGGTAGATTTTCTTGGTCCACAAATCAAAGGCTGTGACATCTCATGTTTCTTAATAAATTATGTCTGTTTTAATGACAAATATCTTAAAGTACTTGCTTCATGTAGTTTGAGCAGTGTTGTAGTTATTAAAATGAGTGTCAGTGTTACAAAGTGGACAACCATATTTATTTTCTTGATTTGTATGTATTATATTTATAAATTGTCATTTTGTCTTAATCTTTAATAATTTTCGGATATAAAGAGCCAGAATTCTTATAATGGCTAACTGAATTTCTTAGTAGATTGACAATCTTGACAAAATTTCATACCTGTCTTCAATAATATCACTGGTTTTTGCTTTCCAGTTAATTTCAGGGTTATGGAAGAGTGCAGTGGTCAGTTGTGTCTTTGAGCTCACCATCAATATTATTATCTATGTTTGAAACATCTGTTAGCATTTGATATGATACATTGTCTTAAAATGAGTAAGCGGCTTAATCATCTGGGAAAAATCATATGAACAAAATTCCCAAGCTGTCCTGCCATGGTAATCAGCAATGCTTAAGTTAGGCCAGTCTTTGATTAAAATTGAAGTAACCAGCGTAAACCAAAAATTCCTAGGAGCCAAGTGATTTTGACAAAGACAAATTCTTACTGTAGGCAGTTATATATAATAATTATATTAAGCTTATAATGCATATGAAGTAGCTCTTGGCAGTGGCATTCACAAGTTGCACTGTCTGCATTTCAGTATGCTGCCATAGTACTGTAATGGGCTTGAGTAAACTCAGCACCTTGTATCAAATGTAATAGGTTGTCATAAGAGGTGCTTTGTATTGTAAAATATAAAAGAAATTAAGAGATTTTCGATACCTAAAGTATAAAAGAGGAGATGTGACTACAGAATATGAAGATTGATGATTGAAGTACTGATGTTTATATTACAAATGAGGAAATTGGAAGTGATTAGATGACCAACAGCTAGAGAATGGACAGAGACCATGAAGATTAAGATTGTTTGAATATGTGAAGAGAAGGTGTTTGAATATGTGAAGAGAAGAAATGAGGAACAGTAAAAATGTAGTAGATTTGGAGGCAGAAGGACCAAAATTAGTATGAAGACCCAAAAAAATCATGGTAAATGGATTTTTATGAATTCCCAGTCCATACAAAACTCAGGCAGAAAGTTTACAAGACAAAGGAGAAGCCATTTTATGTTTTGACCGTGTAAAAGGGAAAAAAATTGATGTAAGGCTGTTTGTTATGAAGTTGATATATTAGTAATCCGCAAGATTAGGTAAGTAAGCAGACCAGAATAGTGCAGCTGGTATACCATACCAGAAAAAAAAAGAAAGCTTTAGGTTTTCATATCAGTTTGAGGAACCTAGTAATGAAGGATTTGTAAGTTTTAAATTAGAAAGCAGAGAACAAGAAAATTGGTTGAAGGAGAGGTGTTGTGCTAAATGTCTTGTAAAAAAAAAATTAACGAAATTAATGTTTACCTGTGTAAGTAAAAAAAAAATTACTAATGAAATTGTTTACCTGTGTAACCTAAGTTTACCTTGGGAATATACACTAAGGTTGTTGTTTTTGTTTTCCACAGTGTGTAAGGTATTTGAATATGGCACCTTAAATGACCCAACTGTCACAAATTGGTTGTACAAAAAGGCCTTTCATTTATTTTGTTTTTTCAGTTGTTTTGCCTTTACCAAATACTGCATGGGAAAAGCTTTATCTTTGTAATGTTCCTTTATTGTTTTCTCTTTCTATTATGTCTGCTATTCGTTGCCAAGTTAAGAAAACTACTTTCTTTATAGTTGCTTATCGTTCCGGCTTTGTTTTGTAGTAGCGTAGTATTCCCAGGAGGCTTTAAGAAGACACTATTTCGTTTTCTTTACTTCATTAACACAATAATAAAAGTTGCAGTAGTTTTACAAAAGTGAAATGCAGTTTAAGATTACAGGAGTTTCAAAAGTGAGCCTTTCTTCTTCTGCTTCCTTGCTCCCTTCTCTGTTGCTCTCTGCTACCTTCTCTCTTTCTATCTGCTCTCCTGTTCCTTCTCTGTTGATCTCCCTCAGAACTCGACTTGACAAGGATTTTTGGAAGTTAATTGTCCCACCCATTGAAGGCGGAAACCCTGCTTCATTCCCGCCTTGGTAGATGTCTAATTGGTTGAAGTTATCTAAAGACGTCCCCTTTTTTGGGTGGATTTTGGAAATTGCACTGCCTTCAAAAGGAGGTGCTTTGACGTCATCAAAAGTTATGGTTTCCTTGGCTGTTTATCCAATTTAGGCCACCATGCGTTTTGTTATGAATTCCTTGTGATTTTCAACTCGATTAAGTACAGTCATAATAGCTTCATAACCACAACATAATCATAACGCATATCCGAGTTTGGCTTTTGTAATCACAACACAGGTTTCGCTTTCATAGTAGTTTACAAATCTTTTATGATTTCCAGGTCGACTAAGTGTTCTCGAGTTCTGGCCTTGTCACCACAATATAGTCAAAACACAGTGTTGTTTTGAAATCTCTCTCTCTCTCTCTCTCTCTCTCTCTCTCTCTCTCTCTCTCTCTCTCTCTCTCTCTCTCTCTCTCTCTCTTTGTTTTCTTAAATCTCTCTCTCTCCCTCTCTCTCTCTATCTATCAATGTCTATCAGTGGAAGGTTTCTCTCTCTTTCTCTTTCGTTATTTTAATTAACACTTAGAATATTCAGAATTTTTAGTTACCTTTACATCTTCAACATTCCTGAAGTTAAAAGGAAAGTGGGACTTTTTTTGTATATAACACTTTAGGTTTAAATTTAAAGGATCTGAGCCCTGTGTAAAACCACTGATGCTCAAAATTTCATATTTGAAACAATTTCTACTTTGTAAAGGGAAGGAAATAATAAATGGTATTGTAGTAATTTTTTTGACTATTTACTTAGCCTTTATTTTGAAGTAGATGACCATCACCTGTGTTTTCGCTCAAACTACTGTACTCTTTATAGTCTGAATTGCAATGGATTTTTTGAAATATTTTTATTACTTTCTACATTACTTTGTGTACTGCATATTGTAACACACTTTACACTGTATATGTAGTGTAGTATGTTGTATTGCACTGCCTTTTACTTTTCATCCATTACCCTTGGTATCATTTTACTTAGCTGTCTTAACTTCTTAAGGGGATCGGCCGGTTTCCGACTTTTTTAACGACAGGTTGTTGATATATAGGGGGTTTGTTAAAGGATATTGTGTGGAACTTCTGGGGAAAAAATATTTGTTCAGTGACCTTAGGTTTTGTGACGCCAGAGCATTTTTCGGCCAAAAATGGCCATTTTCAAAATGCATCTCCTCCTTTGCTTTTTGGTTTTAAGGCATGAGATTTGAACTACGTATAAAACACATATGGACCTTCGATACAAAGCCGGGGATTTTTGATTTTTCAATTATTTTTCGAGATATGAATTTTTTTTTTTTTTTAATGAAATTTTCCCGGAAAAATGACAGAAAAAAAAAAAAAAATTGCCAAAAATCAGAAACTCAAAATATTAAAAATCCCCGGCTTTGTTTTAATCTACCATGTTTCCCCATGTTATATTTAAAATTTCATTTAGATTGGTCCAATACTAAGGGAGGAGATGCATTTTAAAGGCGGAAAACTTATGTTTTGAGAAACGGGCCTTCAAAGTTTTAGTTACATAAAAAAAGTAAAAGGGACTTCAAAGACTGTGTTACAATTAATTCTATGGTTTTAATTTTTATTTTTGGGTATTAATTAATGCAAAATGATTATAAATAAGAATATTAATTATTTATGTGCCTAAGACACATTCTTATAAATTTTAGGTTCCTGGTCCCCCCCTGTCTGATCTTGCTGCAAGGTATTACTCTAGGGTGTCATAGTTGCCTACACTTTTTTATTAGTGTCTCGAATCCATCCCTTGCCAAATGGATCCTGGGAATTACTTTACATTCACAATTAGGGATTCGTGATTCAAGTAATTCATCAAGTCTTGCTTCATTTATTATGATCATTTTATTTTCAGGATCGTCTATAATATCAGCCTCCGAGCTACTGCTTTCTTTTTCTAAAATATCTTTGCCCTTTGGTAGTGACGAACAAATAAAGAGGCGTTTAGGGGTGGATGTGGTTGGTCTCTGGTCAGCAGAGATCGCTGCCTGTGCCGTTTGATGGGCGACAGCTCTCTCTCTCTCCGTCGCTCCATTCCCCTCTGTGGCACTAATTTCTTGAACTCTTTCTTCTACTTCTCGCCTGGACTTTTCCACTTGGCTTTTCCACATTCTAGAAGCATGAAGTGAACTCTTGGACCTTTTAGGCACGGTGAAAAAACAAAAACACCGCAGAAAATACAGAGTTCAGTCAAGGCTAGCGAGCATGAAAAACGTGTCCTTCTAGCTTGGAAGTTTATAGGCAACTCTCGGCCACAGTCGGCGTCATGGTATGACGTGTGCGTTGTCATGGCTAGGAATAACTAAAAAGGTGCTGAGTAGGATATTATTGACATTATACATTTCATTTCAAAGGAAGTTTTCGTAATATATATCGCAAAAACTATACCAGACTAAATCATTTGCGCTACTGGTGTTTTATGGGTATATAGTTATTGTTACATTTTAGGCCATAACTAGAGAAATACGGCAAATTTTAGCATAATATTTCGTGGACACATTCTTGAACCCTATACGAAGCCATAGAATTTTTTTCAGCAAATCGAATTTTTTAAAGATTATTGGGTTTTTTTAGGCGGCCGATCCCCTTAACATTACCTTGCTCTTAATCTCTCCGCATTTAATATGGACCCCGTTGGGTGAGCTCTATGATTCAGTAAGTGTGATTCATTGGTTTAGTTAAACTAATGAGGATAATAATATAATACTGTATTCTATCTTTTTGTCCCAGGGAACTGATGATGAAATCACCAAAGCCCTTCTCAAGAATGATGAAGCAGAGGATGAGGCAAAAATTACAGCTGTTCTTTTAGTTTTATGTGGCTGGTCCAAGGGACAAGGTTCATATCTCAGGTAAACTTTTTACACTAAATGAAACTCTTTGGAATACTTTTAATGGCTGAGGTAGCACAGACAACACAATTTTTATTGATGCAAGAGGATGTTTTATATTATAGCTTCTGTACCTGTGAATTGTGGCTGTGATGTTGGTATATTTACTTGCTGTATCCTCAACATTTCCATATTAGTGAAATGTCTATTCTTAATTGTTTTGTCTTGAGGGACCCTGTGACTCATGACCTCTACATATTTATCTGAGTTTTGTATAAAATAAAAATATGAAAAAATTAGGAAAATTATGCATTTTTTAAATTGCTAAGGATATTTTATTTTGAAATCAGTCTCATTTTTTGTAAGTAATATTGAAAACTACACATTCAAGTGTATAAAATAGGTTAAATTATTCAATTACTCTTATATTCTTAACTGCTGGTACTAATTGGTTAGGCTGACTATTATAGACATAGAAAAAATTGAAAATTAAATACTGAAAATTCATTTAAAATAAGATGTAAAGCAAACATAGCTTTAACTAAGCTAAAAATGAAACTAGGAACTTTCAGAAACAAATAACAAAAAGAATTATGCCTCTAGGTTCAAAATCAATGGCGCCTTAGAAATTTGAAGTTGCAAAACTTTACTTTTGAGAAAAAGCTAAAGTCAAGATGGTTTTTTTGGTAAATTTTTGGCAGTATTTGGAGACACTTCTGGTTAATTAACCAACTCTAGCATCTTAATCAGGATGTTTTACTAGTTTCTCGTATTTGACACTAGAAATATTCGCACTGTCTGCCGTGAAAAGAAATTTACGAACAGCTGAAGACTGTCTGGCCTCCTGTATAAGCCACTTTATGGTTATTTTTTAGTTGTGTTTTGGTCTCTGCATATTCACAATGCCATATTTAATAATATATATATATATAATATTCTCAGCAATAATAGCAAGGAAAATCAAGAAATAACTGTTTTTTTTTTTTTATGGGACAAGTTTCATCCAGCCACATGTCAACAAAATATTGTGACGTTACTGAATTGAGAGGAATTACCAGTCATAGAAAATTGGTATGAAATATTTCAAGGACAAATGCCTGCAGCAAGGTTAGCCTCATGAACAAAAGTATTAAAAAATAAAGGAAAAATAAAAAAGAAAAAAATTTTCTGATCATCCATCTTTTTGACCGGTGTCACTTTGAGTCAGTTGGTATTTAAATGCCTGTGTATTTAAACTTGTGCATACACTATCGTGCCAGAATACATAAAAACCGGTAGAAAAATAACCATAGTACCTTATGGGATCATTTTCTAATTTTCGTGTATGGGGTCATAAATACCTAAAAATACTGGGTGTAGGTCGCTTAAACCCATTTTTTTATATAAGTAACTTACCAAGTAATTACATAGCTGATAGTTTATTTACAGTACATGGCAGCTTGAATTCAAAATTTAGCGGGTAACACTTCACACGTTTGTTTAGGTGACCAGTTCCACCCACTACCGGGAGTATTAGGAACGACTTTAGCAGATGACGTCAATCTGTTCCAGCCGTGCTCGGGTGAAGACCGAGTATGGCGGCAGCTGTATTCATTATTTTCCAGATATAATATCTGGATTTTGGTGGTGTACACATCCACTGGAATGCATATTAGTAACCTTCATGAAATCTTAGGATGAATTTTTTCCTTGTTTTGTTGTTATTAAGTTGATTCATCCACAGAATTTTGTCTAAAAGTCTTTTGTTTACATCTAGGCTTGTGAGCCGCCAATAACAACTCTGCCCTGAAAGCAATCCTCATACGCCATTCCTTTAGGCTGAAACTTTTGCATTATGTTTTGTTTACCGGGTCTAGGTTACTTGCAAGCCTTTGGTATAATTTTGCTTTAAGATTAATTTTCGAATGGTGTTTTCCGGGCATAGCCACTCGCAACCTGCCGGTATAGTTGCTTTAAAAGTAATTCTTAAATGTTTTGTCATTCTTTTAGGGTTTGCTTTAAAAGTAATTCTTTAATTTTTTGTCTTTCTTTTAGGCTAATCCAGGCAAAACTTCTTTTGCCTAGGCTACTTCCGGGCAGCCAATGTAGTTTTGACCTAAAAGTAATTCTTGCGTCTTATGCCATTTCTTTAGTCCAAATTTTACATTAGTGGGGTTTACAAGGCATAGACTGTTTACTAGCTGTCGTTATATAATTGCTTAAAAGTAATTCTTGAATGTTTTATCATTCCTTTAGGCCAAGGATTTGCATTTGATGTTTGTTTACCGAACCTAGTATACTTGCTAGCCGTCGGTAAACAATATTACCTTAACCCTCACATTTTCCCTTCCAGAGAATTGAAAGTGTAAGGGGAGAAAGTAGTAAGGCAGGAAGGGTGCTTAATATGCAGCTCCTAGACTATATAGCAAGCTTCCTCTTGAGCTGAGGCAGTATGAGGATTTGAAGTCTTTCAAAAGGAACTTTAAACTTTTTTGTTTATCAGTGCTGTGTTATGGAATATCAAACAGTGAATGTGGAACATACAGTGTGATGACGCATGCTCAGGGCAATACATCTGATGAATAAATTTTTAATTCGATACTGGAGGCCCTGCGAACACTTTGGAAGTGGTGCGGGACCTAGATAAGTGTCAAAAGTAACAAGTAATAACAATATTTTATGTCGGCCGAGAATCGGTCCCAGTATTTGCTTTGTCAGTATGTTGTGTAGAGTACTTGCTTGGGCAGTACATTAGTCGTAACGTTTTCTGAGAAGCTTCTCATGTTTCCTGTGCAAGGATGACACGCATCGAGGTTGATGCGCAGATTGTGAACGTTTCACACTTCCAGTACCCAGAAGCAGCCACTGGCGCCCACTTCAGCCTGAAGCCAGTTCATGCTACAAGCGCCAGGACACCATCTGCTGTCTAGCGCCAACTTGTGCTCTGAGCAGCCAACGCCCAAAAATGCCCGAGTGCCCACTGGCAACTCCTACCACCTGGCGCCAACTCTTGCTCTGTGCAGCCAAGGCGCCCCAAAGCGCCCATAAGTGCCCAAATGCCCAAGTGCACCCACAGGCGGCAACTGTAGCAGACAGCCAGGCATGTACAAAGGTGACGTACCCTTTTTCTCTCCTTCTATTAGCCCTATGTGTTTATCCGTTTGCTTCCGCACCTGGCTCTCAAGCTTCCTTCCCTTACCATTGGCAGTCTTGTGTCTGGATTAACAGAAAATAACCTTGCAGAGTGAGTGTTGTGCAGTGGGGTGATTATCTGGCCCGCCAGTTCTGTTAGACCTAAGTCACTGTCATACTCCCCATCACTTAGGAGAAGTCATACGGGCAGTCCCCGGTTATCAGCGGGGTTCCATTCTGAGGGTATGATGATAACCGAAAATCGGTGATTTTTGTAATTTTTTTTTCAGCAATTTTCGGGGCTTATCGGCGCTGAAGAGTGCCGATTTTCAGTTATCGATGTCTGTTAGGTATGTATCGGCGCCGATAAGCGGAAATCGTGATTTTCGGTGCTACTGTTAACTGAGCCCACCATTAGCCTGGGACTGCCTGTACTGAATGTCCAAGGGAGGCTGGTGGGTCAAACCTGTTGCATATTCCCAGGTACTGACAGACAGCCACTGAAAAGGCGTCTTTATGGCGGTGTAGTAGGCTATCCGGCCTGTTGGGTAATCTAGACCTAAAGTTCCTGTCCTGCTTCCCTTCTCCTGGAAGGAGACATACTGGCCGTCCAAGGGAGTCCGATGGGTTTTGTCGCCAGGTAGTTGTCCCTCAGTCGAGCCTGTAATCCAGGTACATTATTGTCAGACAGCCACTGGAAAGGCATCTTGATGTAAGCATAGTTTTTCAGTGTGTAGTGTGAGCATCACTCGAACCAGTTGTATTCCAGAGCACCGATCTTCAGCCTGCGAGGCTGACGCCTCTTTCTGGCGCCAAGTGTTTGTCCGTTGTTTCATGGAGTGCCTAGTGACCCCCTCCGGATGCCTAGTTTCCAAAGTACTTGCTTCGGCAGTACATATTCTAATAGGAATGATGCAGAGAAATGAGCATGGTCCCTGCACAAGGTTGACATGCAGTTAATGACGCCTTCCACAATTCTTGATCGGTGCTTAGGTTTTTTCATGAGAACACTGTTGTTCTTTCTTGGGCACTAGGTCCCGATGGAATGCCTGGCACCAGCTTCCAAGTAGTGGGCACCAGTCCCCTTTGCCAGGCGCCTACTCTCTGCTCAACACTCAGCATCTGCTCACGAGCTTTGTTTTTTCTCTGGTTAAGGATTGTGGCTGGCCTGTGGAGGACTATGTTGTACCGCAGAATTTTGTGGTCTGTACGAGGTGTAGTTGAGCCTATGGGTTTTCCAAGTGTTCGCACGGCTATCAAGGGTCCTTAGAGTTGGCAGTTGGTTCACAATGTCCACGACGCTGCACGATGCTTTGCAAGATTGGTCAGTTGTCTACAGTGGAGACGAACCAGAAGGCCTGTCTTCTGAGACAGAGTTTTCTCAGTTCAGGGACCTGTGCCTGGATCTCTCTGCAGCATTTTAGGTCTACTCACGAGTCCTCTCTCCTCTTCATTTGACTTTTTTTTTTTTTTCACATCAGTCTTGACTTAGAACGACCGTTTTGACCAAAGTACTTTGGTCACAACTGGGACAGGGTAACACAGTTGGACACGTCACCTTTTTACCATAGCCCCAGATTAAAGTCGGACCTACAGTGGTGGCTGTACATACTTAGATGAAGAAAGGAACTCCCGACTTCCTCTAAGCCCAGACCTAGTCTTCCACTGTACACCTCGGATCTTGGTCAAGGAACCTATGAGTGAACCGGAAACTTTGCGGGTCATGCTCCCAAGATGATGGATCTCTCTCACATGTTAGAGAGCTGTAAGCATTTCTCTTGGGAGCTTCAGTGCTTCTTGACCTTAGTTTACACCTGGATTGTGGTAGTTCTCTATAGACGAGATTTCATTCCTAGTGTATACACAGAGAAGAAAGGCTCGTTCTCTCTCATTTTTTCTCCAAGCAATAGAACCTCTTCTGTTAACAGATCAGATTCGATTTCATTCAAGTCGTCTAAAGTTCTTGCAGACGAACTGAGAGCAGGTACGTCCTTATATCCCATGGTCTGGTGGGAACTGTGGAGTCCATGGGGCAGACCGTCTATGATCCTAGTTGCCACTTTAAGGAACCTTTGTAGCTTCAGAAAGCACCAGTACAAGGTTTCTCTGCTAGACTTATTGCTTAAACTAGTGTGGTTGCAGATGTCATTCTTCTAGCTCCGTCTGCCAGACTAAGTGGGCCTTTTTTGAAGCTGAGGTTGCAGTCTCTACCCCTCTTCTTGGGGACATCTATGGCCCATTTTTGGATAGCCCTTCTGCATCTGAGGAGATCTACATCTTTCGTACTCCATTTGTAAAGGGTATTGATCTATGCTTAACTAAGTGCTTAAACACAGGGGCCTAGCTTTTGACGATCTTATCTGGTCTTTGATGCGTCCAGGTGAGGAAGGAATCTGGTTTGCTGGAGCCTGGGTGTATTCTTAATGACCGATGAGTCCCTTGTTTGAACCCCTGCGTTCCTCTTCTCAGCAACCTTACACAGAAGACTCCCTTCCCAGTGACCTCTGACTTCAACTAGGATGCACTAGTGAGATCCAAGTCATCGTTTAGAGAAGGTATTTTCACAGGGAGACGCTCTTTTCGTAATTTACGCTGGGATTTTTAGCTAGCTCTTGCTCCAAGTGCCTGCTAACGCCCACGGGCGCTGGCTAGCTCCCACAAGTGCCCACTAGCTTCCACGAGCACCCGCTACCTACCACGGGCGCCCACCAGTCCCAAGCTCTCAGTGCTTCTGGTGCCAGCTGCAACCTGACACCAGATCATTCTCCGAGCATTCAAACCCTCTCCAGCTCTGTGGGAGGATAGGGAGGTCTCTGTCCTTTTGGAGTTTTTCAGAGGACCATCCTCTACATATGGTGATATGGCAAGATCTGTTTCATTCACTGACTAGAACGTATTGCCCTCATGGACTTCTTCTTACTTGGGACACACTCAGAATTAGAGTGCAGTTTGCCTTCTTTTAAGTAAAGCTAAGGATGTCAGTAGCCTCTACCTCTTTAGCTTGCATACATTTTATGCCTCGTACATCCATTCTGCCTTCAAACTACTGGGAATGTAATTGTTCTTTGTTTCTCACTATTTTTAATGGAAGTTAAACAGTGTTGAATCTTCAGTGCCTCGAGACCATTTCTAGTGACTGGCATGGTATCACGGAAGGAAGCATAGGATTGTTTTTTCCCACTGTCTCTTCACCTAGTAATAGGGTGTCGAGTTTTTTGCAGTGCCAGGAGGTACATTGTACCTGAAGCACCCACCACTCTCAGTGGATGGGTTGTAGTTTTATCTCAGTATGGGTGACAGCGTTGTCTGGTTGTTCTTATTTTGGTGCTATGCCCAGGGCAACGGTGAACACATATCATGCTTTGCTAGTTATCAGAGTACTTCTTTCGCTGCAAAGTTCCCACTAAGTAGGAGGCAACCCATGGCTATACCTCCACGCCACTACAAGTTAAGATGAGCACCCACCCGAGGCAGTATCCCAGTAGCTCTCTTAGCTGATAGGTAATGACAAGCATTGGTTTTCAATATTAGCATTTTTTTTCTATTTTCAAATTCATTACATACTTAATGTTTTTGGAGTAGAATATGTCCATGTATCCCACCTCCTATCAATGTGGGAATCAGGTATGTAATTGGTAAGTTACTTTTATAAAAATGACATTTTTATAATAAAATAAAGTTTTATATATACTTACCAAGTAATTACATGACCGGAGCAGTCCCTCCTCCCCGCTGATGGACGTAAGGCTTGAACAGATTGAAGTTATCTGCTAAAGTCGTTCCTAATATTCCCACTAGTGGGCCGAACTGGTCATCTACACAGACGTGTGAAGTGTTACCTGCAAAATTTTGAATTCAAGCTGCCGTGCAAATGAACTAATAGCAATGTAATTACTTGGTAAGTATATATATAAAACTGTATTTTAGTATAAAAATGCCATATTTGGGACGAATCCTACTGTCAGCATTCAAAAAAAAAAAAAAAAAAAAAAAAACAATCACTTGGCTGACCTGGATGGCTCTGGTTCACCTGTTCTCCACCAGGTGTGTTTTGAATGTTTTAGCTAATGTAAGAATTCTTACCGCTGCAGAGGTCGGCCATAGGTACTGTATTTCATTGTTTTGTCCTTACAGCTGTTTTCATGGTATTGTACATTTGTTTTTCCTAGGATGTCTTCCACTGGAAGCAAGGCTAAGAACATCAGGTTCTGCAGAAATGATTACTGTGTTAGCAGGATGTTTAATTTTGAATTAGATAGACACACTGTTTTTTGCTGCCCGCACTGGCATAGAGTGTGATCTTCTTAATAGGTGTAAGGAATGTAGGTATTGGTCAGTGAACTTTATGCTTAAGTTCCTTAGACATAAAAAGAGAAGGGATGCAAATAGATTGAGAAAGCAGATAGTTAGGTCAGGGCTTAGACCTGCCTTTTCTCCTATTAATCATAAACTTTTTTTTATTTGTCTCTACTCAGTCTCCGGCTTTTTCCTCTACTAATCCTTTAGTTAGAACTAGACCTGAGACTTTGTCTTTAGCTCCACCTTGCCCTCCCATTTTAATTCAGGAAAAATTATTGAGAAGTTAGAACAGGATGTTAACCTGATTTTACAGTCATTCAAAGGTTTAGTGGAATGCATGTTAGGTAAATTTTGAGTCCTCCCATATTGTGCGATCTTTTTCGCATTTCCACTTGAGAGGTAAGGTGTCCAAGCCCTCATCTTTGTACCCCAAGTTCAAGATTGCCCTGCAACAGTTGGAAGAGTGCTGCCAGGGAAGGCATGTGGTTCTGTTCCGATACCCATTTGGTGGTCGCTGAAGGATCATTTTTGATGAACACAAACCTTATCAGTTTGACTTCACTGCCATAGGTTTTTGGCAATGATGATGTTAGCACTACCAGGACTAATAGTATATTTGTAAACAGTGTTATTAAAATATAATACTGTATCTGAAGTGACTTCTTGTAATATTGAGGTTAACTTGATTGTTGATTCAGTCTCTCTTATTCTGCCTTTTATTCTAAATCCATGTCTGCCATTTACCATTCTCTTTGAAGTGCACCTGTTCAATCTTCCATTTTCTTCTTCTCAAATGCTATCCAGCTTGGTATACAGTATTTGTAAATTGAATGATTTTTGTGCTTCACTTTACTTTTCAGTAATTATATAAATGGAAAGTTGTTCCTTTTTTCAGGTGTATGATTTGTAGACGGAAAGTGGGATTATGGAGTTTGGTTACCATAGCTGATGAAATTAAGAAAACAGAACCGTCTAAAGCACAGGTTACACCTACTTCAAGGAAGAGGAAGTTATCTGAGCCCGGTACTAATTCTACAGAGGAGGGAGATGATAACCAAAGAGTGTTAAGGCAGTCACCTAGGCTGAAAAATCAAGAACCTAAAGATTGGCCAACACCAAAGAGAATGCGAACAAGAAGCAAAGAGGAGAAGAAGGATGATGCTAGCAGTCCACAAAAACCTGAAGAAAAACCAGAATGTCTTCTTATAACGTCCCCAACAACTCAGATTGAAAAGGTATGTACAGTATTTGCAAATTAGAATGTTCTGCTTCCCATTAATTAGATAATTGGAAAAATTAAACACAGCCAAATAACAAGCACAGACAGTCCCCGGTTAATGGTGGGGGTGCCATTCCTGGCCGAGCGCCAATAACCGAAAATAGTTGTTAACCGGACCACCACAATACTATAATTATGGTAATAAATGGTGTTTACAATGCCGTAAGCGCTGATAAACCACTTACCAACGTGGATAAATGCCTACTGACACCACCAGTAAACCGCCTACCGACACCGATAAACCGCGTACCAGCTCTGAAAATCACTTACTGGCACCGAAAATCACTTACCAGCGCTGAAAATCTGGTTAACGACGTTATTAACCAAGCATGGTTAAATCGAAACGCTTTAACCAATACCACGGATAAGCGGGGACTGCCTGTACTGTAAGATTAATTTTAACAGTTTTGTCATAAGAGGAAAATATTTTACCAGATTTTGTTATGATTTACAACTGTATTGTTCAGTTGTCAGTAACCATATACAGGTACTGTTAGTGTTTAAATTATGATAATTCGCCTTGCGGTAATCCGATTTTGCGATGGGTTTAGCAATTAATACTGATATGATAATATTTTGAAAATAAGTATTTTTAAATTTAGCGTGTGAGGGGCGCAGACAGCAGCGCACAATCAGGCAGTGTATGGTGTACAATATGTTGGCCCAAGAGGCTGGAATAGTCACAGCTATCTCCGAGTCAATCTCACTGGGCTCTCGATGTGAAGAAAGTAAGATTAGGTCAGTGTTCGTTTGTGATTTTTGCACTTTTGAAAGTAAACTCTAAAGTATGTCTGCCAAACAACCAAGTAAGTCTCCTGCTGGTAGTGCAAAAAAGAAGAGGCATTCCATCACTTTGGAGCAGAAAATGAAAATTATCAACCAGCATGAAGCAGGAAAGGCAGTCATGGTAATCGCATGTGATGAGCATCTATCGCAGTCAACGATATCCACCATCTTAAAGACAAGGAACGAATAATGGATGCTGTAAAGGCATCTGCTTCATTTTGTTTGACGATTATATCAAAGAAGAGGATAGGGCCTTTAGAAGAAATGGAGCATGCTTTTTGAGGGACTGAAGAAAAAATATGATGATAACAACAAAAGTTTTACAGCAAATGCTGGATGATTTTGTCGTTTCAAAATCTGTCATAATTTTCATAATGTGAAAAATAGCAGTGAAGCAGCAAGCACTGATGCCGAAGGAGCCATTAAATTTAGGGATGCTTTGCTTAAGATCATCGTTGATGAAGGGTACTTGCCAGAGCAAATCTTTAATGTCAGCGAAACAGGACTGTATTGGAAAATTATGCCTCAATGGTCCTACATGCATAAAGAAGCAACAATGATGCCCAGGTTTAAAGCATACAAAGATCAGCTGACTCTTCTGCTTGAGGGAAATATGGCTGGGTGTAAACTTAATCCATTCATGGTTTATCACTCCAAAAATCCAAGGACATTAAAAAGAATTGACAAGCATATGCTTCATGTGCATTACTATCATAATATAATACGAAAGTATGGATGACTGCACAGTGCTGTTTGAGGACTGATTTGTGCATTGCTTTATTCCAGAAGTGAAAAGTTATTGTAGGGAAAACAACATCCCCTTCAAAATTCTGCTGATTCTAGACAATGCTCCCAGCCCTCCTCTGCACATCAGAGATATTAATGAGAACATAAAAGTTGTGTTTCTGCCACCAAACACAACTTCTCTCATACAGCCCATAGATCAGGGCACTGTGGCTACATTCAAGGCACATTATTTTTGGAACAAGTTTGCTCAGGTTGTTCAGGCTACAGATAATGAGGAGAAAGATCTCAGAACTTTCTGGAAGGAATTCAGTGTTCTGAACTCCATTATGATCATTGGAAGGACGTGGAAGTAGGCATAGAAAAAGTGTACGAATGGATTTGGAAAAATCTGCTAGAAGTGTACGTGAACTCATTTAACCCTTAAACGCCGAGCCTTTATTTACAAAAGTGTCTGTCGTATGCTGGCGGCGTTTGGGAGTTAGTGCCGAAGCGGAAAAAAGTTTTTTTTCAAAAAATCACAGCACGCTTAGTTTTGAAGATTAAGAGTTCATTTTTGGCTCCTTTTATCGTCATTGCATGAAGTTTAGTATGCAACCATCAGAAATGAAAAAAAAAAATCATTATCATATATAAATATTGGAATATATGACAGCGTGAAAAAAATTTCATATATAATTGTTTACAAATCGCGCTGTGAGCAAAACGGTTAAAGTTAATGAGGTATGTCTTTTTCGTTGTATTGTACACTAAATTGCAATGATTTTGGTATATAACAAATTGTAAAATGATCAAAGCAACACAGAGAAAATATTATCACAAAAAGATTCATGAATTCGTAACGCGCTGATGAAAAACCAATTTTTTTTTCTAAAATTCACCATAAATCGAAATATTGTGCTAGAGACTAACCGTTTGTTGCAAAATGAAGGTAATTGATTGAATATTACTAGACTGTAAGTGTTTTAGCTTACAGTTGCAGTTTTCGACCATTTCGGTTGAGTTACAGTTGACCGAAGGTCGAATTTTTTCTATTTATCGTGATTTATATGAAAATATTTCAAAACTAATAAAAGATACAACCATGAGTTATTTTTTGTTGTATTCTACATGATATTGCACACATTTTCATGTATAACACTTTATGTAAGGCCTAATATAAAACAGTGCGAAAATTACGACAAGGTGACTTAAGAAATTCTGAAATTTTCAGCAGTTACCGCGTGCGGATGTAAGGAAAAAGTTTTTTTCAAAAATTCACCATAAATCGAAATATTGTGCTAGAGACTTCCAATTTGTTGCAAAAATGAAGGTAAATGATTGAATGTTACTGGAATGTAAGAGTTTTAGCTTACAACTGCGTTTTTCAACCATTTCTGTCGAGTCAAAGTTGACCAAAGGTTGAAATTTTGGCAGTTATCGTGATTTATATGAAAATATTTCAAAACTGATAAAAGCTACAACCATGGGTTGTTTTTTGTTGTATTTTACATGAAATTGCGCACATTTTCATATATAAAACTTTATGTAACGGCTAATATAAAACGGTGCAAACATTACAACAAAGTGACAAAAGAATTTCTGAGATTTTCAGCTGAGTTACTGCGTGCGGACGTAAGGAAAAAGTTTTCTCAAAAATTCACCATAAATCGAAATTTTGTTCATGAGACTTACCTGCCAGATATATATATAGCTGTATTCTCCGAAGGTCCGACAGAATTTCAAATTTCGCGGCACACGCAGTGGCCGGTCAGGTGGTTAGTACACATTCCCGCCGCTGGGGCGCGGGTATCAGGAACCATTCCCATTTTCTATTCAGATTTTCTCTGTCGCCGGACTGTCAACACCTGTTGTCAGTTCCTCCGCTTTTTGGATTTCAATATTTTGTCATTTGAGTATTTTGGTTGTTTTTGGTATCGACTTGGATCTGTGACTTGGCATACGCTTTTCTGGACCGTTTTTTGAATTTGGCCTTTGACTTTTCTTTATATAATGTCTTCCTCTAGCTATCGTGTGTGTAGCTTGGGTGGTTGTAAGGTGAGGCTATCGAAGGCTTCGGTAGACCCTCACACTTTATGTATGAAATGTAGAGGTATGGAATGTTCTGTGGACAATCGTTGTAATGAATGTGAGGGATTATCTGAGGGAGAATGGAAGAAGTACGAATCCTATATGCGTAAATTGGAGCGTGATAGGGTGAGGAGGTCTTCCTCCAGGAGTGTTTCTGTGGACGGTCGGTCAGGGATTTCTCACGTTAGTAACCCTGTAGCTTGTAGTCCTAACCCTTTAGTGTTGCCTTCGGGCCCTGAGGTTGTTGCAGAAAGTAATGCTCTGACTCTAGTTCTTGAGTCTATTCGCGCTCTTGAAAACAAAGTGAATGCCCTGCAAGCGCAAAGTGTAGTGTGTGTTAATCCCCCTAGTGTTGTGGAGGGGGCGTCAGATCGACCCTATAATGCTTCTAGGCCTGGACCTCTGCCGAACTCCCAAGACCCGGGAGAGGGCATGTCGAAAGCCGCATGAAGGTTACGGGACTCCCCCTCCGATCTGACGTCCCTTCGGCAGGTCCTGTTGACTCCACCCAGGCTGCCAGGGATCGTGCTCGGGCACGCATCCATAAGGAATGCTTCTCGCCCTCCGACATGTCCTCCCCTTGTCGGGGTTGGAGCGCCGGTTGGACTCTCGACCCCTCATGAGAAGCCTGAGAGGAGAGGACGCCACGCCCTCTTCCTCTAGACGTTTTGCGCTCGTCACCTGAAAGTTTCGAGGAAGTCCCTCATCGGAAGAAGTTTCGTTCTTCGGAGTTTGACGCTGCTCGCGCTAAGATGGGAGACCTTTCCCCATTGGGAAAGAAGAAGCCTTCTCACCGCTCGCCTTCTCGCAAATTCAGTCCGTCTGCTAAGAGAGCTGTGTCCCCTACTTGCCAGATTTTGTTAGGCATGCAACAGCAACTGGATTCTCTTATGGATCGTAGGAAGGCCAGGCCGCGTCGTAAAGATTTGCATCTGCCTGTGAAGAAGTCAGGCCTTCCCACTCTCCCGCTCGCTGCCTTCGCCTGCTGCTTCTCCTGAAGCTTCTCGTCTTGCGCCTAAGGAAGGTTTTAAAGAAATTCCTTCTCTCTTTGAAGATTTTGACGTCTCTCCCGATGCGCGCCATGTTCGAGTTTCTAGCGCTTCGCGCGCTCCTCACGCTTCTCGCGCGCCTCACCCTGTGTCTCGGCGCGCGCTCACCCAGGACGCTTCTCGCGCTCTCCTTCGTGAAGCCTCTTCCGTGCCAGTTCACGGAGATGCGCGCGCTTCTCGCCAGGACGCTACTCGCTCTCCTCGTGTTATCTCTTCTCATCCTGCGGATGTTGCTACCACGCCTGCAGTTTTTCTTGATGACCAACTTCCCGTTTCTTCTGTTCAGGCTCATCAGGATGTAGCCTCTACTTCCAAGCACGTTAAGTCCCGCTGGCGTATCAGCGATTCCGGACTCCTTCCTCCCTGCTCTCCTGATCCTCCAGCTGAGGAAGAAGAACCCCTGCCGTCAGAACCCTCGGACGAAGAGAAACAAGTTCCTTCTGCTTCTTCCGATTATCAGACTCTGACTTGTCTGTTTAAGGATTTATTTCCTGATACGTTTCAAGCTTCAGCTCCTCGCTCCCCCCCGTCGCAGTTGGCTTCGTCTCAGGCGAGGAAATCTCCTGGCTTTCTTAAAATGAAGAAATCCTTCTCTACCAAGAAGGCTTTTAAGAAAGTTCAAGACTGGATGTCTACTAGGAAGAACCAAGGGAAGACTTCTTTTGCTTTGCCTCCTTCTCGCTTGTCGGGCAAATCCGGAATATGGTACGACACAGGGGAAGATATGGGTTTGTCAGTTCCCTCTACTTCTAAAGGGGACTTTGCTAGTCTTGTGGACGCCTCTAGGAGATCCCACTTGTCCTCTTCCAAGGTTTCCTGGACTCTCACTGAAATGGACCACCACCTCAAAGGACTTTTCAAGACAGTGGAAGTTTTTAACTTTTTGGACTGGTGTCTGGGCGTTCTGCACACTAAGGCTAATAGCCCTAGTTCTATTAGTCTGGGGGAGCTGTCCAGCGTTCTGCGGTGTATGGACAAGGCCGTCAGAGATGGCTCTGAAGATCTGACTTCTCAGTTTTCGTCAGCTCTTTTAAAGAAGAGAGCATTGTTCTGCTCCTTTTTGGCGAAGTCGGTTTCTCCATCTCAGAAGGGAGAACTTCAGTTCGCACCTTTCTCTAGCCATCTCTTCCCCCAGACCTTGGTTAAGGATATCGCTTCCAGCCTTCAGGAGAAGGCCACTCAAGACCTCCTTTCCAGGTCCTCTAAGCGTCCCTCAGCACCTTCTTCGTCGTCTTCTGTGCCTCAACAGGCTAAAAAGAAGCAGCCCTTTCGTGGAGGCTCTTCCACGGGTAGTTTCTCCAAACCCGCACCTCGAGGCAGAGGTTTTCCTAGAGGCAAGGTCGTCCCCAAGAGGGGCGGCAAGTGACTCGTTTCTCCTCCAGATGCCAGTAGGAGCCAGGCTTCTTCATTTTGCTCAAGCCTGGAGAGAGAGAGGGGCAGACTCTTGGTCCCTCCAAGTAGTAGAGAGAGGATACCTAATTCCTTTCCTGACTCTTCCGCCCTTGTCTTCGACCCCCAGAGATTTATCTCCCAAGTACCTCCCTGCCAAGCAGAAGATACTGTTCGACCTTCTCGACCAAATGCTCGAGAAGAGAGCAGTGGAGCCAGTCTTAGACACAAAATCCCCGGGATTTTACAACAGACTGTTTCTGGTTCCAAACATCCAGAAGGTTGAGACCTGTCTTGGACGTCAGCAGGCTGAACGACTTTGTCCAGAAGGACAAGTTCAAGATGGAAACGTCTCAGTCTATTTTAGGAGCTCTTCGTCCCCGGGATTGATGGTGTCTTTAGACCTTCAAGATGCATACTTCCACGCCCCGATTCATCCGCTCGATGAAGTATCTCCGCTTTGTCTTGGGGGCAAGACTTACCAATTCAGGGCTCTCTGCTTTGGACTCAGCACAGCCCCGAGGGTGTTTACTCTTCTCATGAAGAATATAGCGATGTGGTTGCACCTCTCGGGAGTCAGGATCTCTCTACCTAGACGATTGGCTGATCCGCGCTTCTTCAGCACGAAGGTGTCTGGAGGACCTTCATTTTACTCTAGATCTAGTGAAGTCCCTGGGACTTCTGATCAATGTAGAAAAATCGCAACTGATCCCCTCCCAGTCCATCGCTTATCTGGGGATTCAGATGAATTAGCGGCTTTTCTAGCCTCCGTCCGCTAGAAAGGCAAGTTCTTTGTTGCGAAAAAGTCGCGGTCTTCTTGGAGAAGGAAACATGCTCGGTGAGGGAATGGATGAGTCTGCTGGGGACCATTTCCTCGCTGGAGAAGTTTGTTTCTCTAGGAAGGCTACATCTCAGACCTCTCCAGTTCTTTCTGCTGGAGAACTGGAAGAACAAGGAAGACTTGGAAGAAGAATTAAGGATCCTTCCTCCATAAAAGACTCCCTCAAGTGGTGGCTCGATCCTGTGAAGTTGGGAAAAGGGATCTCTCAAGCTTCTGAGCCCCGACCTAGTGTTGTTTTCCGACGCTTCTTTGGCGGGTTGGGGAGCAACACTGGGGGGAAAGGAAGTGTCAGGAACCTGGAAAGGGCAACAGATTTCCTGGCACATCAACATCAAAGAGTTGGCAGCAATCTTCCTAGCCCTCCAAGTCTTCGAGTCTCTAGTTGCCAATCACGTTGTTCAAGTGAACTCGGACAACACTCACGGCATTGGCGCACCTCAAAAAACAGGGCGGAACACACTCGTTCCTGTTCGGCCTTGCGAGAGAAATTCTCCTCTGGGCTCAAGCTCGCAACATTACAATCCTCACAAGATTTGTTGCAGGGGTAGAGAATGTTCGAGCGGACCTGCTCAGTCGGCGCCACCAACTTCTTCCGACGGAGTGGACTCTTCATCAGGAGGTTTGCCGAGACCTCTGGAACCTTTGGGGTCGTCCTCTCGTGGATCTCTTCGCGACCTCAAGAACGGCGAGGCTTCCCATCTACTGCTCCCCTGTTCTAGACCCAGGGGCAGTGGCGATAGATGCTCTTCTCTGGGATTGGACGGGTCTGGACGTTTATGCCTTTCCTCCGTTCAAAATTCTGGGAGAAGTGCTTCGCAAGTTCTCGGCCTCTCAAGGAACAAGGATGACGCTCATCGCCCCGTTTTGGCCTTCGAACCAATGGTTCTCGGAGATTCTCTTCTGGTTAGTGGACGTTCCCAGGTCACTACCTTTGAGAGCAGATCTGCTCAAACAACCCCACTTCGCGAGATACCATCAAAACCTCCCCGCTCTGAACCTGACTGCATTCAGACTATCGAGAAATTGGTCAGAGCGAGGGGGTTTTCTGGCCGAGTGGCACGGGCCATCGCTAGAGCCAGAAGAGCTTCCTCTATCAAAGTGTATCAAGCGAAGTGGGCAACCTTCAGAGGTTGGTGCAGAAAGAAGGGAGTTTCCTCTTCCTCGACCTCTTTGAGCCAAATAGCTGATTTCCTTCTCTTTTTGAGAGAAAAACTCAAGTTGGCAGTCCCAACTATCAAGGGGTATCGGAGCATGCTTTCCTCTGTTTTCCGCCATAGAGGACTGGATTTGTCTAATAATAAGGACCTCCACGATCTCTTGAGATCTTTTGAAACGTCTAAAGTTCCCCGGCCTATTCCCCCTACTTGGAATTTGGATGTTGTCCTCAAGTTTTTAATGGCCAGTCCTTTTGAGCCAATTCATTCAGCATCTCTAAGGGATGTTACTAGAAAGACAGTCTTCCTCATTGCTCTGGCGACGGCGAAGAGAGTGAGCGAAGTTCAGGCTTTCAGCCGTCATGTGGGCTTCAAGGGACACAATGCTGTCTGCTCGTTGTCCCCTATATTCTTGGCTAAGAATGAAAGGCCTTCTAATCCCTGGCCTAGATCGTTTGAGATTCAAGGTTTGACTGACCTAGCTGGACAGAATCCTGAGAGAGTTCTGTGCCCTGTTAGAGCGCTAAGGTATTACCTTAGAAGGACTCAGGACCTGCGAGGTCCCTCGGACAATTTATGGTGTTCGGTGAAACATCCTGTTAATCCCATGTCGAAAAACGCGTTAGCATTCTTCATTAGGAATGTCATTAAGGAGGCACATTCTTGTTGCGACGACTCCAACTTTAAGTTGTTGAGAGTGAACGCCCATGAAGTTAGGGCAGTCGCTACCTCCATGGCTTTCCAGAGAAATATGGCGCTCAGTGATATTATCAGTGCCACTTTTTGGAGAAGTGAATCGGTGTTTGCCTCACACTACTTAAGAGATGTCAAGGTAGCTTACGAAAATTGCTATTCTCTGGGACCATACGTTGCTGCTGCTACAACCTTGGGGTCAGGTGGTAGCTCTGCTCCTATCCTTTAATCCTGTTTAGGAGGGGTTTTTTAATTGTGTTTTGTTGTGTTTTTATGGTTGATGGGTCGATTGATGGTGTCAGTCTTCCCAATCTTTTACATAAATCTTAAAGTGCTGGTTAGGTGGTTGGTATACTCGTTTGTCCTGGTATTATGATCTATGGTCTAGTCACATTGTGGTCACGCCCCCGTTGACAGATCATCTAGCAGTCGCCAGCTTTATAGGTCACTACCTTGCTGGGGTCTCTAGTAAAGCAGAAGCAGGCTAGGGTGACAGTAACCACTCAGTCAGCTATGCTATCAGGTAAGGAACCAAAATATTTTATCTCTAAAATTGTTTTCCATTATTCTTAAGCTGTCTCTACCCCCCTCCAAAGGTGGTATTCAGCTATATATATATCTGGCAGGTAAGTCTCATGAACAAAATGATATTTTAATGATAAAATAAAGTTTGTTCATACTTACCTGGCAGATATATATATTCATATTGCCCTCCCTCCTCCCCTCAGGAGACAGTGGCGTTAGAAAATCTGAATAGAAAATGGGAATGGTTCCTGATACCCGCGCCCCAGCGGCGGGAATGTGTACTAACCACCTGACCGGCCACTGCGTGTGCCGCGAAATTTGAAATTCTGTCGGACCTTCGGAGAATACAGCTATATATATATCTGCCAGGTAAGTATGAACAAACTTTATTTTATCATTAAAATATCATATTGTGCTAGAGATTTCCAATTTTTCGCAAAATGAAGGTAAATGATTGAATATTACTAGAATGTAAAAGTTTTAGCTTACAATTGCGTTTTTCGACCATTTCGGTCAAGTCAAAGTTGACCGAAGGTTGAAATTTCGGCACTTATCGTGATTTATATGAAAATAATTCAAAACTGATAAACGCTACAACCATGGGTTGTTTTGTTTTGTATTTTTCATGAAATTGTGCACATTTTCATATATAAAACTTTATGTAACGGCCAATATAAAACGGTGCAAACACTACGACAAAGTGACGAAAGAATTTCTGAGATTTTCGGCTGAGTTACCGTGCGCGGACGTAAGGAAAAAGTTTTTTCAAAAATTCTTCATAAATCGAAATATTGTGCTAGAGACTTCTAATTTGTTGCAAAATGAAGGTAAATGATTGAATATTACTAGAATATAAGAGTTTTAGCTTAAAATTGCATTTTTTTTACCATTTCGGTCGAGTCAAAGTTGACCGAAAGTTGAAATTTTGGCACTTATCGTGATTTATATGAAAATATTTCAAAACTGATAAAAGCTACAACCATGGGTTGTTTTTTGTTGTATTTTACATGAAATTGCACATATTTTCATATAAAAAACTTTATGTAATGGTTAATATAAAACGGTGGAAAAATTACGACAAAGTGACGAAAGAATTTCTGAGATTTTCGGCCGAGTTACCGCATGGACATAAGGATAAAGGTTTTTTCAAAAATTCACCATAAATCGAAATATTGTGCTAGAGACTTCCAATTTGTTGCAAATTGAAGGTAAATGATTGAATATTACTAGAATGTAAGAGTTTTAGCTTACAATTGTGTTTTTCGACCATTTCGGTCGAGTCAAAGTTGACCGAAGGTTGAAGTTTTGGCACTTATCGTGATTTATATGAAAATATTTCAAAACTTATAAAAGCTACAACCATGGGTTGTTTATTGTTGTATTCTACATGAAATTGCACACATTTTCATATATAAAACTTTGTGTAATGGCTAATATAAAACGGTGCAAAAATTACAACAAAGTGACGAAAGAATTTCTGAGATGCGTCGCTGATGCTCTGTAGTGCGAGAAGAAAGAAATTCGCGCATGCGCGGCTGGGTAACGCTTGTAAACAAAACAACAGGGTGACCCGTGAACTCCCAGCATCCCTCAAGGCGCGTGATTTAAAATCTTAGCATCCCTCAAGGCGCGTGATTTAAAATCTTTCGCAAACTAGGCCTATAACTGTTTTTCCCGGGAATATTTAAAAAACTTTTTGTAGTCGACGTACCGTACGTCCACTCGGCACCCTACAGACAGTTTTAGTCGACGTACGATACGTCCAGTCGGCATTTAAGGGTTAAAGGTTTCAATAAGGATGAAGAAGTTGTGGAAATTAATAAAAAGATTCTATCTTTTTAGATTTAGAAATTGATGAGGAATGTATCCAAGAACTTATAGTGTGCAAGATGCAGAGCTAACAGCAGAAGATTTAATTGCACTTGCAGAAGAGAGAAAAAGAGCAGGAGAGGAAGAAGAAATTGAAGAAGAGCCAGAGCAAAAGTTTAGACAAAAAAACTGGCAGGCATTTGCCTCATTTGAACATGTACTGAAACTTTTACGTGAAATGCATGGGAACATGGAACATTTTGCTAAAGTTGAGAGAGCACATCAAGATTGTTGCATATTACCAAGTCATTTATGAAGAACGAAAAAACGCACTGTTCAACTTACAATCGATTACTTCTTTAAGAGAATGACTCCAGTGCCATCACCTTTGACCACCCCCTTCCCCGACATTTGAGCCTCAATCCTCTACACCTCGTGACAGCTGTTTCCTCAAAACACCTGGACTAAGAGAAGAAATACTTTTTGAAGAGGAGCCAGTTGATGTTTCTGCTGCTTTGTCATCCTCCTCCTCTTCCGATTTTTAGTTATACGTAGCCATCAACAGCCTGACGCCGTTCACATATGCCGACGACAGACCAAATCTTGGTGAGTACCCCTTACAGTACACATCTGATTTTTGTTATTGTTATTCAATTTCTTTTTGTACTGAATTATCATAGGTCAATCTGCATTGAACCTCCAGAATTAGCTGATATTAATAATTACTATACCGTGTATGTATAGAGTATACTGTGCATACAGTAGTGTAGGTTAGGCTACCATATATGTATGTGTATACAGATATGGAATATATACCATCGTGTAGGCTAGGCTACTTCTTGTTTTTGTTATTTAAGTTCTCTTTATACTGAATTATCATAAGTCAATCTGCATGAACCTCCAGAATTAGCTTACATTATTAATTACTATACCGTTGTAAACCCCTGTATTTGTGTTCTCACGATTGGTCCTTTACATTAGCAATTACTTGCAGCGAAGCTGGACACAGCCGTTAAACTCTTGAACAATGTGGTTAGGCAGTAACTACCGTTAGGTAGGCGGGAATACCCGCCTGCCCGGATGTAAACATTCCAGTTTGCTTTCAGCCATCATGCATTGCAGACTTGTTTTCGGATCTCTTTGCCTGACTGTCGTTAAGCTCTTTATTATCCCGATGGGATCTTTCTGTATTTGTGTGTATATATTCTGTGTGTTTGATATTTATTAATACAAACCCATGATTTGTGATAGTCTTGCATAAGCCGTCGTTCCCCTGTGTCTGTGTCTTGGGTTTGACGGCCAAGGGCGTATTTAGAGGGGCGTAACCAAGTGGTGATGCTTCTCTTCCAGTAGCCCTTTATTTAGATACTGAAGGCGTTCCCCTGTACATTCGGAGATATTAGATTTGGACGTAATATCTTCGCTACCCTACATTGATCGGGACGTAAGAGTTCGCTCCCCTTCTTGGGCTCCTGCCCTCTGTGTACAAGGGTATGACTACTTCCTTTCTACTTGTGACAAGTGTTGTTTTCGCCGCCTGCGCTATAGAGAGTTGCGGGGGGGAGGCTGCGGGTGTCGCCAGTAAGTTCCGCTTCCATGGCGCCCTTGGTGGCCTCCCCTCCTTCCTTCTCTCTACCGGTAGGTTCTTCCTTATCTATCCTTTGCCCTCTTCGCTTGCTTGTCGGGCAAAGGCCGTGGGGGAGGGGTGTGCGTGGGCGGTCAGGCAACCTCTTCTAAGGGGCCTCCTCTCGCTGCATAGGGCAGTTCCCCTCGTAGCAAGAGGAGTCTCCCTCTACTAATCATCTTTGCTTTTTCTTTCAGGTTGACAGTGAGCATCGCAGGCACAGCAGTAGTTGGCTGGATATCTCAGGGGATATCTTGCATGAAGGAGTCCCAACGTTCATTCAGTGTTGCTTCGGGATTGACCACAGTACCTGGTTGGAATGGCATAGTTCCACGTCAGGATTGTTCCGACTCTGTTACCGCCAATGTGGATCAATCGCTGTCATTACTGGCCTTCATGTATGCTGTGGCACTGCCTCTGGCGTATCTGTGGTCCATCTGCTCCTGCTGTTTCCTGTGTTATACTCCTGTTAACTCGACAACGGTCTCTGGGCGGCTCTTCCTGGTCTCCTGCCGCAGCCGTCCTAATCGTTCCTGTTGATGCTGGTGACTTTCATATGATGTTCCTGACCGTTGCTATAGCTCCTGCCTTCCAAACCGCTTCCGTAGCTCCTGCATCAGCTGTCCTGATTGTGCCTGCTGCTTCTCCTGGTGGTCGTGTCCAGGGCTGCTTCTGTTGTGTTCCTGCCTAGCTGCCCTGGAGGTTACGATGTTTCCTGTCCACCATCCTGTAGATGTCGAAGTGAAGGTGAAGGAAGTCGCTCTGTGGAAGTGATGTTCCTGGCCGTTGCTGTAGCTCCTGCCTTCCAAACTGCTTCCGTAGCTCCTGCAGCGGCTGTCCTGATCGTGCCTGCTGCTTCTCCTGTGGTCGTGTCCTGGGCCGCTTCCGTTGTGTTCCTGCCTAGCTGCCGTGGAGGTTACCATGTTTTGTGTCCACCACCCTGTAGAAAATGTCAGAGTGAAGATGAAGGAAGTCGCCCTGTGGAAGTAGCCGCCGTCTTCTTCAACTTATCTTCGATTTCATCTTCTGCTGCCTCTTCCCTTCCTCTCCGAGGTCCAAGGGGGTCCTGGGAACCGGACAGACCTGCGTCAGCCGAAGGAGAGGAAAGCTGCTTCTTTCCCCTTGATGCCCTTGGACGTCTAGGAACTGCCTCCTTCCGAGGAAGCGGTGGGTCTCTTGTTGGCTCTTCCCGACCTTCGGGTTAGGAAACCAATTTGCATACCCCTGGGTTATGTGTTTTGGGAGCTGCAGGTGTGCAGACCTCGGTTTGTGTTCCCATTCCCAGCCCTAGAGGTCCCGCCTCTAAGACGAGGGCTGCTTTGGGCGCTTTTTCGCGAGCCACTCCAAGTGCTCAAGATTCTGTGGAATATCGAGTATCCCAATCTGGTCTGGAGAGTACTCTCCCTGGCCCAGTTCAGGAGCAATGTGAGAGAAAGGGCCAAGGTACCCAGGTGTCTCAGCTCTTCCTGCCAGCACTACAAGCTCTTCTGGAGTGCTTATCAGTGCTCAGTTGGTTCCCAGCCTGGTGTCTCGATCCTCTCGGTTCGAACACCAGAAGAAGCAGGGAAGAGATTCCCTTTGGGAGTCCTGCAGGACTTCTAAAGGACTGACTCTCTTCTGGGAGACAAGTTTCTCTCGTTGGCTCTTCCCGCCCTCGGTCGGGAACCGATTTGCATTCTCCTCCGGGGTCTCGCAGACTTCTAAGACTGGCAACGAGGGCGTGGCCTTGAGAGGCTGTGCTCTCACAACCCCCAAGGCCACTCCCTTGTTGCCAGCCTTAGAAGTCTGCGTCTAAGACTGGTTCTGTGCCTGGCTCTTTTCGATTTCTTAGGAAACCAAAAGCAGATGCTCCCGATTTTTGGGAGTCTTGTAGATCGCTCGAATTCTATGAATCACGAGCGCTCTCCTGACGAGAGGCACAGGACGAGAGAAAGTGCCGAGACACCCAGGTGTCTCAGTGCCGAGACTCCTGGTGTCTCGATACTGCCCTCCAGCTGCTTCGGTTGCTTGGCCAGGTTTCATCCTTGTGTCTTGAACCTTAGGGTTCGAGCATGCAGGATAGTAGACACAGAATTCCCCTTTGAACCTACTTTTGAGGGGCCTCGGCATTGAAGGAGTTTAGAGTTTGGGAAACTAGCGCTAGTTCATGGGAGACGAGTTCCGCCCTGTCCAGTTCCGATTGTGTTCGCACGATTGGCTCTGCTTGGCTTGCTCGCCCCGCCCAGCTCCTGGTCGCGTTTGCGAGACTGGCTCGGCTCGGCTGGGCTCGCCCCGCCTGCCTCCCAGTCCACCGCATACCACCCTCTGGATCACATTCACGTGATCGGTGCGGCTCGGCTCGGCTCCGCTCGGTTTTTCCGAATCGGGTTCTGTTCGAGTGAACTGTCTGCTCTTCCCAGGAAAGTGCTTTGCCACGGCACAAGTGCTCTTCTTTCCCTGTGTGGCAGTAATCTCCTTCGGTTGATTATCGCTCATGGTCCACCTCTCCTGCTGGGCTTACTGGCAGGACAGTAGGGGTAATCTTTCTCCTCACCTGTTCTCTTTTCTTCTCGGTTGTTCCGAGAGGCTCGAGATGGACAGAGAGAGCTCTGACGAATTTGTCTTCGGAGTTTGCCTGCCTGGCGTGCTTTGGGTGTCGGTCTCCCGATTGTCTTGTAGTACAACCTGGTAGCTGAGGAGGGTTTGTTGGGATCTGTCAAGGTCTCCTTCCAAGGAGAGAGGTACAGGAGTTTCACGCTTCAGAAACAGCGAGGGTCTTCCTCTTCAAGTTGCGATTGCCCTTATTTTTCGGAGAACTTCGCGCCAATTCGTCAGCGCGAGAATCCCCGGGATAGGACTGCGGCTCCCCCAATGAATAATCTTTATATCACTCACAACCCTTGCAGTTCCTGAGCGGCCGAGAGTTTCAGGGGCTGCCACGGTCCTTGCTTCCGAGTGCGTTCTCGACCAGATGAATACTTTCCTTTGGATAAGGAGTTCATTCAGGTCAAGACACCAAGCCTCTCCCCTGCCTTGATATAGTACGAATTCTTTTTGCCTCCGAGGGTCTTGCTGACTGCAGTTCTATGGGCAGTTCTGGTGCTAAGAAGAAGGACTTTGTCCCAATTTGGATCGCCAGTTTCATAAGTCCCGAGTTAGCTCGACCCTTAGGAACGAACCTTTACTTGGTTCTGCCTTTCTCTTTCAGAGATTTGCCAGATACCTTGGTAATCAAGGTTCGTACCAGGGCACTGCCTTGTCCTTTGGACAGTGGCCAAGACTTTTGGGTCTTAGTCATCTCTGCTTGACCCTGAGTTCAAGCCAGGCCTCCTCAACTCCTAAGAAGTCCCAGGCTTCAGAGAAGATCGCAGAACACATAACCCTCTTCTTCCCTTCTAGGAAAGTGTGCATAACTGTCTCTTTCCACCCTCTTTTCCGTAAGGGAGGAGGGAAGAAGGGAAGAGAGAAAGAAGTATCGACCGGGAAGAAGTTCTCCTAATGCAGATGCCTGGATGAAATGATACTTATCGAGTCTCTGGAGCTGGCAGCGACATTGCCGAGACCTGGGAATGGATTCCTTCAGGAGAAGTATCTATTTTCCTTAGGTCTCGGCAATTCTTTTCATCAAACTTCCATCCCGCTTCCTCTCTCGTGCTCCTGATTCAGGAAATGCCAACCTGGCTAGAGCTAATCATCTCAGCATCCTGTCATCTTGCAGAAGCTTCCCCATGGTGGAGAATGGAGGTCTGCTGCCATTTCTCCGTCCTTCCTTCTTCTTCGAAGTATGAGGAAAGAGTTATGCTAATGCTTGATTGAAGGAACCTTCGAATATGTTTGCATATTCCCCTCACATCATGTGTCTACTTCTGGATTCACCGATTGAGGAATAGGTGCACACCTGTAAGACTTTGCCTTGAAGGTGTGTGACCGAGACGATTAGTACCTTCTCACCAACATCTTGGACTCAAGGCAGCCATTTGGCCTTGCGACACTCAGTGGTTTTGTTGAACAACAGAACTACAGTAGTGGCATTTGTTGACAAACGAGGGAATCGATTTTTGCTCCTGTTTTATCCATCGATATTTGCAGGTACTCGAGTGTTCTATAGCACACTCGACAGCTCAGTTAGCCAGATGTATTACCAGTGGGGATGTATTGGTAGGCGAGCTTGGCCTCGGGTTTGAGTGATCGGGACGGAATGTGCTCTTCGCTCTTTTCCTCACGAAGATCCTCAAAGAGACTGCTCGACTGAGAGATCCCTACTGCCTTTCTGTTGCCTCCCTGCACAACAAAGTCGGTAGTTTTTCTCGCCCCTTCGTACCAGATCCAGGGACCGCTACAGTGAGGCATGCTGTCTTTTTGGGAAAAATCGATATCTACGTTTTTCCCTCCGTATTTGTCTGTTTCGCTAGGGGTTCACAAGCATTACCCACCCCGAGTTACAGACAAATGCTGGAAGACTTCGCCTTTCGCCTGACCTGATAGCTCTGCTTCTGAGGCATCGAGAAGAGTTCTGCTTGACCCAACCTCCTGCAGCAGCTTCACAAGAAGCGGTTCTTCAGGCATTACATCCCTGTGTGTTCAGGACTGGGAGACCTTCCAGCTTTCCTTGCAAGCATAGGCTTTCTCGCCGAGCAGCAATGGATATAGCTGGATATCTCTTTAAGTCCTCTGCAACACTGTTCCAGGGATTGGATCTGTCTTCGCTGGTGGGTGTCGTTCATGGAACTTCTTCTCTGGTCAGAGTTGCTCTTCAAGTCTGGACTTCCTCGTCTTCCCCGCCGAGGGTTGCTTCTCTCCATTTCATTGATCAAAGGATATGTATACTGAAAAATCTCTAGTCTCTCTCTATCTCTAGCCTTCTCTCTCTCAGTCGAGAGTTCTCTCTCTCTCTCTCTCTTCTCTCATCTCTCCAGGGAACTGTTTCTGGGTGGAATGTGAGAAATAGATAGCTAGATAAACAGATACTTAGTTCATAGTGTTTTAAAAATGTAAAGGTACATCTTTGGGAACGTAAAAATTTTTGTTGTCAGTTGCTTATGCTTAAAGAGAAATGGATTAACATTCCTCAAGAGATTAAAGAGATAAACTCTCTCTCTCTTCCTCTTTTGCCTTTGCAGTACAAGGCTGCCTGAATTTGTTGTACATGGTAATTCAAGTAAGTTTTCTTTCTGATTTGCTGGTAGGGTTGAATGCATATGTATATATTTTTCACAAAGAAAGTTTAAGATGAGTTTGAAATATTGATAATATAATTTCAAAGATTAATACAGTAATAGGATAATAATTTAGGTATATTTGATGTAGGATGATACTTTAAATATAAATATGGTGTTTGAACTTTCAAGATTGGCAGCTTTAAGCATTTTTAGAGGGGGTGTTAACTGTAGTTGCCTCCTTTGGGGGTCTGGCATCATTTCCCATTGATGAATATGGGGGTGTCCACTATATCTTAATAAAATTTACTGAACAGGCAGTCCCAAGTTTTCGACAGGGTTTCATTTTTTATCTGCACACAGCTCAAACAGCTAATACTGTTATGTAAACCGTGAAAAATCGTCAAAAATTGTCAAAAGTTTTTCCCTAAGAAAACCTTACTTTTAATGCTTTGGGCATATTAAAACTGGTCATTGTAAACTGCATTTTTATTGAGTTTTCAAAAAAGACCTCCAAATTTTTATTATTCTGCCATTTAGACCATCATTTCTTCCATCGGATTCCTTTTCACAACACTTGTTCCTCGGAACATGATGTAAAGGAGGGAAATAATTTCTGATGAATATATTTGGTTATCTCGTAACCTCGAACGCATAACAGTGACCCATCTTCCAGACCGGGACTGCCTGTATACTTAGGCTAGGCTACATATATGGACATAGATGGTACTGAATCTCTCCTAGTCTAGGCTAGGCTCTCTCTTCGGGACATGCCTTTAGTCTATGTAGAAGGGTATAGGTCACAAGTATTTTATGAATTACTCCAACATCAGTAAATGTTTGATTGGGGGCCAGGCTGAAGGCACTATCTAGAATGAGAGGTTCCTGAGTAGAGAATGATTGCTGTTGTCTAACACTTTTCCTTTTAGGTAGGAAAACTATACATTAGGTATTCTCAAGGTCTAACTTGGGAACTTTCTGCAAAGGACAACAAGACTTTTCAGTGAGGTTAAGAGCCAATAAAAATGTCCATCATCCGGAAATGTCCTCTTGTAGGGTCAGATTGATTAGTTAGTAATTGCTGATCTTTTTAGTTTGAGTCCCATTCTTATTATTATTTATCAGGTAAATGATCATTCAAAGACCAACACTGAACTTATTTGCTTTTGTTGTTTAAGATTCTTATGTTTGAGACCTGTTGATCAAGAGAGTGAATGAACATTGCTGTTTGGATGTAGGAACCATTTTCGATTTCCCAAAGTGTCAGATTTTATTTCCATTTAACATACTGTCTCACTTAAAGTCAAGCATGTATTACACTGTTTTATTGATTTTAGGTTGGGGTTTCATAGAAGGAATTCCCAATCTATGTGGCTTTTTAGTGGCATTGGTTTAACAAGGGTTTTATTTGACTTCTTCAGATGTTTCTACTAGAGGAAGAGGTGCCAAAATGTACTCATTGGGAATATACTGGACTTTGACTTGTTCCAGGGATAATGATCTTGAGAGAATAATTAATTAGATATGATGGACTTTAATATGTCTGAGCATTTTGTTGATCCAACATTAGTATTCCATTTTATTTCATCTCTTGTTTCATGCAATCCAGTTATGTCAGATTTTTGTCACATAAATTATTTTGGGTGAAAGCTTGTTTCACTGTAGACATGAATGACAAAACAAACAATCAGATAGATAGAGAGAGAGAGAGGAGAGAGAGAGAGAGAAAACATAAAGTTCAGTGAGAGCAGAGACTTCATGGTCATAGGTAATGATGCATTACCAGTACAGCTTTGATGTGGTCAGATTATCAAGCTACCAATAGATGGGACTTCTCAACTTTGTAAAAAATCCTGATGGTTACTGAAATTTGTATGAAAGGAAACATATATTTGGTAATATAGCGGGAACTACATGATATTAAAGTGTATTGATTTCAAGAGACTTATCTTACGAGGAAATTGACATTTGTTAAGAATTAGGGTGTGCCTTTTGGTTGGTATGCGTGTCTCTTTGATGACTGAAGGAGTTTTTTGCAGTTGAGACAATCATCTAAAGGTGGACTGTTACAAAACCCTCAGTTACACTTTGTGAAAGCTAGAGAGGTGTGCATTTGAAAGATCGAAAAGTGTTATTTTTCAGGTTAGCTATGTATTTTGCTGCCATCATAGTGAGAAGGGGTTACATGAGTGTTACTATGGTTTTTTTCTTGTTAGTTACTTGTATTGGGGGCTGACTAAGGGAGAGTTCTGTTGCTTTGTGGTTACGTCATGGAGACGTTGGTGAGTGAAGCGTTCATTAGGGGACGGTGACGATTTTGTGACGTCATAGAGAGTGCTTAATGCTGTTATCCAGTTCTTTCTGCGAGTCCGTTTTCTTTGTGTGGGTGGACTGAAGTATTTTGAGTTATTGGGGAAAATTTCTGTTTATCATTTGCAGCAGCATTTAGAATTTTTTTTTTCTTAACTGTTTGCATCTACGATTAGGGTTGCTTCATTGTTCGCATTTGGTGTTTAGGATTTGATTAAATGGTTCGCAATTGCATTAGTGTTGGGAGTTTGTTGAATTTTTAACTTTTTTTTTTTCTCCTTTTCCTTTCTACCCTTGGGGAGTTATATGAAGTTGAGATCAGGTCGAGTTCTTGGAACTTGGAGGGTTAGCCATGAGAATAATATGATTGGGGCTAACAAAGATATGGGTAAAGTGACAATGTTGCACAACCGTAAATGCTGGTGTTCGGCCTTTTCCTGGGCTGGTTGATGGTGTTCTTCCAGTTCCCCTAGAAATTTTTATAGAGGGGGTGTTGAATTTTTTAGTTGCCAAGAAGATAACGGATGGGGTAGAAGCTTTCAATGAAGCAAAAGGCTCCTTTAGTTTAGATAAAGGGGATATTGGACACGTTGCCACATGAGTCATCACTTTTTAAAGTGTAGGACCTAGGACGATCCAATGAAAGAAGACCTTCCATTTTTTTGAGATTGCGTCATATGGAACAGCTGGAGCCGGCAATGCAGTTCAAGATCTCAGATCTCTTTTCAAGGTCCGTAAAGGCCATGATTTGCTGGTCACATTTAGTGCCAGATGTTTTGATGCTGTAAGGGATTTTTCAAAAAAGTTGAGAAATTCTGGTTGGGTAAATAGGGGCTCCATTATGATACAGAATCTTGAGAAATTATTGCAATATGCGTGGATCCTGAATGACGTCCCTGATGCTATCGTAAATATTTTGACAAGGGGATAGAAAGGGGGTTGGACAAGAATTTACTATTCTCTCAAATTCGTAAACACATGTTGAAATGCCCTACAGTAGATAGCTCCTTTTTGGATGGGATCCCGAAGTCTTCAGGGTTATTCCAAAGCATCATACACAGAGTAATTCTGATTCCACAATTATGAGCTTATGTGCCAAGACAGAGGATGATAAGACTTCTGCGAGGTCAGGATCTCAAGGGTATTGTTATAATTGTAATAGGCAGGGCCATACTAAGAAGTTTTGTAGGGTGAAATATTGTGGTGCTTGCAAGTCTGCATATTATGGTTGGCGTTTTCACCCACTTTTTAAACAGAATGAGTCTAGAAGCATGCCTCAGAGCGCTGGTCTGTCAGGTAGGAGAACTCCTTGAGGGGGTTTTTCAGGAGCCTCTAGGGGCCGACAAAATTTTTGGAGGACCGAGCAGCAGACAGGAAAGAGATAAAAGGGATTGTTTCTTGTGACATTGGACTTCTGGGTGAACCCTCAGAGTCAAAGCCAGTGGTATAGGGTTGATGTGAATATCTTTATAGATACAGGCAAAATAACTGTTACTCCCTCCAAATGGTTTGATGGGTTCCTCCACCACTGCAGTTTTCCGATTGTTTTTTGAGGCCTGCTAAAGAGACAGTATGTGATGTCCAAGCAAATCGGTTACGGGTTTTGACTTACATAGATGTGTGTTTATCTCTTGGGGGTAGAAATTTTCAGAACCATTTTTGGTGACCAATCAGGGGGCTGCTTTGGGAATAGGGTTATTACTGGGTCATCCAGATATTTTTGAGACACAAAATCTTGGTTCATACAGGAGTGTGTGGTATAACTGTTAGAGTACCTGGTGTTTTTATACCTTACGAGGGAATGGATATAAGTAGAGTGGATGATGATATTGGATTGGGTGTACATGAGAATTTGCGGGTGGATTCTGAACGTGTTTCTGTGGGCAGGAAGCGTTATAAGGGGGTTTTGTTGGATGATGTAGTTTTAGGTCCTGGTATGGTTTTTATGGTGAAAGTTTGAGTGAAAGGTATCCATAAACCCAGACAGGTGTGTGTGTGGATGAGTGTAGCAAAAAGCTGAAGGGGTTAGTGTGTATGGTTTCTGTAAGCACTGTATCTAGTTCTGGGGATACCCGGGTGGAGTTGCTAAACTTTAATGGTTCAGTTCAGAATTATCAGAGGGGTATACTTATGCGGTCGATTTTGTTGAATGGGTTGATGAAGATAATTCGGTTGCTATTGTTGGGGACATGTGTGAATTTTCAGAAGCAGATTTACAGGCTAGGAGGCAGGTTTTTAAGGATCATTTAGCCAATGCTGATTTTAAAGAACATATTGAAGGTGTGGAAGATGTTCTGGCTGAGTTTGCGGACATAGTTGCACTTAAAGGGGATAAACTAATGTTAACAAATGTGTTAGAACACAAGGTTTATTTAGAGGATAAGACTAAGCCTATTTTTGTCCCTCATATAGGATTCCTTTTAAGATTAGAGAACAGGTAGAGCAAGAGGTTAATAAGTGGGAGGAGGAAGGCACTGTTAGGCCAGTTGCTTGCCTTTTAATTTTCCATTGTTGGAGTGCCTAAGAAGGATGGTTCAGGGGTTTTGTGGACTTCCTCTCAAGTTAGAAAACTAGGCCCTGATTGTTACCCTGTGGGCGTGTTTGGGAGATTTATTTGTTGAGATTGGGGCAAGAATATTTATTCTTCAATTGATCTGATGCAAGAGGTACTTGCAAGTAGAGAGGAAGACCGAGGAGAGTCTTCAAGTTATGCAGCTTTTCTTTGCAACTCTGAAGGGACATTACGAGTCCACACGGATGGCTTTTTGTTTTAAAAAGTAGTCCTACGACATTGACGAGGCTAGTGAATACAGTTTAGCATGTGTTCTTGGGCAGTACAGCTCAACTCACAAGGGAGTGCTATGGCTAGGCATTGTTGGGAAAAGGACCTTAGGATGGATTTTAAAAACAGTAGGCTTATATTCAAAAGCAATAACATCAGTCATTGGGAGGGTAGTGGAAGGGGCACTCATCAGACAGATTAAATTGATAGTGAAACAAATCATTTACCTCAGAAGATCCCATAAGCCGAGCTTTAATATTAAAAGAAGCTAAGATACCCTTCTGACCTGGAGGTTAGGTCTCCTGCCCAACAGACTGATGGTAAGGAACTCACATACCACAAGGGCTATAGTACCACTGACCATCAGATCAGGATATCAGACCGACAAGGAGGAGATTAACAACTCTCAAGAGAATGGAAACCAGGACAGCCACCATATAAATGACGGGGAGAAGTTCCAGAAGATTGCTGGGCCTTGAACCAGTCTGACTACCTCATCTCTTGAAAAATGGGTCACAGTTAGGACCTGAAAGTGTCAAAGATCAAAGTAATATGTAAAATTTATCAGTAAACAAGTTATACACAAGAATCTTGTGGGTTTCTTTGAAATTCTACTATTAATATAATTTCCAAGGCATCTTAAACATTTTATCATTACATTTATACGTATGTAGTGTATGGCTTACAGCTGTAGGGAAAATAATCCAGTCCCCTACGTATTCAGCCACACCCATTTTCTTTCATGCAGTTACAAGCTGTTCTGTTTTTTTGGGGGGGAACATTGGTCATTTACGTTAATCAACATTCATCAAAAAGAAAGAGTGAAAAAATAATAAAAATTTATGCACATTTTAAAAAATTTAAAATGTACTTATATATATTAAGATTACTACTTACATAAATCATACCACTGGTTTACTCACCAGCAATGAATGTTGATTAAAGATGCTGATGATGTATTACAAAAAATAAAAGTGCGATGAATGACAATGAAGATATGACTGCACAGCAAAGCAGAGGAGTTACAACTCATCTGAGGGTGCCTCTTCACCTTCAGGAGGTGATTAAAGATGGGGGATGGCAATTCTTCAGCTGATTTGGGAGGCACTACTGCACAGCAAAGGCGAGTTGGGGTAGTGCCTGAGGCACTAATTTGGGCGATTGAGGAGGCACTTCTTCAGGCGATTCGAGAGGCACTACTTCAGGCGAATGGGGAGGCACTTCTTCAGGCGATTCGAGAGGCACTACTTCAGGCGATTGGGGAGGCACTACTTCCGGTGATTTTGGAGGCTTTGGAGGGGCCTTCTTCGTCCGCTTGATGAACATGGTGATAGGCAGCTGTTGTCGCTGCTTTTTCATGGTGGTGAGGGTTTGATTATAGGGCTCCCATGCTGAATCGAGGATCCCATGTTGAAACATACTCCTGCCTATCCTTAATCATTCTCTTAATGTGGGACAGATGTTCCAAAGTCAGGCCGCTCTCCTCTTGCTCCTGCTCCTCCCCTGAACCTGGCGTATCTTCTTCCTCACTGGCAGACTTCGTCAGCTCTTCCAAATCCTGGTCCGTCAGGGGGTCAGAGTGAGTATCAGTAAGGGTGCTGATTCCATCCTTGGTGATGTCCTCGAAGCCTTCCCTACCTAGGATCCTCGCCAACTGGACAGCCTTATTAATGGCCGAATGTTGAATTTCTTGAGGAGAGACGCCCCTGTAATCATGAACACACTCTGGCCACAACTTATTCCAGCGTGCATTCAGGGTCTCCTTCTTCATGTCATTCAGTGATCGACTGATGATGGTCAGACATGTGGCAATCGTGAATTTACGCCAATATTCTTTTAGCATAAATTCACTATCACTGTCCATTGCATTTACAAGGTGCTGGAGGGAGTTTCCGGTATAGAGTGCCTTGAAGGCACGGATCATGCCCTGGTCCATAGGCTGGAGGAGAGAGGTGGTGTTGGGAGGGAGGAACTTAAGCTGGACTCCCTTGTAAGAAAGATCGAGAGGGTGGCCACCAGCATTATCCATAATCAGCAACACCTTGAACTCCATGGCCAAGTCGTTCAGGTATTGCCTAACTTGAAGGATGAAGCTCTGATGGAACCAGTACTCTTTGAGGACTTTGGTGATCCAGGCCTTAGGGTTATGCATCCAGAACACGGGAAGCAATGCCTTGTTCTTATTCTTGAGGGCCCTGGGGTTTGCAGCTTTGTAAATGAGGCCTGGCTTAAGCATGAAACCAGCTGCATTTCCACACATGATGAGGGTAACCCTATCCTTCTGGGCCTTGAATCCGGAGGCTTTAGCTTCGTCCGTCATAAGGTATGTCCGGGAAGGCATCATCTTCCAGAACAGGCCAGTCTCATCCATATTGAACACCTGTTCTGGATGGTAGCCCTTCTCCTGGATGATCTTCTTGAAGGCCTCCGGATATTTCCCAGCTGCTTCAATGTCTGCAGATGCTGATTCCCCATGTAAAGTAACAGACTTCAGGTGGAACTGCTTTTTTGAAATTGGTGGAACCACCCCAGCTGGCCTGGAAACCTTGAGGTGCTGATGATGGTCCTGCTTGGGGGCCTTCCCCCTCTTCTTCTTCTGCTGGTTCATCAAAGACTAAGAATTCTAATTCGCCTTCTTCTGCCTGTACTACGTCGTCGCCTTCCTTAGCAGTTGATAACTGGTGGTAGAGTTGTCGCTCTTTCTCATGAATGATGTTGGAGTCAAGGGGCACGTTTTTCTTCTGGCAGTCCTTTATCCAGATTGCCAGAGCAGATTCCATCTTCACAATTGTTTTATCCCGCACTGTCGAAACTGTCTTTGCACTACTGAAGTAGTTCATACTCAGGGACTTGCGTATCTCCGCCTCTTTCTTCTTGATATATCTCATTGTGTTCTCATTAACACTGAAATGGCGGCCAACCGCATCAAAACTTTGCCCTCCTTTAACATGTCAAGAAGTTTCACCGTCTCCTCGAGTTTCATAACAGTCTTCTTTCTTTTAGACTATGCCAGAAGGCTTTGAAGGAGCAGGGCATTTTTTAGGAGGCATTTTAGGGCCGAATACCACTGATGCACAGAGGTAAAAAATACAAATGGACAGACGCATGGTTTCACATGGTAAGAAGATGCTGCGAACTACAGTACACACAACTGAGAAGAATGCCGTAGAGCGGTCTTCCAGAATTCCGTGTTCGCGAGTTGGTTGTGAATGTTCAGCCAATCAGCGCCAAGTGAACAGCCAATCAGCGCCAAGGAAAATGAATGGTGCTTCTGGATTGGCTGCATTGCAGATGACAGCCAATAGTGTGTCGAGTATCACTGGTCCTGGGTACACAGCGTCCAGCATCGCAAGTTCTTTATATTTGCAGAGAGGTGGCTTGGGTGAAGCACTCTTAAGAAAAACAAATATATGTTATTGAAACTTTGCTGTGTTTACGTTAATATATTACAGTACTGTAATATTTGAAAATTAGTAAATCGTTTTTCAACTTACAAATTGTACTTACAGTAGTCATTAATATATACTTAGTACATACATGAAAATGCTACATACTGCAGGTGTAAACATACGTACCCTGCAGTATTCCTGTTGTCTTACGTATTTTAGATATGCTCTTCGTACTACCTGTAGTACTGTACTGTACTATGTATCATCCTACAACAAAACATTTTATAAAATGTGTGTACTGTATGCGCAGAAGATCAGTGTTAGTATATGTACACGCAACAAGTACTGTAGTACCATGTGTATACCGTAGCGGCAAATTATCGGCAAATGACCCAATATAACCCGTTTTATTTCTATCTCACGTTTGTGTGTTTTGCGTGTACAGTACTATGGCCTAACAATATTTTTTGAAATCGTGCATTAAGATGTCCTCTGAATGCTCTGATTCCTCTAAGGCCTCTGGCCAATAGCCTACAATTACTGTAATGACTGATGAGAAGAAAGTACTGTAGACATGATTGTTTTGTTAAGAGAGGGCAAAAGTCATGGAGAAGTAGCAGCTCATTACAGCATGACTTTAATTGCGGTCGCCTGCATTGAGCATGAACAAGGTAAAATACTCATGCAGCCCTACTGTACCACCTTCGTTGTCATGTTCAAATACCTTAACCCTTAAACGCCGAGCCTCTATTTACAAAAACGTCTCCCGTATGCCGGCGGCGTTCGAGAGTTAGCGCCGAAGCTGAAAAAAAGTTTTTTTTTTTTAAATCACAGCATGCTTAGTTTTTAAGATTAAGAGTTCATTTTTGGCTCCTTTTTTTGTCATTGCCTGAAGTTTAGTATGCAACCATCAGAAATTAAAAAAAATATTATCATATACAAATATTGAAATATATATATGACAGCACAAAAAACATTTTTCATATATAATTTTATACAAATCGCGCTGTGAGCTAAATGGTTAAAGCTAACAGGTTATTTTGTTTTTCTTTGTATTGTACACTAAATTGCGATGATTTTGGTATATAACAAATTGTAAAACGATCAAAGCAACACAGAGAAAATATTATCACAAAATGATGCATGAATTAAGTAACTCATGGACGTAAAAAAATGTTTTTTTCAAAAATTCACCATAAATCGAAATATTGTGCTAGAGACTTCCCGTTTGTTGAAAAATGAAGCTAATTGATTGAATATTACTAGACTGTAAGTGTTTTAGCTTACAATTGCAGTTTTCGACCATTTCGTCGAGTTAAAGTTGACCTAAAGTCAAATTTTTTCTATTTGTCGTGATTTATATGAAAATATTTCAAAACTGATAAAAGCTACAACCATGGGTTATTTTCTGTTGTATTGTACATGAAATTGCGCACATTTTTATATATAAAACTTTATGTAACAACTTATATAAAACGGTGCAAATATTATGACAACGTGTGAAAAGAATTTCTGAGATGTTTAGGCCGAGTTACAGCGGACGATTTATGGAAAATGTTTTTTTCAAAAATTCACCATAAATCAAAATATTGTGCTCGAGACTTCCAATTTATTGCAAAATGAAGGTAAATGATTGAATATTACTAGAATGTAATAGTTTTAGCTTACAATTGCGTTTTTTTACCATTTCGGTCGAGTTAAAGTTGACCAAAGGTTGAAATTTGGCAGTTATCATGATTTATGTGAAAATATTTCAAAACTGATAAAAGCTACAACCATGAGCTATTTTCAGTTGTATTCTACATGAAATTGCGCACATTTTCATATAGAAAAGTTTATGTAACGACTAATGTAAAACAATGCAAACATTACGACAACGTGATTTAAAGAATTTCTGAGATGTTTGGCGAAGTTACGCACAGACGTGAAAAAAGTTTTTTTTTTTTTTTTTCAGAAATTCACCATAAATCGAAATATTGTGCTAGAGACTTCCAGTTTGTTGCAAAATGAAGGTACATGATTGAATATTACTAGAATGTAAGAGTTTTAGCTTATAATTGCGTTTTTTTACCATTTTGGTCAAGTTAAAGTTGACCGAAGGTTGAAATTTTGGCAGTTATCGTGATTTATATGAAAATATTTCAAAGCTGATAAAAGCTACAACCATGAGTTATTTTCTGTTGTATTCTACATGAAATTGAGCACATTTCCATATATAAAACTTTATGTAACGACTAATATAAAACGGTGCAAACATTACGACAACGTGACGAAAGAATTTCTGGAGCGGACGTAAGAAAAAATTTTTTCAAAAATTCACCATAAATCGAAATTTTGTGCTAGAGACTTCCAATTTGTTGCAAAATGAAGGTAAATGATTGAATATTACTAGAATGTAAGAGTTTTAGCTGACAATTGCGTTTTTTGACCATTTTGGTTGAGTCAAAGTTGACCGAAGGTTGAAATTTTGGCAGATATCGTGGTTTATATGAAAATATTTCCAAACTGATAAAAGCTACAACCATGGGTTGTATTTTGCTGTATTTTACATGAAATTGCACACATTTTCATATATAAAACTTTATGTAACGGATAATATAAAACAGTGCAAAAATTACAACAAAATGACGAAAGAATTTCTGAAATTTTCGGCCGAGTTACTGCGCGGGCGTAGGGAAAAAGTTTTTTTCAAAAATTCAACATAAATGGAAATATTGTGCTAGAGACTTCCAATTTGTTGCAAAATGAAGGTACATGATTGAATATTACTAGAATGTAAGAGTTTTAGCTTACAATTGCGTTTTTTGACCATTTCGGTCGAGTCAAAGTTGACCGAAAGTTGAAATTTTTTGTAGTCGACGTACGGTACGTCCACTTGACACCCAACAGACAATTTTATTCGACGTATGATACGTCCAGTAGGCGTTTAAGGGTTAACATGACAGCGCCTCCCATCATTCATCGTACTGCACAGCTAATTCATCATCATCATCATCTACAGCATACTGTAATCAACATTCATCACCAGTTACTACCCGTATGATTTAACTTTATTATTTATTATTATTAAGGTACCCAGTGTAGTATTACATAATATTATTATTTAATTTCTATTACTATTATATGTACAGTACTGTAGTACAGTATTATTATTGATTTACATGATTATTTAATGTTATTATACAATAAATATGAAAATACAGAATATTGCTATATGAAAAAGACAAAAAAATCTGCATCCGCGAATATGGAGTTTCCCGCAAATATTTTTATAGATACGTTCCATAGAAAAAACCGCAAATACGTGAGTTTCCAGTGAAAATTTTTTAGATAGGTTCCATAGAAAAACCTGCGAATGGGTGAATCCGCGAACCTTGAGAACGCGAATACAGGGGGTTTACTGTATATATATACATATATATTATACATACATATTTATATAAATATATATATACATATATATAAATTTATACATATGTATGTATATAAATATACATATATATGTATATAAATATACATATATGTATATAAATATACATATATATATATAAATATACATATATATATATAAATATACATATATATATATATATATATATATATATATATATATATATATATATATATATATATATATATATATATATATATATATATATATATATATATATATATATATATATATATATATATATATATATATATATATATATTTATATATATATATATATATATATATATATATATATATATATATATATATATATATATATACATATATAAATATATATATATATATATATATATATATATATATATATATATATATATATATAATCATGAAGCTACAAATGTCGTTTTAATATCAAATTCACGCTACCTGAGAGTATCTCCGATGGAGAATTATCACGAAGGGGAATTTATATAAGTGATAAATGAACAGGTACCACTGGGACGCCGAACCCTTGACATGGACCCATTCAACGACTCCAGTGGGCGTTACCACCGCGCCATCAAGAGAGGTATAAATCATTACCGAGTCTGCTGTACTGTTTTTCCGTCGTGAGCGGGAAATTGTACTTAGCCTCGGCAATGACCCACCTCCGCCATGATAGTTCGTTGGTACGTTTGGAACACGCAGCTCTTATTATGAAATTTTTTATCACACCTCTCTTGATGGCGCGGTGGTAACGTCCACTGGAGTCGTTGAATGGGTCCATGTCAAGGGTTCGCGTCCCAGTGGTACCTGTTCATTTATCACTTATATAAATTCCCCTTCGGTGATAATTCTCCATCGGAGATACTCTCGAGGTAGCGTGAATTTGATATTAAACGACATTTGTAGCTTCATTATTGTATATAAATCACGGTGTGATAAAAATTTCATAATAAGAGCTGCGTGTTTCCAAACGTACCAACGAACTATCATGGCGGAGGTGGGTCATTGCCGAGGCTAAGTACAATTTCCCGCTCACGACGGAAAAAACAGTACAGCAGACTCGGTAATGATTTATACCTCTCTTGATGGCGCCGGTGGTAACGTCCACTGGAGTCGTTGAATGGGTCCATGTCAAGGGTTCAGCGTCCCAGTGGTACCTGTTCATTTATCACTTATATAAATTCCCCTTCGGTGATAATTCTCCATCGGAGATACTCGAGGTAGCGTGAATTTGATATTAAACGACATTTGTAGCTTCATGATTGTATATAAATCACGGTGTGATAAAAAATTTCATAATAAGAGCTGCGTGTTCCAAACGCACCAACGAACTATCATGGCGGAGGTGGGTCATTGCCGAGGCTAAGTACAATTTCCCCGCTCACGACGGAAAAACAGTACAGCAGACTCGGTAATGATTTATACCTCTCTTGATGGCGCGGTGGTAACGTCCACTGAGTCGTTGAATGGGTCCATGTCAAGGGTTCGCGTCCCAGTGGTACCTGTTCATTTATCACTTATATAAATTCCCCTTCGGTGATAATTCTCCATCGGAGATACTCTCGAGGTAGCGTGAATTTGATATTAAACGACATTTGTAGCTTCATGATTGTATATAAATCACGGTGTGATAAAAAATTTCATAATAAGAGCTGCGTGTTCCAAACATACCAACGAACTATCATGGCGGAGGTGGGTCATTGCCGAGGCTGGTACAATTTCCCGCTCACGACGGAAAAAACAGTACAGCAGACTCGGTAATGATTTATACTCTCTTGATGGCGCTGTGGTAACGCCCACTGGAGTCGTTGAATGGGTCCATGTCAAGGGTTCGCGTCCCAGTGGTACCTGTTCATTTATCACTTATATAAATTCCCCTTCGGTGATAATTCTCCATCGGAGATAC